>NC_065528.1:8410792-8457559 GCF_006386435.1 Epinephelus moara
CCAGGCACCGCTGCGATATGAGTTAATCTGAGAGACAGTGGAGCACAAAGGCTCCGGAGAAGAAGCCGAGTTAGTGACATCCAGAATGGCTGAGTTAGCAAGATGCAGTAATAGAGAGAGAGAGAGAGAGAGAGAGAGAGAGAGAGAGAGAGAGAGAAGGTGCCCGGTGTATTATAGGGGGCAGAAGTGGAATAGAGTATGACACTAAAACAAGAGTCGCACGCTTCCTGTATATCGATGGACAGTGGTATTTGCCAGTAAAATAGAAGTGATAAATCATTTTAAAGTTGCATCAGCATATCATAATAGTGGCATCTGTCAATAAGAATTGGGATATCGCGTTTCTCCAGCTACAGGCTTACTATAGCTTGACTAACTATGTTAAATGTACGGTGCCTTGTAAAAGTATTTACCCCTTTGGGCACTGTCCTATTTTGTTGTGGTACAACCTGTAATTTAAATTGATTTTTATATGGATTTTTTGTAGTGGGCCCACACAAAACAGTCAAAATTGGTAAAGTGAAATGAAAAAAAAAATGTTTTAAAAAGAATCTGAAAAATAAAAAAACTGAAAAGTGGTGTGCACATATGTATTAACCCCCTTTGCTATGAAGCCCCTAAATAAGCCCTGGTGCTACCAGTTACCTTTAGAAGTCACATAATTAGTTAAATGAAGTCCACCTCTGTACAATCAGTCACATGATCTTAGTTTATATACACCTGTTCCAAAAGGCCCCAGAGTCTGCCGCACCACTAAGCAAGGTTTACTTCTAAGCAAGTGGCACCATAAAGACCAAGGAGCTCTCCAGACAGGTCAGGGATAAAGTTTGGGGAAAGTACAGATCAGTGTTAGGCTATAAAAACTTTGAACACCCCACTGAGCAACATTAAATCCATTATTACAAAATGGAAATATAGCACCATAACATAACAAACCTACCAAGAGAGAGCCGCTTACCAAAACTCAAGGATCAGGGAAGGAGGGCATTAATCAGAGAAACAACATAGAGAGCAAAGATAACCCTGAAGGAGCTGGGAAGCTCACAGGAGAGACTGGAGTATCTGTCCCTAGGTCCACATTAAGCCATACAATCCACAGAGCTGCGCTTTATCGAAGAGTGGCTCGAAAGTTCAACTTTAATCTTACATGACCAGATTACCGTCTTCTCTAAGTTTGGGGAGTCTCCCACGTGTCTTTTGGTAAACTCTAAACATGTTTTTCTTTTGTCCTTAAAGCAGTGGCTTTTTTTCTGGTCACATAAATAATAATAATAATAATAATAATAATACATTTTATTTAAAAGTGCTTTTCAAAGTTCTCAAAGTCACTTTACAGAGACAGTTCAGACACATCAAATAAAACAACAATTTTCAGCAAAGACATCGAAGACAAAGAGGAATAGTAATGGGAGTGAAAAAACAAGTAAATAAGTAAATGAATAAAAGTAGCTAAACATTAAAAGCAGAACGGAACAGGTGAGTTTTGAGTAGTGATTTGAATGATGGGAGGTCAGTGCAGTCACGGATGTGTTTTGGGAGGGAGTTCCAGAGGGTGGGGGCAGCAACAGAGAAGGCTCTGTCCCCCCAGGTTCTGTGCTTGGTCTTGGGGACGGTGAGAAGGTTGGCATTGGAAGAGCGGAGGCTGCAGGAAGGGGTGTAAGGGTGGAGCAGGTCTGTGAGGTAAGAGGGGGCCTGGTTGTGGAGAGCTTTATGGGTGAGTAGGAGGAGTTTGAAGTGGATGCGTTGTGGAACAGGGAGCCAGTGGAGGTTCTGAAGGACAGGGGTGATGTGGTCGCGGGAGCGGGTGTGAGTGAGGAGGCGGGCGGCAGAGTTTTGGATATATTGGAGTTTATTGAGGAGTTTGGAGGTTGTGCCATAAAGGATGCTATTGCAGTAGTCAAGGCGGGATGTAATGAAGGCGTGGATCAGGGCTTCGGCAGCATTGCGAGAGAGTGAGGGGCGGAGGCGAGAAATGTTTTTAAGGTGAAAGAAGGCTGTTTTAGTGACTTGTTTGATGTGTTGGTCGAAGGAGAGGTTGCTGTCGAAGATGATACCAAGGTTGCGGCAGTGAGGGAAGGGGGACAGGGTGGAGTTGTCGATGGTGAGGTGGAAGTCTTTGGCTGTTTGGGTGAGGGAATTTGGACCAATTAGGATCATGTCTGATTTGTCACAGTTGAGTTTAAGAAAGTTTGCTTTCATCCAGGATTTAATTTCAGAGAGACAGTTCGACAGGGTGGAGTGGGTTGAATGGGTGATGGATTTAGTGGAGATGTATAGCTGGATATCGTCAGCGTAGCAGTGAAAACAGAGACCATGACGACGGATGATTTGACCAAGGGGGAGGAGGTAGAGGATGAAGAGGAGAGGACCAAGCACCGAACCCTGGGGGGCGCCTTGGGACCGAGGGGCAGTTGAGGAGGAGCAGTTGTTGATGAAGATGAATTGTTTTCTGTCAGTGAGATAGGAATGTAGCCAGGTGAGGACATTGTCAGTGATGTTGAGGAGGGTTTGCAGGCGGGAGAGTAGGATGGAGTGGTTGATGGTGTCAAAGGCGGCGGTGAGATCAAGGGGGATAAGGATGGAGAGTAGGCCGGAGTCTGAGGAGAGGAGGAGGTCGTTTGTGACTTTAAGGAGGGCAGTTTCGGTGCTGTGCGGAATCCAGATTGAAATTGTTCGAAGAGGTCATTATTGTTAAGGTGGTATTTGATTTGTGAGGCGACGACACGTTCAAGGATTTTTGAGAGGAATGGGAGGTTGGAAATGGGCCGGAAATTGCTCATGATGTCAGGGTTGAGACCAGGTTTTTTAATGATGGGGGTGACTGCAGCCACTTTGAGAGAAGGAGGGGCAGAGGCAGAGCTGAGGGAGGAGTTGACAATTTTGGAGACAAGCGGGGAGATGGTGGGGAAGCAGTGCTTAACAGTGGCGGATGGGATGGGATCTAGCATGCAGGTGGAAGTTTTCATGATTGAAATGATTTTAGACAGCTCAGCTGGGGAGACAGGTGCGAATTTGGAGAGGGGCAGGGTGATAAGATGGGTGGAGGGGGGTGAGGAGGGTGGGGGGGTGTGGGGGGTGGTTAGAGAACTGTGGATGGTGTCAATTTTGGTTTGGAAAAATGAGAGGAAGGAATTGCATTTTTCAATGGTGAATGAGTTTGAAATATTGTCACTGGGATTAAGGAGTTTGTTTACGGTGGAAAAAAGAGCCTTTTGGTTATTAGAGCTGGTGTGAATGAGGTTGGAGTAGTAGGTAGAGCGGGCAGTATTGAGGGCGGCTTTGTACTGTCGGAGGTGGTCTGTGTAGGCTTGGCGATGAACTGTTAAACCGGTCTTTTTATGCAGTCTTTCGAGCTGACGCTTGTGGGATTTCATTTGGTGGAGTTCGGGGGTGTACCAGGGGGCTGAGTGTGTGAATGAGACAGATTTGGTTTTGATGGGGGCCAGTTGATCGAGACAGGAGGAGAGAGTGTTGTTGTAGTAGTTGACAAGCTCATTGGGGTCATCAGACAGCGGGGGAGGGAAGGTAGACAGAGTGCTGGAAAGAGAAGCTGAGAAATCTTGAGGGGAGATGGATCTGAGGTTTCTGAATGATATTATGCGTTTGTCCTTGGGGAGGGGGGTGGGGAGATGAATGTCCAAGATGATAGCCAAGTGGTCGGAGATGTGGAGATTGATGCTGGAGAGTTGTTGGATGGTGAGACCGGTGGAGCAGACTAAGTCCAAAGTGTGGCCATGATTGTGAGTGGGGAAGTTGACATGTTGAGTGAGATTGAGGCAGTCCAGTAGATCAAGAAATTCAGAGGCATGTTTGCAGTTAATGTTGTCAATGTGGTAGTTGAAGTCGCCGAGGAGAAGAACAGAAGGTGAGATGGCTGAGAGCTGTGTGACAAAATCAGAGAAATCAGAGAGGAAAGATGGATTGGGCTTGGGAGGGCGGTAAATAACAGCAGTGACCAGGGGAGCGGGGCCGGGGAGTTTAAAAGCAATGTGTTCAAACGACTGAAAGGAGGGAGTGGATATGATGGTGATTCTTAGGTCTCTCTTATGGACTGAGGCCACGCCGCCGCCTCTTCCAGTGAGACGGGGCTGGTCAATATACGTGTATCCGGAGGGGGTGGCTTGGTTGAGTGAAAAATAGTCCAGATGTTTGTGCCAGGTTTCCGTGATGCAGAGGAAGTCTAGGTTGTTGTCAGTAATGAATTCATTTAAGATGAGTGCTTTGTTGTTGAGTGAACGGATGTTTAGCAGTGCCAGTTTGAGGAAATGCTGCTGTGCGATTGGCTGTGAGGAATGGGGGAGTTGGCGGAGGTTGGGGTTGGACCGTTTGACGTGTTTTATTGAGAGGTTACATTTGTTCACAGAGTTGGACCTGTTATAGGGACGGAGGGGTCTGACTGAGATGATAGACTGAATGGGGAGAGCAGCAGCAGGTGGGGACAGTGACAGAGCAGCAGCAGGAGGGGACAGTGACAGCTCGGGCCTGTAGGAGGAGCTGTGGCAGGAGGAGGTACCCAGAGATGACACCAGAGAGCAAGACGGTGTGTGGGTAAACATCAGTCAGTCACGTGGGTAGCTTTGCACAGCGTGCTGTAAATTGGCAGCTAACATTTGGCTGCCCAGCCTATTGGGATGAAAACCGTCGCTTTTTAAAAAGGACTGTCGGCCCCAGAATAAATTAAAATTGTCAATGAAGCCCACATTGCGTGTCCTACAGGCAGATAGGAGCCATGTGTGGAGGGAAAGGATTCTGCTGAAGATTTCCACTCCGCAGCCGAGAGGGGAGAGCGGCCCGCTGATGAATACTGATTTTCCACAGGTGTTGAGATACTGAAAAAGTTTGTTGAACTCAGCCTTGGTGATTTCTGACTGTCGGCGGGATGCATCCACGCAACCAACATGGATAATAATTCTGTGGACAGACGGTGGTAGTGAGTGTAGCAGGTCAGGGAGTTTTGCCAAGATAACAGAGACTGTGGCTCCGGGGAAACAGTGTGTTACCGCATTGAAGAAACGGATGTTTCTGGTGATGGAGTCACCAACTATCAGGGTGGTCGGAGGAAAAAGGGGGCGCGGAGATGCTGACAGTGGACTCACTGGGCTGGGTGATGGGAGAGTGGATTTTGAAGAAGACTTAACGGGCGATGGTGAGGTGGAAAGTGATGGACGGGCAGAGAGGCGGACAGGAGCACAGTGCGGTGCCGGTGTAAACTGTGGTAAGGAGAGACGGCGAGACCCGCGGGAAGAGGAGCGCTCAGGGTTTACTGGAGGGGGGATCCGAGTTGGCGGTTTGTTTTTGTTTTTGGACTGCTGGGTGGATGGCGGTGAAGTTGGGGCTTCTCCAGCTAAGAGAGGGAAGTCATGCAGATTGAGGATATTATATCTGTTCTCCAGCTGGATGCTATGATGCTCTGCATGAGGGGGGGGGCATCTCTTGCCGCGAGGAGCAACCAGGGTCCAGGATGCAGGCTCGCATGGAGTGGAGCTGGGCAGGAACTTGGGTTTGGCCCCCTGCTGTATCCAGGTGTCGTCCGGGTTGGTGTTCGGAGAAGGCACAGCAGCGGCTGGACCGGGAGCGGTGACGTCAAACGCCGGGGGAGAGGCAGCATCAGCGACAGGACAGGTGGCAGATGGAGACTCAGATTGTGCAGGACCGAAGATGATGGTATCCATTTGCAGCTCAGCTTCACGGATCTGATGTAGCGAGGATATACGTTGTTCCAGCTCAGTGATCCTGTCGGCGAGGCGGGTGCAGCTGACACAGCCGGGTGGAGAGGTGAGTGGAGCCATAGGTTGAATGTAGTAACTGAGGATAGAGAGAAAAGGGGAGGCCAGTACAAGTGCTAAAAGTGCTTAGTTCAGGCTTGGTGATGTGGGTAGCAGGTAGGGGGTAGAGGCAGCTAGCAGGGAGGGCACGGGGACTTACACGCAGGGGCTCCAACTGGAGCCCACAGCGACGAAGCTGCTTAGCAGAAGTGACTCACAGAAAGCACAGCACAGGGCAGGATATCAGCAGCGGGACTTACCGGCACGGGCCCTACACTTGGGCCCGGTGCGGAGATCAAGCTTCAGGCTGTGGAAGAGGTGTTAAGAAGCATCTTGACACCCGGAGAGTCCTCGGCTGGGTATGCTCCAGCTGGTGGTGGCTAGCAGCCTGGCTAAAAACAAGGCTAGCACTTGTTGGTGCGGCTATGTTGCACAGCTCGGGCGGTCTGGTTAAAATCTTACGTTTTGTCAGGCCGATGTTTAAAATCCACGGACCTGTAGAAATTGTTAAAAAAATCAGTTTTTTAGGAGTCGTACAGACGGAGGACTGAGATTATCCAGCTCTGTGGAGTGTATGGCTCAAAGTGTTCCTATCTTTGCTCTCTTTGTTGTCTCTCTGATGAATGCCCTTCTTGCCTGGTATATAAAGTTTATATATACCATATAGCAATAATGGCCACATGATATATGCCGTATGCTACATAGTAACCTATACACCAGGGGTGTCCAATTCAAATTCAGAGAGCTCCAGTTACTGAAATTTCCTCCCAGCAAAGGTTCAAACCTCATAATGTCAAAATTGCAGCCCACTGGGTCCCAATCTGGAGGTTCTACCCCCCCCTAATCT
The DNA here is from genome assembly GCF_006386435.1 of Epinephelus moara. NCBI lineage: Eukaryota > Metazoa > Chordata > Actinopteri > Perciformes > Serranidae > Epinephelus > Epinephelus moara. The sequence continues at coordinate 8,417,405 of NC_065528.1, forward strand.
TTAAGTGTAGAATGTTATTTAAGCTACAAACATCTCACAGGATAAGGGCACGGTGAGCACAAACTAAACTCACAGAGTCAATCTTTGCCAAATGCCTGGTCCTGCATTAGTAAAGTACACTGTTAAAGCAACCAAAAAACTAATAGAACAAAATTGTGCAGTTTGTCATGTGTTCTGTATATGTTCTGTTATTGTTATGCATTGAATATAACATAAAAAATACCCACCTTAATCAGGGATTGCCAGTTTATTTAATGATAGAAAAGGGGTCCCTCAAGGGAAAAGGTAGGGAACCACTATGATAGCCTACCCCTATGTCAAATACAATTTTAACAAATATCAACAAAATAATTTTTTTTAGATACAGACATTTGGCACTTGTATTGAATACAAATAGTGGTAACCATCTTTTTCATGAATAATATTTGTCCAAGCACTATGGAGTTAATGCCTACATTTTCAGTAAAAGAAAACAAGACAGAATCTTCTGAATAAAATAAATTCAAAAGTGTGTCTTTCAGAAAAAAGTGCAAGCAGTGTTTAGTAGCCCCTTTTCTATTTCTTTCTTTTTATGAAACTTTTTTTTACTTCTTTTTGTAGCGAGAGAGATGAGCCTGTCACTGTCCTGCCAGTAATTTGAAACTTGACTTAAATGGAGATGGTGCCATTGTCATGCACATGTGTTGGTCCTCATGAGAGTGAGCCTGTAGTGCTATGCAGTTTTAATAACATATATAGCTGAAACAGCTCACAGCTGTAAAGCAGTCCAAACATGATAAGATGTGTTGTACTACTTTGGTTAGAGCAGAGAAAACGGTCTCAGATACAGTCTGTAGCTGGACAGTAGCAAGCCAGTTGCTTCATGCTGCCATTTCTCTCACCTTTCTCTCTCAAACTGTTGTTCCCTCTTTTGCGAACTGTCACGTGTTAAAAATGTAAAATGATTCGACTGGCTTGATTAAGTGAAGCTGTTGCCGTTTTAACTCGATGAACTGCGCCTGGGTCTATAGCCACGGCCTTCAGAAAAAAGCAACAGTCTCAAAGATTATTATTCATTCTTATCAATTTATCAGCACTGTTCACGATTTCGGATTGAACCGTTACCGGGTCAGACATCTGTTGATGCTCGGTATAATCATTAGGATCTGTCTCAAACTGCGAGTGTAGTCAACAAGAGGTGCAGTGGTCCACTCTAAAATTCTGCGCTATGATAATAATATTTAAAAAAGAAACAGGTCTTGCTATTTTGTTTATGACGTTGAAATCTTTTGATTTTACAGGATTTGGTGAGATTTGTTTAATCTTGCATTTCCCACAGACTGTTTCCTGGCTTGGAGCCGAATGCTCTGTGTTGGAGGATTGTGTGCATTCAGTCTCTGAGCCTACAGACTTGAAAAATTTGCTCCAGCACCACAAACACCTCGGGCATTTAGAGCAACATGGTAAGTCATTACACATAACAGCATTTATTTTACGTCACTTTCCTTGTTGAAGACAGAACTCTATGACAATGACATCTGTGTTATTCTTGTCCTCTTATTTGCAGTTCCACCTTCTAGCATGGGCGACAGCATCCTGTCCTCCCTCTCTGCAGCTCCCCCCAGCCGAATGGCAAAACCCACAGAACAACCCAGCCAATTAGATCCAATGCAAGGCCTCAGCGATGACAAACACACTGTATTCGTGGATGGCGTAGCAGTTGAAATAATCACAGTGACAGATTATACAGAGGTTGAATTAGACGCAAGCACCGACATCGAGGTGGTGGTGGAAGAAAACTGCTTTGACGGAACAGTGGTTGAAGATTCACTGGTAGTGCTTCCTGATGAGACAACCAAGGAAGAAGTGGGTGAAGCAGAGGAAGAAGCAACACAAGCTGTAAGTGGTTTGGCAAACATCATCCATCAGGAGGTGAAGAAGGATGATATAGTGTCCTCCCACCAAAAATTCTCAGTGGGACCTCATGACTGCCCAGACTGTGAGAAGAAATTTAAGTTTGCGTCTTCGCTAATCGCCCACAGGGTCATCCACACTGGTGAGCGCCCCCACCGGTGCAATGACTGTGGTCGCTGCTTCTCTTTCAGGCAGTCCCTAGACAGGCACAGACACACGCACAAAACTGGACGCAAGTACAGTTGCGCTATCTGCAGGGAGACGTTTGACTCCTTGTCAGCCCGCACGGAGCACAAACAAACACACATGGAAGATAGCGTTTACACATGTCATCAGTGCAACAAGAAATTTAACTGGGAGCTGGCGCTTGCGAGGCATCTAAAAACTCACACTGATTATCACGATACAAACAAGCCTACAGGAGACCATAAGGATGAGCAAGAGGTCGTTATAGGTGATGAAACTGTCAGTGAGGCTCCTGTTGTGCTTGCTGAGCCTGACAGTCAGCCGCAGGCGGAAGATAATGGCGATCATGATCCAGAGAACACAGAGGTTGAGAACAGTGAGCGTCCCACCTCTGAGCCAGAAAGCACAGTACCTGAACTAGACAATGAAGTAATTTCCTTAGTGAAGGTCCGCACAAGTGGACGCAAACGCAAACCTACCATGAAGATCCAGGTGATAAATTTACAGAAGCGCATGGCCACTAAAAGAAAGAAGGAGATCACCAAGGCCAACCCTCCAGAGCTGAAGCCTTTTCCCTTCAACTGGTAAAACCATCTGTCCTCATTCTTGTCTCACAGATGGTTTCCTTCATTTCTGTTTTTATTATTCTGTTTTTATTACTGTTTAGTACACAGAATATAATGTACTATTCTATGTTCATTTGAATATATGGCAGCTGTGGATGGACATCTGGCAAATCAAGCCCCTCATGTTTGTTTCTCCTTTCTCTTCAGCAGTTCAGAGCACTCTTATGGTTCACCCATGGTCTCATCAAAGGACAGTGATGAGAGTGAGTTCACTTCTAGAAATTTTGATCTTTTTCACCACAAATACACAACCAGAAAGATAAGAGAACTTAAACACATTGCAAAAAATCAAAGCAGCTTAAATCATGTACCCTGTATATTACAGGTTAGTAATTAAATAATAATTCCCCACTGATTTGTAAACTAAACTAAAATTGAATTGCAAACAAAAGAAAAAGATGGAGATTGTCTATGAAATATAGGTAAACTAATGTAAACAAATGAAGTCTAATGCTAAAAATGAAGTAATTACCAAGTCAAAAACCTGTAATAACAATAATGTTCTCAATATTAACATCAAGGTAGTAAAAAGTCAAAAGTAAACCCTAACCTTAAAATAAGTAATTGCTAAGCTGGGCCTGTACATCTTTAAATGATTTGATATGCAGCATTATGTTTTGGGGTTGTCCGTCCATTCATCCATGCGTCCCATACTCGTGACATCTCAAGAACGCATTGAGGGATTTTGGCACAAACGTCCACAAAAACAACAAGGGAATTTCTTCATATTTGGCACACAACATTGACTTGGGCTCCATGATGAACTGATTAGATTTTGGTGGTCAAAGGTCAAGCCCACTGGGACCTTGCCTCTGCTTCATGCTTGTGAATGTGATATCTCAAGAACACCTTGAGGAAATGTCTTCAAATTTGGCACAAACTGTCCACTTGGACTAAAAGATAAACAGATTAGAATTTGGTGGTCAGAGGTCAAGGTCACTGTGACCTCATCTGTTTCATTCTCATGGGTGTAATATCTCAAGAACGTCTTGAGGGAATTTCCTCAAATTTGGTACAGACTGTCCAAGTGATTAAAATTTGGTGGTTGAAGTTCAAAGGCCAAGGTCACTGTGACCTTACAAAATGTTTTGGGCCAAAACTCAAAAAATCATGCATGCTAATGCCTGCCCACCCTAAAACTTAGCTGATTGTGTAGATCTTCTGTGCTGCCAGGTGGAAGACGTGTGTGAAGCATCCATATTTTCACAGACATGGATGTAAACTAATCGCAACTTAACTGCTGCGCAGAGACATAGAACAGCGAGGCAGTAATTTTAGTATATTGAAATAACTACACGTCAGCATACAATTTTTTAAACTTAATTTACAAGGAAAATGTCCAACTTCTTTCAGAGTAATTTAATTTTAATTGTTATGAGGTAATCATTAATTCGCAACTTTGCAAGGTTCCTGAAAATCCTTTAATAGTACTTAAAAAAAGAAAGTCCAAAATACAGGCATGCAATTTGTACCATTTTTTAGCACAATTTTAATTTCTTGCTCCAGTCTCTAATAATGTTTTTTTTCCCATTAGGTTCTGTAGCAGATGGCTCGTCAGCTGCTTTCTCCTGTCCTAAGTGCTTCTTCCACCACTCAGAAGAGGCACAGGTCCAGCAGCACATTGACAAGGTCCACTCAGTTGAGATGGAGGATGACGAGCTGTCCTCTCAGCCCCTTGCTGAGGAAGAGGGACGCTTTAGTTGTCCAGACTGTGAGAAGAGCTTTAAGTTCCAATCTTTACTAAAAGCCCACCAGCGCATCCACACTGGCGAGCAGCCCTTCTTGTGTTCTCAGTGCGGGCGGCGGTTCTCCTTCAAACAGTCCTTGGAGAGGCACAAGCATACGCACAAGTCTGGGCGCAAGTACGAGTGCCTGATCTGTGGCGAGTTTTTTAAATCCGTGGTGGCTCAGAGGGAGCATAAGAGCACCCACATGGAGAACGGCGAGTACCTGTGTTCAGAGTGTGGCCGTTCGTTTGCCTGGAAGTCTGCACTGGTGAGACACCTCAAGACCCACAGCGAGGATGCTGACAAGGTGGAGCGTTCTTACAAATGCCCTCACTGTGACCTTGGCTTCAACTGTGCCAGCTACCTCAACAGGCACCTCCAGACTCACCAGGAAGAACGAGTGCACACCTGCAACTGCGGAAAGAGCTTCGCCTACCGGGCAGCTCTCACTGCACATCAGCGCATCCATCAAAAGGAGCGGCCGCACATATGTACACAGTGCGGCAAGGGATTTCTCTACAAGGGGGGTTTACTGAGCCACATGAAGATCCACTCAGAGGAGAAGCCCTTCATGTGTTCCTTCTGCGGTAAGAGCTTCAAGAGGGAACGTAACATGAAGAAGCACGAGCGCTGCCACACACGGGAAAACGTTTTCAGCTGCTCGCAGTGCGACAAGAACTTTGTCTATAAGGCGACTTTGATCAGACACGAGCTGACTCATTCAGGTGAGAGGCCGTACCTCTGCTCTGACTGTGGGAAGGGCTTCTTTTCCCATGCCGAGCTTCTAAAGCACGAGCGTTTCCACACGGGCCACAAGCCCTTCCAGTGCCCCCACTGTGGTAAGAGATTCACTCAGTCCTGCTACCTGACCATCCACTTGCGATACCACACAGGAGTCCGGCCATACTCTTGCACCGAGTGCGACAAGAGCTTCCTCAGTGCCAACCGCCTGAAGAGACACCAGCGAACACATTCAGGGGAGAAACCTTACCTCTGTGTAGAATGTGGGAAGGGATTCAGGCAGTCATATAATCTGAAGATGCATCAACGAACACATATCATGAAGTTAAAATAGACTTTAAAGGTACACTATGCAGAATTTCCCCCCCAAAAAAACGTTATCACGGCTGCCCAGAATACCAGTATGGAGTCTCGTCTTTGTAAATTTTGAAACTATTCCAGGTGCTTGACTTAATTGACATCTAGCTAGAGAATCTGTAAGCCTGTCACAGGCTGTGTGTTAGTCACAAAACTAGGCCAATCACTAAGTTTGAATGTCCTTCTCTGAGAATAACTAAGAATAAATATAGATGAGTGATGAATTTTGTTGGATTGCTGTTCGGTAATTCATGCCTCAAAAATTTCAGGTCAGTCGTACAATAATTAGAGTTAAACAAAAGTAAATTTCTCAGTCATGACTTTTGACCCTCTAGAAGTGTGTTGCTGTGAATTTAAATGCAAAGCTCATTCCATGAGTGACTCTGGAGTTGCCTTTCACTTTAACTGGCAATTTTTACAATCACTAACATACAATTCCTGCATAGTATACCTTTAATTTATTGCTCTGGAGATAAATACTTTGTAACTTTAAGGGGTATGAGACTAGTTAAGAATGGGAGAAACAACTGTAGATGGACTGTTGTGAATTTATCTCCTATGCAACTGCAAAGAAGTTCATCTAGTTTAGAATCTTGTTCTAGCAGGAATAAGTTCATGTCGAATGTTTTCCATTAAACTGTATGCATTCGATTTTCAGGTTCTGTTGCGATTAAAACACATTGTGCAGAGGAATGTGTGTTTTTCAGATCCACTGTGATCATCTTGACTCCACCTTCAAATAATGAACACAAGGTTTTACATAAATTCAGTCTTTATTGTGGGTTTGTTTTACAACAGAAAATTCAACACTGCTTTGGAAAAGAGGCTTAAAACTTTTTTTTTTTGTGCTAGAACAATTTGCATTTTCTTAACAGCAGCTGTTAAGTTTTGGACAGTAACAAAAACATACTGCAGGCTCTGTGGCATGGAGGCTCGTCTCGGGTCAGCAGTAGTACAGACAGGAGCCACACTGTGGCGCAGTTCCACAGCCGGTCACGGGTCATTGTTGAAAATCAGCTTAGACATCTTTGAGTATTTAGTGTTGCATCTTTACAGAACAGTTGAGGACAGGTGAACATCACCGGGATTACTGACAAACTTCAATTGTGTGGAGAGGATTTACGGGCATTATGACTTTTGCTGTGGAGTCGTATTATCAACATTTCATGTGAAAAAGTTAAAAGTACTAGACAACTAAGTTACAGCAGAGACTACTGAGAGATAGAGTTTGGGCAGCACTTGTTTCAGCCCAAATAGGGAATGCCTCACTCTAACACACATACACACACACACACTGGCATACATATTTGCCAAGTCGGAATGGAAGTACTACAGAAACAGTTTAGGCTGCTCAAACATTTACCTACACAGCTATGTGCAGAGTGATGGGGCAATGGTCGCTTCCCAAGGCCTTGTTGCGAATCTTGCTGTCGCACAGACCTGGCACCAGGCTGGACGACAGCAGAAAGTAATCGAGCCTCCAGCCCACGTTCTTTGCGCGGGAGTTCATCATGTAGGTCCAGAAGGTGTAGGCGTTGGTCTGCTCGGGGTACAGCTCGCGGAAGCTGTCGGTGAAACCGGACTCCAGCAGCTGGCTGAAGCCCTCGCGCTCCTCAGGGGTGAAGCCTGCGCTTTTCTTGTTCCCTTTGGGGTTCTTCAGGTCGATCTCCTGGTGTGCCACGTTGAGGTCACCGCACAGCACCAGGGGCTTCTGCATGTCCAGCTCGCTCAGGTACGCCCGGAAGTCCACGTCCCAGGTTTTGCGGTAATCTAGGCGCACAAGGCCCCTGCCGGCGTTTGGCACATAGGTGGTCACCAGGAAGAAGTTGGGGAACTCTGCAGTGATGACTCGGCCCTCCTTGTCATGCTCTTCTTTACCTAGAGCATTGGTTGAAGAGGTTTAGTAAACTAAATGCACTTACTTCACCAGGATTCAAAGACATGTCCAGTTAAATAGTTCTTATAGGTTTGCAAGCACATTAAAAATGAAGAGTCATAAAACTCGGCAAGGCATGATCGCAGTGTACAACAATATGTAACTGACAGTTTGTAAAAAATATCATTTACTTTCGTGCAGAGAATCATCTATACAGTAAATGTGACACTACGGTTAGCAGCTGGTTAGCTTATCTTAGCATAAAGACCAGTACCAGCTGGCTCAGTTTAAAGATAAAATCTGCCTACCTGCCCCTCTAGAGCTCACTAATTAACAAGTAATAAATGATTTGTTTGATCAAGAAATTTCAGTTTTGGTTAATTTTGCTTTTGATAGCTCGAAACCCTTGAACCGGTGACTGAGCAGTTAATTTTTAGGAAAATAAAAACTCAAAATGATGTTAAATACAAGTTCAGTGTTCTACTGACTCAGTGAGCTTTGGCACTACATTTACTGTAAAGCCATTGCCATTTAGAGAGAGTGAAATTTCAATGTTTTGTTTTATAAAAATCTTGCTGCGCTAACATGCTGAAACATAGTGGCCGATGTCCACCCTCTAGTCTCCACTTGGTTGCAAACCTGCAAGTCCTACGATGACAAAGCAATGACCTGCCCTACCCTCCCTCTGATTAGCTAGTGCTTGTTGCCTTCGTTGATTGGATTGGTTAGGTTTATCAAGAGGAGTGGACTGGGTGAGGGTTAGAATGTTAGGATAAGCCAGTCAGAAACAGGCAAGCCATTCCTTCACTATCCTAGAATTCGCAAATTGGCCTTCTGATAAGCTAGCCTTGGCTGCTCTGCACTGCATACCGCCTGAGACAGGTGGGAATTAGCTAGCGCCGCTGCTCATTCAGCAAATACCACTCTGTAAATATGATGGCCATCCTCTGGTCCGGAAAACAAACTAAAATTTTTGCCTTTTATAGCGACCACTGTAGTTCAAACTTTGGTTAGGTCTGCTTTGGGCCCAGAGTTAATTTTTTTAAATGACATCATTAGAAGACACCACTCACCAATGCCATAGGTGACTTTGAGGGGCTCAGTCTTGCAGAGCATGGCCACACCACTGTAACCCTCCTTTTCATCTGACCCGGCCCAGTACTTGTGAGGGTACTCGGGCATCGAGGTGATTTCAGCAGGAAGGGATTTCTCTGCACACTTTGTTTCCTGCAGGCACAAAATATCTGGAGCCTCCTCACGCACCCACTGTGAGGAAGAGCACATGTGTTTACCCTTAAAACCAGTCTCAGAACTTATATTGGCATACTTTACTTTTGTTTACTGCAAACTCACATCCAGGCCCTTCTTTTTCACCCAGGCCCTCAGGCCATCGACGTTCCAGGAGGTGATCTTCATATTGGCGTCACGTCCGTCTTTGCTGGTCATTTTGTCGGGGGGATCATCGTACAATACTGGGGCCTCTGGTTCCTTAGGCTTCTTTGCTTTCTTTGCAGAGGCTGTGAGGCGAAATAAATGTATAGGGTCATGAAAAGTGGTAGGCTGCACGTTTTTGTTAGGAAAATGTATTTAAAAGTTGTTTAATGTGTCGAGATCAGTATGTGTTTGTGCATTAGTGAAAGCTGTAGTACCAGAGCCTGAGTCATTCTCCCCATCTGCAGCTGCATCCTCTGCATTCTTGCCTCTCTTCATACTTGAACTCGCTCGGACTGCAAACACACCTTGCAGACACACGACACGCACACACAACAGCACACGCGCCGCTGGAAAAACAGAAGAGCAATTTAAGTGACGTGTTCATCTGACACTGAGTGTCAAATGCTACAACAACGTGCAAGACTAAAATTGCTTTTGTTTTATATCATTGTACAGGTGGTCAGACAAAACAAGCAATTTTAAGATGCCACCTTGTAGTGGTGGGAAAAAAAATCGATACAGCGCAGTATTGCGTTATTTTTGTGTGGCAATATCACATCGATACAAAGACACCAAGTATCGATTTTTTTATTTTATATATTATTAATAATACAAATTAAACTTTTGGGAGCCTACTAGAATAATCTAATGAATTGCTTTTTCAGTTAACCACATACACTTTGCTGTAATGAAATGACTGAAGTGAGATGAACAGACTACTCAGTTTCATAGAACTGTTGATGTTGACAAAGTTTTCCTTTGGAGACATAATTTGCCACTGGAAAAAGGTAATAAACACAATTTATTGTAATATATCTTATCCTAATACTCAGCATATCCCAACAAGTTTAAAGTCGCAATAATATTGTATCATGACTTATCATGATAATATCGTATCATGGGGCGTCAGGTGATTCCCACCCCAACCACCTCTAGTTCTGGGAATGTGCTATGGGCATTTNTAAAGTCGCAATAATATTGTATCATGACTTATCATGATAATATCGTATCATGGGGCGTCAGGTGATTCCCACCCCAACCACCTCTAGTTCTGGGAATGTGCTATGGGCATTTTTTTTTTTTTTTTTTTTTTTTTTTTTTTTTAACAATTTAATAGCCTTTAACAGGCTAACCATCTGTTTGCGGGAAAAAGCCAAGAAATTAATTGACAATGAAAAATAGCTGCATTTATTCCGATTCAACATATTTGAGGTTTTCAGTCGTTATCTCGAAGGGTTGGAACCAGTGTTTGCTAAAGCCATGAGCTGCAATGATTGCTCTACTCAATTAGTCGACTGACAGAAAAATAATCGCCAACATTTTTGATGATCGATTAATCGTATTAATAATTGCTCATGCAAAAAAATGCAGTTTTCAGACTCGCATATGGAATTATCCTGATTTTCTCTTTCTTAAATTGTAACAAACTGAATATCTTTGGGTTTGGGACTGACAAAACGACATTTAAAGACATCACCTTGGATTTGAGAAACTGGGATGGACGTTTTTCACCATTTACTAACATTTTAAATGCCAAACGATTAATCGTTTAATCTAGAAATTAATCAACAGATTATTTGATGATGAAAACAATCATTAGTTGCAGCCCTTCTAAGTCTGACCAATGTCTTGCAGTTAAATGATAAACTTGCCAGTTCTCTCAGAAGGTTAGACTTTGTTATGGAGACACACACAAAATCAAATGTGCACAAACACTCATACTGACGCATGTTTGCACCACGCATCACACTACCGGATGTTGGCTGAACCACGATGCCTCTCTTCTTGTAAGAAATATAAATTCAGCTCAGAGTATATTCATACTACAAAACACCTCCCTTTCACATATATGCATTTGTTTTTACAAATGGTGCTGATCAGCCTGTCAATAAAAAGCGTTTTAAAGGCTTCAGTAAATTCTGTGAGCAAGAGGAAGCACGCCGAACGTTTATTTTGATACAAGTCGTTGCTGTGAAAGAGCCAAGCACACTTACTACAACATACTGTGATGCTGCGAGCCTCTGGTTGCAAAATTAAATCTCTATTACACCAGAAGCAATTTGGCGCTTTTACGTGTTACACAACATGTTTGATAGCAAGCTATGCTAACGCTAGCTTCCCCTCTGTGACAAAGAGCACAGAGGCAGCAGCAGACGGCCTGCACTGAGAATAAATGGATAATGACCAGCCAGCTAATTAGCTTCCTACACAGCCTATTTGATGCATCTACAAATGCAAATCCTTTTAAATAAAGCCTATACATTTCAAACAGCTACGAGTTTCACTTAAAAGATATGCAAATAATCTTACTTGCACTTTCACAAACAGGATGCAAAGACCAGGCAAGTGCTCCTTCAGTCACTCCCCCCCAAAACACACTCACAAAGCACGGCAAAGATTTCTGACCACGTGTTTGCTCTCCTCAGGGACTGTCTAAACATATGCCTGATTAAAAAAATAAAATAAAAACCACATTTTTATCGCATTTTGAATGACAAAAAAATATACAACCATAACTGCCATGACACATATTATATTATTCCAACATGCTGCTGAAGTAAAACATGATTTAACAAAGCTTTTTGGTTAGGCCATCTCTGCAGCTGCCTGTGTTTGGGTCCTTCAGCTTCAAATGGAGTAGTTGAGTTGTAGAAGTTAGCCGAGTGACAGACAATTATTAGATTAAAAGTTTAATTAGAACTAATTTGGATTAATGTAAACCGGCGAAGGAAAGCAAAAAGCTAGGTATATTAATTTGTGTTATTTAATGCAGCGTTAATATATCGTTTAGTCATACGAAGACAGTATAGTGTCACTACTAGCAGCTACACAACCATACAGGGTGTTTTATTGGGTTAGACGTTAGCAAACGTAAATATGAACAGTATGTACGCATGTTAGGTTTAATGTGGCATTTCATAGGTAAAATATGTGTCGGGAGGGTTACTGTATACGCCAATGCAGTATCTGTTACATGTCGCATTGTTTCAAATTTAAAAGAACCATTTACAATGTGACAGTTTAATATTCACATGCTCGCGAGCACACTATTAAAGGGATAGTTCAGGTTTTTTGAAGTGGGGTTTGTATGAGGTATTTATCCATAGACAGTAACTTAGATGTCAGTCAGCACGCCCCCAGTTTGAAGAAGCAGGCCCACATTGAAGCAAGCATTCTACTGCTGTGGAGGGGTCAGCAACACAGCTTATTTTAGCTACCTAAGAAAAGTCCCACCTAAAAACAATTGTATCAGTAAAGGTGTACGCCATATTTAGATCATATTAACTGCTCATATCACACATTGATTTGAAGGGAGAATGACGCTGTTACATCTCTATTCAAAGCCAGAAATTTAGTGATTTAATATTGCTGAAAACAGGACCATGTTTCCTCTGATAACTTCAGACCCAGACATTCAGGTGGTTTTCTATGTCATTTTTAAAGTTTAGATTGTTATTCAGCATAAAATCTTTATCTCACAGGACAAGAGCATGGTAAAGACCTAAACACAAGCTGTACTCACAGAACATTCACCATGCTAAAGTGCCTTGTCCAGCATTAGAAAAAATAGCATTTATAAAAACCAGAGAGCTAATAGATCAATGGCAAAGCATTAGGGAAAAGTAAACACTGATTTTGTAAAACAAAAAGTAGCAAATTAACTATCTATGATTGTTAAAAATAAGAAATAACACAGCTTAACAACTTAAAACAACTCTATTGTGAAGAAAATAACTTCATGTTCACTCTGTTTTACCTCCAAAATCTTTCGCCCGGTATGCTCAGCATCTTAGCTTTCCCCAGAGCTCACGCAGCAGAGAGGTTGCAACATAACGTTACAAAAAACAGCAGAGCACTTTGCCTCCCCCTCATTGTGTTATTTGCATACAGGCAGGAGATTTGAGCTGTGCTTTCAAATGAATCCCTGTTTATGTGAGTGTGTGTTGGAGGAAATGGAAATTCAATTAATTTAATGAAAATAAAATTATGGCTTAATGTAGGATTAATGTATGTAGGATTTTTTTTTTCTGAAATCTGGGAAGCAATTTTTCTCCCTCAATCATGATTTTTTTATCTTCCTGGGGCATTTTCGCCCTTTGCCCCCGTCAGTTTCTGAAGCTGGTTGACCTAGACTAGTGGACATTGCAGTTACTAATATTAGAACTAAGAACTTAGAATTAAGAACCCGGTCAGGCCAACTGCACCGTCTACGCCCGCCCAGGACTCGGCTCAAGACCATGGGCGACAGGGCCTTCGAGGCTGCTGCTCCCCGTCTGTGGAACGCCCTCCCCAACCACCTCAGGGCTCCACAGTCGGTCGATGCTTTTAAAAAAGGACTCAAAACCTTCCTTTTTCAGAAAGCCTATCCTGACTAATTTTATCTGATTTTATCTGCTGACTGTTTTTATTGTTTTGCTCTGTTGCTCGATTTTACTGTTATTGTTGCTTTTATTGTTATTGTTGCCTTTGTACTGTGCACTTTGAGATTTGTATTTAAATGTAAAGTGCGTTATAAATAAAATCTATTATTATTATTATTAGACCAAATATAATGTGTAAAATTGGTGCAGTACCTCTTTAATATCTCATATTATGGGAACTATTCTGACCACGAGTAAATGGGCGTCCAAGAAAGATAAAGTAATTCTAGGGAAATACACTTTAAAACAGATACTTTACTGGTGTAACAAGGTGGTTACTGGTGTATGCTTTCTGGCTTCTATGCAAAGACAGAATGCATTAGTCTTTTCTGCACACTGCTTTTCTCTTTCCTAAATTTTTGTTTTGTTTTGTTATTTTTTTAGGTGCCATGACTGTAATAATTGGATTTGAGGGCAGTGCCAATAAGATCGGCATAGGAATCATCAGGGATGGTGAAGTGCTTTCCAACCCTAGACGGACATACATTACGCCTCCTGGTCAAGGCAAGTGGGATTATGTCACCTCAATTTGAGTTGAAGATGCAGACGGGCATCATAACAATCTTGCATGTGAAGCTAACAACATGTAATTTTATCCATCAGGGTTCATGCCGAGCGACACCGCCAGGCACCACCGTGCTGTCATACTGACTGTCCTGAAGGAGGCGCTGGAGCAAGCAGGGCTGAAGCCTGCTGACATCGACTGTGTGGCATATACCAAAGGTAACGTAACATCTTGAGTGTTCACCTTGTGTTAGAATACTTACAACAAAAGTTTTTATACATCGGGCCCCAGACTTGGCTGTGACAAGCCGTGTCATGGGCTAGATTTTCTAAAGTCTGAAGACAGCCAAGAGGAGGTGCAGGAGTCTAGTTTTCCCCCAGGTCAATTGAATTACAGTATGCTGAAATCTTAAGCCTATGGGCCTGAACGACGCATAGTGCGTCCAAATTCACACCTGTTCTTCTCTATGGTTTTTCTCCGCGACTGTGCATCATAGCGAGAAGCCACGCATATCACGTGAAACGGCGGAACCGTAGCTTTCCAACAAGATCAAGCACTTGTCAGTAGTCCAATGTTTTCAAAGCGAAAAAAAAATGATAAAGTTACACTAAAATTATGTGTAACAGAGCTTTCATACAGCTCTGCACACACATTACTCTTGGATGGATTACTCGCGAATGCCGAGCTTAAAAGTAAAGGCAGGAAAAATACCCCAAAAAAGGCCTAGGGCCCATTGGGTTAATATGGATTTTTTGCCCATTTATGCCAAGAAAATCTGCCTACCTGAGCTTTAAATGAGAGTGGCGCAGTGTAGTAGTTATGATTATCCATAAAACATCCTTTGTTCATCAGTGTCCACAAGGCTTCATCAGACTGACAGACTTATGTGATGTTTTCTCTCAAACAAGGATATAATGTCTTTTATCACTCCAACATGACCAAAACCTCCCTCCTTTGTTCTTCTTTCTTCTCTGTCAGGCCCTGGTATGGGTGCCCCCTTGGTGACGGTGGCTCTGGTGGCTCGTACGGTCGCACAGCTTTGGGGGAAGCCGCTCCTTGGTGTCAATCACTGTATCGGACACATTGAGATGGGTCGACTCATCACGCAAGCCAACAACCCTACTGTGCTGTATGTCAGTGGAGGGAACACACAGGTTGGTTTCAGGGTGTGGGCCTCGCTCCCACTGCTAGTCTGTTGGACTTCCTGATGATCAGCTGTCAGTAAAACATTTTAGTGGAGCTTTGACCTACACTGAGTTTTATGTTCATTAGGTACCAATCTAACTTCTATTCGTGCAGGTTATTGCATACTCGGAGCGGCGATACAGAATATTTGGAGAGACCATCGACATCGCAGTTGGCAACTGTCTGGACAGGTTTGCTAGAGTTATAAAGGTGTGTGTCATTCTAGTCTTGTTAGAGCAGCCTTTTTTTCTTTTACTGTATGTGATAGGTGTGTGTCTTAATACTTTTTCTCCACTCAGATTTCCAATGACCCCAGTCCAGGTTACAACATAGAGCAGATGGCCAAAAAGTGAGTGAGAGCCACTGAGCAGCTTCACTGTTGTGTGCTTCATGTTTGTTTTTACACTACTAATATTCACTACTAACTTTGCTTCTCGTCTGTGCTGTTAGAGGGAGTCAGTATGTGGAGCTGCCATATACAGTAAAAGGAATGGACGTCTCATTTTCTGGGATTTTATCCTATATTGAGGTGAGTGGTTTGCTTGTTTGTTGAACTATTTATCAACAATAAATGCTATCAAGAGAATATTGATTGAATCTTCTCTGTTGTCTTTTGACATGGTGTAGATCAGTGTTAACTCGGCTAATGGCTTGTGGGGCTAACAGAGTGCCAGGTGGCCCGCTGACCATTTTCTAATTTACAGTAAAAATAAATTAATTCGCACTGGGCTTTTTTTTTGTACTTTGAAATTAAACGCTTTTCGAACCAGTCAAGTTGCAGTTACAGTTTACCTTCATGTCTGTCCAGACTCATATGTAGCCGTGACAGAAGATAATGCTTCAAATATGGAAAGAAACTACATATTCTAAAACGTGGATGCATCACACACATCTTCCCCCCGGCAGCAGAGAAGATCTATACAATCAGCACAGTTTCACGGTGGACACCCAAGATTAGTGTCACCAATTCAGTATCTGACCAAATGTCTTCCATTCAGTTCCTGAGTTTTGACTTTGAATAATGGCTCAAAAAGTGTTTTTGCAGAACATTATTATGTCACAGTAAAGTTAGTCTGAGTGGGCGGAAGTTCGCTGCATAGATCAGCCTCTCATTGGGCGGAATGAGCCACCCGCTGAAGTCCCGCCCTACCACCTCCAGTTGCAGTTTTCAACATGTCCTTTACTAACTTTTGCGGTGTTTGATCTTGCCGGGATGTAGCCATTTTTCTGCCATGGTTCGCGTCCAGTAGGCGATATTTTTGTGGGCGTGTTACACCAAAACCTGTTTCCCCCCGGCAATATTTTTGCAAGCACACCGTTGCTGTGGCACCGCCCAGAACGATTGTGATTGGTTGAAAGAAATACAAGCAGCTGGGGCGTTTTTTTTTCTCCAATCTTAAAGTGAGAGTCGGCCCAGCCAGACCTTTCTTTTCTTGAGAAAGGTCTGGTGAGCGAGACTACAGTAAAGTTGACCTTTTGGATATTAAGTGTCATCACCATCATTTTAACGTATTAGACATTTGTGTGAAATGTTCACAATTAACGTATGAATTCTTGAGTTAAAGCCAAATGTTTTGTGAGGTCACAGTGACCTTGACCTTAGACCTTTTGACCACCAAAACCTAATAAGTTTATCCTTGAGTCCAAGTGGAGGTTTAGGCCACATGTGAGGAAGTTCTCTCATGGCCTTCTTGAGATATCATGTTCACAAGAATGAGACTGATACAAGATCATGGTGACTTTTGACCACCAAAATCGAATCAGTCATCCTTGAGTCCAAGTGGACGTTTGTGCCAAATTTGAGGGAGTTCTCTTAAGGCCTTTTTGAGATATTGCGTTTACAAGAATGGGACAGATGGACAACCTGAAAACGTAATGCCTGTGGCCACAGTTGTCGCGGGTGCAGAGGTGTAAAAAGTGCCAGGAGAAGATGCGTCCCGACCCCTTGACAGAGGCTTAATATGGATATATTAATTATTAATCTTTGTTTATTAACTTGCACTGTGCCTCTTGTCATTTTGCAAAAGTTGATCCTGGGCAAAACAAGTTGAGAATCCCTGGTGTAGATGTTAATTAGGCAAATCCTTGAGCTGATACTCTGTTACAGTTTGATGCCTACTACTTCATCATTCTTTTATTTCATGCTTCTAACTGTTTCTTCTTTTTGTCTTTCTTCCATAGGAAGTTGCACATAAGATGCTGGGCTCTGGTCAGTGTTCAGCAGAGGACCTGTGTTTCTCCCTGCAGGTACTAAGAGCCATCATTATTGCTCTGTTATCACAGTGCTGCCCCATGTGGTGGATCTGTGTATGTCAGTTAGTTGATAAGCTCTGCAGAACCATTTATAGATTGTTGCCCAACATTAAACCTCCCTCCCACAGGAGACTGTGTTTTCCATGCTGGTGGAGATCACAGAGAGGGCCATGGCTCACTGCGGCTCCCAAGAGGTCCTTATCGTGGGGGGCGTTGGCTGTAAGTACATCAGACATAGATGCCTCAAGGAAAAAAAATGGAATCTGAAATATTTGAACCCTGTTTAAAAATCTCTGTGATGTCCTTTGTGCCTCTGGGTTGTATTGTTTGGTGTAGTTTTCATCATCCAGTGCCCAAATGTCAAGACATTTCCAGCAGCTCTGATACTATGTCACTGTAACTTCAAAATCAGTATGAAGTGTGAAAGAGTCAGGTTTTCTTTGTAGAGTTGCCAAGTTCATCATTCAAAAAGGGACAAGCATACAATAGGAGTCAGACAGTATGTACACTATTGTATTGTACAGTATTACAACAGTTGTGAAATGCATTGAAATCACAGTGTGAGTCTAAAGTTACTTAATTTTGACAGGTTACCCATTTTTGTTCTGTGGAAAAAGTTACTTAACACAAGAACACAAATATTGTCTCTCCTGAATTTGTCATGTTAGCAGAGTAGCAACAACACAAAAGATTCTTCCTGTCTTTGTAAGTGGAAAACCATAGAAAATGTCCATGCAGTAGGTGTGTAACATTGCCAAAAGTCACAGTTCAAACCTGTTTAAGACTCACGGTTTGGTACAAGTTTGGTACAGTGGGAAAAAAAGCAAATGCATAATGATACATCTAAGTGTCAAAGACAGACACAATCTTTTTGCCAGGGACTAAGGTAACATTTTGCCCACTGGCACCTTTGGTTAGGTATTTTTATTATAAATATAAAGATCATGCATAAATACTGAACAAACTCTTTCCCTACTATAACTCACTACTATATTTTATGGCATACTATAGTATGACTTTTTATTACCTTTTTTATGACATACTATTCCATGACTTTTTATAACTTTTTTAAAGTANCTTTCCCTACTATAACTCACTACTATATTTTATGGCATACTATAGTATGACTTTTTATTACCTTTTTTATGACATACTATTCCATGACTTTTTATAACTTTTTTAAAGTATGCTATTTGTGTTTTTTTTAATGACTTTATGACATACTTTACTATGACTTTTTATAACATACTTTACTATGACTTTTTATGACATTTTGTTGACATACTATACTATGACTTTTTAAAACATACTTTACTGACTTTAAAACATACTTTACTATGACTTTTTATAACATACTTTACTATGACTTTAAAACATACTTTACTATGACTTTTTATAACATACTTTAATGTGACTTTAAAACATATTTTACTATGACTTTTTATGACATTTTGTTGACATACTATACTATGACTTTTTATAACATACTTTACTATGACTTTTTATAACATACTTTAATATGACTTTTTATGACTTTTTATAACAAACTATACTATGACTTTTTATAACATTTTGTTGACATATTGTACTATGACTTTTTATAACATACTTTACTATGACTTTTTATAACAAACTATACTATGACTTTTTATGACATACTTTACTATGACTTTTTATGACATTTTTTGACATACTATATTATGCCTTTTATGACTTTTTTTTGACATACCATACTATGACTTTTTATGACATTTTGTTGACATACTATACTATGACTTTTTATAGCATACTTTACTATGACTTTTTATGACATTTTGTTGACATACTATACTATGACTTTTATGACATACTATACTATGACTTTTTTAGTAACATTTTTATGACATACCATACTATGACTTTTTATAACATACTATACTATGACTTTATGACATTTCTATGACATACTATACTATGACTTTTTATGACATTTTTTTGACATACTATACTATGACTTATAACACACTATACTGACTTTGTATAACATACTATACTATAACTTTTTATAACATACTATACTATGACTTTATGACATTTTTATGACATAATATAGTGACTTTTTTTAACATACTATACTGACTTTTTATGACATTTTATTTGACATAATATACTATGACTTTTTTTTTAACATACTATACTATGACTTTTTTAATGACATTTTCATGACATAATATACTATGACTTTTTTTAACATACTATACTATGACTTTTTTTTAACATACTATACTATGACTTTTTATGCCATTTTATTTGACATAATATACTAAAACTTTTTGTAACATACTATACTATGACTTTTCATTCCTTTATTCACCAGATGATTCGACCTGTATGACCTCTTGTTTCCTCTGCAGGTAACTTGCGTCTACAGGAGATGATGGGAGTGATGTGTAAGGAGAGAGGAGCCAAGCTGTTTGCTACAGATGAAAGGTAGGTACTTTTATTTACATTTAAATGACAATAGTTGGCTTCAGATTCACACCTGTAGACAATTAGTTGGATGCCCCTGAACTGACACTTCTTATCTTTGTATGCATACACTGTAACTGGTGTTGCACAGAACCCTGTTTCAAAACACAAACTCAGGATGCCTCCAGCCATCTCACCATCCAATGGTGTGGGTGTCCCATGATGGAGTATCTGCTGTTTTAGAGGCCTTTTCAGTTAACGAGAAACATTCTAGGTGCAAACATGTCATCATCGTGAGAGATAATCATGCCAAATGTTAAACAGGACCGCACTGTTGCTTTTGCATTTAATTCTATTAATTACAAACCACACATACTGCTAATCATTTTTCAGTCTATGCCATTTTAGACTGTGCTTGTGCTGCTTTTTCCACCTCAAGTGCTGTTGTTTTCATTCATTTCAATTAAATATTTCATCCAAGTACTTTAAATTGAGAAAGTCATTATAATAAACACACTGTCAATGATAGAGTATTGTTGGATGGTAATGTAGTTTCAAATACAGCCAAAAATATAATGGCATACTTTGTAAAACAGTTAGCAGGAATGTGAGGTGGATGTGAGTGCTAGTAAATGGACTGAACATGCAAAAACACTAGTATGACCCTTTAAGAAATATTAACATTTGGGTCACCCGTATCAAAACTGTTGTATGAATATATGTATGTGGAAAGAGCTGTCGTCATTTCTTTCCATCACATGCCCTTACTACTAAGTTCCTAAAATAGTCTGAGATTTCAGTCTTTGAGAACATAGTGTTCCAGGTTCAGTCCAGATAACAGTGTTCACTTTGTACCACAGATTCTGCATAGACAACGGAGCAATGATTGCTCAAGCCGGCTGGGAGATGTTTAGGTCTGGTCAGGTGACGGAGCTGGAAGACTCATGGATTACACAAAGGTAGACTCGATGTTACTGGTTGTTTTTGAATCTGTACACTCTGCTGTTCTCATTTGTCTTGTGGGAAATGATGTTTATCCAATCTGGTTGCTTGTGATTTAATGATCTAACAAATTGGTAAACAGGAAAGTTGTAAAACCTGGATCTGGGCACTCCCAAAATGTAGGAAATTAATAGATTTAGCATTGTCACCTTTCTGTGCTGTCATTCCTTGTTATCTGTTCATGTAGACCATTAACATTTCTCTTGTCCCAGGTACAGAACAGATGAAGTGGAGGTGACGTGGAGAGACTAAAAGAACAACATCTTGGTGCTACATAATGTTGATGCAGCGGGTCTGTTACGACGACTCCACTGAAACAACACTTCAATTCTTTGAAAATTAGGCATTTTGCTTAATAGAGAGCCAGATTTTGTTCTGAGAATATTTCTTGTGCAGTTACATTTACAAATTTGGGAGAACTGTGCTACCCACAAATCTTTCAGGACCGCCGCTCACTCTAACACAATTTATTCTGCTCAGTAGAAGTGGTGTAGTGGTGAGATCAGTGTTGCTTGGCTCCCTGCTGACAAGGAACACATTTGGTCACTTCCAGCACCGTCGTTCCCTGTTTCGCCTGAAACAAGGCTGAGCGAAGATGTCAGATTTATAGTCTGGCTTTGACACTTTTAATTGACTGTTTTTTTCTGTACGTCATTGAAACCCCATACGGTGCAGGATTTGCAGCTCTTGTACAATTATTTGGTGTTAAAAATGTTCAGTTTGTTCAACCACAAATTGTCAGTTCTAATGCACTTGTAACAGAGTCCTGCTTCGGGTTGGCTACCAGCCAAAAAGGTGCTTTGAGGGTGGTATTTGTCTTACTTTTAATGGGTGAAAAAAAGAACATGCGGGTCAAAGCACAGGTGCTGGGTAATAAATATATTAAAATTAAATGTGTTCTCAAGTTTTTATCCTCTCACTGCTGACCTTGTGTGTTGACTGTCTTCTGCACCAGCTGGAATATGACATGTTTCTTTTAGGTGTGATACCACCAGGCATGTTGCCTGGAGATGGGCAGCTCAAAATTATGACAATAAGCAAAAAAAAAAATCATTAAAATTGTACTTCCTGGATTATTTTATCTTCTTTTACATGAGTGAAACGTCCCAAAAGATCACTTAAACATGCCTATCAGTCATTTATGGTTATTATAGGATATGCGGTTTAGGTTCAGGATGCGACTCTTGTGTCAGTGGGTAGGGTCGTGGAACTAGTTGGTCATATGTGCAGCTGGTGAGGGGTGGGGCTTAAAAATCAAAACCATGCAGGACTCTTGTAATTGTCAAGGAGGGAAACATGAACAGAAACATGTGATTTTTAAATGTCAGCCTGTACAGCAGTAAAATACCACTTTAAATAAAAAAGACTAAAATGGAACTTGTCAAGTTTATTCATTTTTATTAAGCAATACTGTTCACTTACATTCCTCCTCTTTCTCCAGTGTAATTTTTTTTTATTCAATAAATTTTCTTCTCAAAAATCAACATACTGAACATGGTGAGATCCCTTATGGATTCATGAGTAACATTCGCCCGATTAGGGAACCAAATAAAAACAAAAGAAAAACGGACACAGCATTAAGATCCGACAGGGGTAAAGGGTGAACTCTACTGTGCCTTTGACTACACCCCTCTGTAAACTGAAGACACGGATACACAAGTCCTCTGCATACATTAACCATAAAACTCAAGCAGGTACAAGACATTCTTCTGGTTTTAATTGAAAAGGGGGGAAATAAATCACTCTGGTGAGGGTTTCTCGCACACGGAGATTGGTCACAACAGATTTAACAAAGTGCTTGATTGACCACTCGCTTTACAGAGGACAAAGTGATAAAACTGCAGCTTTCAAAAGGAGGGGAAATTAAATTACAGCTCCTCAGAGATTGTTTCCTTTAAAAAAGACCAGCTCTACACATACAAGCTAAAAATGGTAATGAGAGGCGATGAAAACAGGTCTGATTAATTAAGGCAGGCTTTCTGTAAGGCGTTAAAAAAGTCCATTGCTGTAAGATCTCAAAGGAGTTAGTCCAAAGTGTCTCAGTGTGGCTTTGCGTGAAGACATCATCCTGAGTGCAGTGTGTGTGAATGGGACTCATAAATTTGTCCATCTTTACGTGTTTCAATGTGCATGTAGGTGTGTGTTGTATATGTGTTTATATATCCTTTGGGTTTCTCACACTGCTAGGCTGGGTGCTCCTGGGCGTCCTTGTACCAGACGACCTTTTTTGGAACTGCAAAACAGAAAAAGAACAAAGTGTCAAAGGGAGAAGTTGGAAGAAAAGAAACGTGTAATGACAGGTCCACAAAACTGAAGCCAAAACATCTGAACCACCCCCTGGTGGCTGGCTGCAGTATAGGTCATACACCCCACCCCTCTAAGTTAGCAGACGGGACATGGGCCAAGCTAAAAACTATATGTACACGTCAAATAATTTTTTCCGAAAGATGGTTTCTGTCTTTATAGGTAGTTCTTATAATGCTGATGTTTGTTTTGGTGTCTGATAAGTTTGGTTGTGACTGGTAATTTGATGTTAAGAAGACAGAGCTTGATGTCATTATTGACGGCTGTGTACCCGCCAAGCACCCAGTGCAAGTAGATTTCTGTTTGGCGGGAAGATCTAAGAAGGCTCTCCACCACACTGGCAGGTCAATGTTTGTACCAAAATCGTAATGTAATTGATATCTATACTGAGACCATCTACTGCATTTTGATGTCATTTAGAGGCGTTCTGCTCCACTACTTGTCTTCTGTCAGTGTCGGAGTTCGACACACTAACACACTCTCAAGTGCCGCTAGCACTGTTCACTGCAGGGACAGAAGGTTGATCCACTTAACTATCACTTGCCACCATTTTGCTGCTAGCTCCTGCCATGCTAGTGAATAGCTGATGGTTATGAGTGTTGCCAATATTTATGAAGGGGGAACACAATAATATGGAGGCTCTGTAGTCTGAAACAAGACGGAAAACTCTTGTTGAGTCCCACACTGTCATCAGCAGCACATTCCTTCTATTTTTACCTTTCACAATAAAAGCCACAAACAAACAACTCGTCACTGCTTACCACCAAAGACAAGATTATTTACATGCTGCGGCTGTGGTGATGAGTTGCTCAATGTAGTGAAATAATCTGCTTCAGATTTTGCTCTGGCCTCTTCTTTACATTTGTATTCAACATAAGACCTTAATATCTCAATGGAATATACTGGGACAAATGTATATGTGACAGAAATTATTATTTTGGATGGTTAAAAAAACTTGACCAATAGATCTTTCATCTACCAATCCTTGTGGCTAGTGAGTCAAAAAGTGATTCGACACTGCCAACAACCTTGGGTATTTACACATCTATACAGCTGAAGTCAGTTCAACATTTCATAACTATTTCAGTCTTGCTCAAAAAACAGTAAACATACCTTTTTTCTGTTTGTTACAGGTAGCATTCCATTCTGAGGAAACAAAAACAGAGTCACTGTTAGAATTATTACACCGAAATTATCATTTTCAATTAAAAAAAGAACAAAAAATCTGGCAGGACATGGTCTTCAAAGCTCCTCATAACTCTTACCTCTACTGTGATAGTTCAAAGCCTCCACTAGATGGCGACAACTAAGCAGCAGCTTCCCGTTGCTCTCGTCCACCTCTTGGCGTGTGGTGGGGGTGACGGAGGTAGCGACTGGAATAGGCGTTTCTTCGGGAGGCTGGACTGTCAGAACTGTCTCGAACTGTAGGTCTGCTGACTGTTCAGCGTCTGTGGGCTGAGGAGGGGGGGCAATGGCTGCAGGGCGAGGGCTGGAGCCCTCTGTGGCCGGCCTCGTCTCACTGATGAAACTGAGACCCCACTGGTTCTGTAGCAGCACACCGATGGCGGGGCGGTCCTCCTCCAGCCCGCCGCTTGTTGCTCCCGCCTTCACCTTGGAGGCGTAGCTGACAGCAGGCTGCAGCTTGGCTGGGCTGTCCTGCACTGGGAAGGCAGGTGGGGGCTTGAGCAGTGACAGACTGTCCTCCACCCACCTCTCCTTTTGGTTAACCTTTTGTGGCCGCTCGCTTATCCGGCCGACCCCCTTCTGACTTTCCCTGCGGAGGCTGCGGCCTTTGTGCTGCTGGCCTTTGCGTTCTTTTTCCCTGCGGAAGCTGAAGGTGTGCGTGTGGCCGGGTGCGATCAGGTCGCCCTCGGGTGAAAGCTGACGGGGCTGCTGGTCACTTCCGGAGATGCAGCCACCACCACCACCTCCACAGTTGCCTGAGCCGGGAGAAAGGCGACGGTTGCGAATGTGTGGCTCTGAGTTGGTGGTTGCGACAAGAACTGCTGGGTCACACAGGGTATCGGACTCACACACGGTGTTGCTGGCTTCCCATGTACCTAAAAGAGATGTTGACATGTCAGTAATATCCACTGTTGTCACATCCTACTTGAACATACCACGAAATATCACACATGCCACAAACAAGTTCTGGAGAACATCACAATTTTGACTAAGCCTTAAGAGCTGTAAACTCCAAAACCTCTCTCAGGCTTGTTTAACAACAGTCTTGAGTTCAGTCTTGAGCGCACTATGTGTCCAAACAGGTGTTTCACACCACAGGATCCTTCACTTGCCACTGCTTCATAAACGGTCTTTGCACTTTGGCTGTTTCATATAAACAAACATCAGGGGTGGGTGACACACTCTCATGTGACTTCACTGAGCCAGTAGAGTTTACTCAGAACAACAGTTGCCTGTATTGCTGCCTGTTTATGAAGTAGTGTAGAAATGAACAAGATGACCCCATACTGAATTAACAGGATCAAGCAGCTGGGAGAAAAAACACAAATCCCAATTGTCCAGTGAGTGTGTGGACCGTTGTAGTGCTAAAACAATTAGCTGATGAATCCATTACTCACCTGAGAGACAACGGCCAACAATTCTGATGAGCCATTTCCCTGCTATCCATCTATATGATTAGTCCTCTATTATCGAGCAAAAATGTTGGGTCCCAGCCTTTAAATGTTAAACTGGCACCATTTCCCTCAGCCTTGTCATTATAAATTTAAAAAGTTAGGGGTCTGAAGTGTTGAGTCAGACAAAACAAGCAACATGAAAACTCCTGAGGCTCTCAGATCAGTTCAGATCAAACACAATCTGATTTATCAAAGATGTAAATACCAGTTAGCCCCAGGCCTGTTTAAGTGACATCAGTGTTTAAATAAAACTACTTGCTGGAAAGTCTCAGGGAGCTCACTGACTGCAGCCTATCACAGCTTCTTATACCTATCACATACACCTCACCATTACTGATCGCACCGTTGTTTCGGAACAGTGTGTTATTCAGTAAATGGCTCATCGCAACAGGGAATGATTGGATAACTTACTGTTTACAGGAGGGTTATCTGTACCTATTCACTCACTTACTGCACGATACACACCCTCACATAAGCATACATTTATACTACAGCTCATACTGTACATACTGTCCTGTGAAGTATTTATATTTATACCACTGTCTATACTGTACATACCAGTTCTATAATGTATACACCTATTCATATCATGCCTCCAGCTCTAATAATATTTACTATTAGCACAACTTTTACATGTCCTGCATTTGTTTTTATACTTACCTGCACTGCTTACTATGTTCTACTGTACATGTATCTTAGAATATTCATATCACTATTGCAGTTTATCCTCAATTACTAAGACATGCTTAATGAGGATGAAGGAATCTACTCTATCTAATCTTTGCTCTCTTAGCACAGCAGAGGTCCTCAGTTACAAATATCTCAATGCATTTTCATTGGTTTCACACAGATTAACTGTGTTAAACAAAAGGAAAACATCTATTCACAGCTGATAGAAATGACTTGCATAACTGTAAATCTCTAATGCACCCTTGTGAAACTCATTTGCATAATTCTTCTATCAGCAATCAGTCCATATCCATATATAAAAGATGCAACCTTTGTGTCGCTATTTGCAAGCATGGATCGAAGAGGCCAACAGCATGTACAAATTAATGATTGATTTAATAAAAATGAATGATGAAATATGTCTTAGAATTTCATCAGGGCATCTAAAAAAATAGAAAGTGCAAGTGTAGAGTGTGGCAGGGTTTGGTATCTCTGGTAAAAGCATCTTTGGAGAACAGAATACAACTCATACTGCGATATGCTGTCTTGCCTTTTATGGCAAAGACTATAACGATGCAATGTGTCAACAAATGGCACAGGCACATAGCACCGATTGAGGTTGAATCGATCCATACCGACAGCTGTATTTTATATTTTGCTGTCCAATGTGTAACGATTGATCGAAACAAGATGTATTGATTGATATAAATATTTGTTTTGTAAGTGTTTCAGTTTCGGTCTGTGTGTGGACTGATCTGAAAATGTAACATCTGCAAAACAAAGGTGTTCAAGCAAGTGATTAAAAAAAATATATACTGTTCATACTACTTATATTGTACATCTACTGTGTGTATACACATTCTATTTATTCTATTTTTATTCGGTAAATTCTGTACATTTGATTTTTTTCATTTCTGGTTAGCTGCTAAATTGTTGTTATCTTAGTAGCTTTACTAGATATAATGACAAAGGTAAATCTAATCCTATCCTTGCTGAACCCCTTTCTGTCCACATGGCACAGACAGACAAACAAACCCATCCATGATTACACCTCGTCGTTTTTCAAAGCACGGCAACTGAAAATAAAATACGTCCTCGACTGTGAAACTCCCAACAGGTGCTCTGCAGGGTTACAGAACTTGTGGGGCCACAAATTTAGATGCAACACTCAAAGCGATTATGAAATGGATACACCCGGCCTGAGTAGCGTGCCCAATCCAAACCGCCACATTTCAAATAACCTGGTATGGTAACGTTAGTTACCAATCCAGGGAGCCCGTCTAAAACACCGTGACCGAAAGTAGCTCAAACAGACTCTCCATTTTCTGGCTTAAAGAGTAACTTGACTACTTTATTAACGTCCCTTCGGATCAATCACGCTGAGATTCTTGTGTGCGGTGCTGGCAGCTAACGAGCCAGCCGAAGCTACAAGCCAGCACCGGTGTTAGCAAACTTTAATTAGCAGCGTCATGGTGCGGCGAATAAAACTCGACGGTTTACAGTATCTGCCGTCGCGGCATGGTCAATGTAGGTCAACAGCGTCTCAACAACTACTGTCGTCCACGAAATGGCTCTATTTTTTACCAAATGGTTGAATTAACAGCTAGCTAGCATGTTAGCCGAAGTCAAAGTTTCGTAACCGTCCATTCAAAGGCTGCTATCGATACCTCTAGCATAGATGCTAACACCGTCGGCAGGACAACAAAATACGCTCTGAAAGTGAACTATTTCGGTCAGATATGTCACAAAGTTGTACAAACTTACCTGTTTTGATATGCATGTCTTTTCGTTGAACGTGTCGCGGAAGCTAAACCGTTTAGTAACTTTTGTTTACAGCGTTATGATAACGACGGCTCGGTGGATGAGTCGTGTGTGGCCACCCGGAAGCGACACGAGAATGTGGGTGGGACCGGAAGTCCTTGCAGATAAGCGGTCCGGCGGGAAACTTGGAGGGAATTTTGGTATTCAAACCCAACCAGATCGTTAACCACGTGGTAACAGGGCTGTATATTCATGATCGGGAATTTTCTTCAAAAGGTATTTGTATAATAAAGAGCCAAGATTATTTACGTAAAAGATTTTGCCGACCATCAACACATCAAAAGCTATGGAAAGGAAAGAATGGAGACAAATTAGACCTTCTGCAGTTGTTTGCTGCACAGCAAAATAGGCTATCATTCCTGTTTCGTCACACAGATGAGACAGCCATATAAAGAGTCTTAAATATGATGTAACTCTTTTCATGACTTATTTAGCTCTAAGCGCTGTCATTTTACATCAGTCTTGAGTGGATCACAGACATCTTTCCCCTGTGACTCCTCCCTTTCATTGTTTTCCTAAATGTTAACACCCCAAAGACAACCTTTAATCATTCTACATACATAGAAACCTGTAAACAGTCACACAGTGGGGAGAAAGTATGCAAAGCCTGGCCAATTAATGACACTGCTGTTCTAATATCCACATGACAAGTTATTCACATCACTACAAAGATGATTGTTTAAAGCAAAGAATAGGCTATTAATTATCACAAGAGACAAGGATGGAAAACTCACCTTGGATAGCTGAGAAGCCATCAAACGCTTCATCTCTGTCTCGCCTGCAGACTTCATTCTCTGCTTCACCTTCACTTCCATGAATCTTCATTTGTTCATCTGTGGCCAGTCTGGCTTCTTTTCTAGTCCTGTTTCTCCCTCCTAATGTCCATTTTTCTCTGCTCTTTGCTTAGCTTTATCACTGTTCCCGCATTCTCCACCTCATCACTTTGATCATTTACCTTTTGCAAGGTCTCTATGTCATGCTATCTACAACCACTCCTCCCCAACTTTTAACATTTAAAGCACAGAGAGATATAGAGTGAATTAACTTGTATTAACTAGAACCTCATTCCTGAATTGTTTTATAGGAAACTTAAAGAGTCTAAAATATTAATTCAGGTCAACTGATTGCCATCAGGCTGCTCCTGTTTTCAGACTCCTCTAATGTGCAGGACCTTTCACATTTTATGTTTGCTAATTTTGAATCATTTCAAAGTGAGTCGAATTCTGTCACTCTCCCCGGGGCCAGACAAACATGTCAGGGCTAAGATGTAATATAAGGTGTCCCGACACAACTCCACACAAAGGAAAGCACACAAAGACACAGGCTTTATTTGTGATTTGTCTCTGTGTTTCTTCTTCATTTCATCACTCAATTCCAGTATAACTTTAACTCTTGAGGAGGCCATAAAGTGCCAAAATAATCCCTTTGATTTGGGCACCTTAGTAACTCACAGACCTATGTTACTTTATTTAGGAGGAATGCTCCTTTAATTCTTGATGACACCTTCTTTTCCTAAGAAGGTTGAATACACGTATTGTGAGTCACTGTGAGCATAAGCATCTGCTAATTAATGTAATCTGATGGATTCATCTGTTTGAGTCCATCAACAGCCAACAACCATCAAAAAACTTGTGTTCACAAAACATCTATACTTTTTCAAACATCGTTCTTGTGCAGCAAATCGTCATCACAATAAAAAATAAAAATTAAACTATTTAAAGACAGTTTTTATTTTTTAATGACAACGCAATATCTTCTTATAAATGCATCATTAGCTCCTGACAGCTCAAAGACTAAATGATTCCACAATACCCTTCTCCATGTGTGTGCGCACGTGTCTCTTTAGCCTCGTAGATGTGGAGAAACTCTTCTTACAGAACAGACAGCTGTGTGGCTTCTCGCCGGTGTGTGTTCGGATGTGCATGTTGAGGTCAGATGAGCATCTGAACCTCCTCTCGCAGTAGGAGCAGGGATAAGGCCTCTCTCCTGTGTGAATCCGTTTGTGGAGAAGGAGCTCGCCAGAGGTGAGGAAGGTCTTCCCGCACTGGGAACACTGGTGGGGCCGTTCGCCCGTGTGAGTCAGGTTATGTCGGACCAATGAGGTCGACTTGGCGAACCTCTTCCCACAACGGGAGCATGCAAACGGACGCTCTCCTGTGTGTGTGTTGAGGTGTTCACTCTGAGCCCGCTTGGTTTTAAAGCTCTTCGGACACTGTGGACAACTGAACGGCCTGAAGTTACTGTGGCTGCGCTGATGCCGCACCAGCTCTCCATGTGTGAGGAACGTCTTCTCGCATGTGGTGCAGACGTACGGCCTCTCACCTGTGTGGGTTCTTTCATGGCGTGTACGGCTGGCCAGCTGGGTGAAGCTCTTCTCACAGTAGGAGCACTGGAAAGGCCGCTGGCCGTTGTGAGTCAGCAGGTGCCTGTTAAGGATCTGGAGCTGTGTGAAGCTCTTCCCACACTCTGTGCAGGGGTATGGACGCTCCCTGGTGTGGATCTGCTGGTGCTTATTCAGAAGCCACACATGCGTGAAGCTTTTCCCACACTCGCAGGCAAATGGCCGCTCACCGGTGTGTTTCATCTGGTGCCTCTTGAGATCAGACGCTCGGCTGTATATCTTCTCACATAGGGGGCATTTGTACTGTCGCCTCACCACATGCCTCTGCCTGTGCTTCAGCCGCTCCAGGATGCTGCTGAAGCTCTCACCGCATTTTTGGCATTTGTACTGTCCGCCTCCTTTCTCTGATGTCTCCTCTGCTACCACGACCTCTGTCGTTAGGTCGAGGGGAGGGTTGCAAGTCTGTCCGCAGGCGGTCCGTTCGAAATGCAGCTTGAGCAACCCCATCTGTGTGAACCGTTTCCCACACTCAGAACAGAGGAAGGGTCGTTCTCCAGTGTGAATGCGCTGATGTCTGGTCAGATCCCAAGAGTTCCTGAAACCCTTCTTACATTCCTCGCAGGTGTACGGGCGCTCACCTGTGTGTGTCCGCCTGTGACGAGTCAAGTCTGAGGCACGTGTGAAAGTTTTGCCGCACTCCTGGCACATGTGAGGGTCGGGCCTGTCGTGGATGGGGAAAGGCTTCGGAAACGTGGGACGCTGGGCCTTCTTCTTGGGGACTTCACTTGTCTCTGCAGACTTCTGGAGTTTGCTGTACTGTTCAGGGTGGCTGTGCTCAATGTGCTGCAGCAGGTAGGACTCCTGCATGTGGAAGAACGGACACTCGGAGCAGGCGAAGACCTGGGTGGACATCTCCACAGTGGTACCTGTGCAAAACAGAATACATCAGTAGTCGTTTAATGTTTTCCTCAAATATGGGGAACTTTTTGTTGTTTTGTTGTACAAAAGTCCCTTTTATCTGCAACATTGCTGAGTTCAGAACACAGTTGAGGCTGTGATATCTGGCCTTTACATCTACATCTCTTATATGACCACAATAAGCTGGCTAGAACGTGTCCACACCAGTCATTTCTTATGAAGATCCGTCTATCTGTCGTGTTTTGACCGTCAGTATCTCAGCAAGCCTCAGGTCAACAGTGGGTCAGACAGTCTGATGATCTACTGAGTCTCATCTGATTAAATCTGTTCAGTGTCCTGCTCAATTATCTCCTACCCTGGTTGTTTTCATTTCTTTTTTTTCTATTTCTGGTGTCACAACTGAATGAGTGTAACATAATGATTTATTTGCGAAGTACTAGCAGTGTTTTCCACGCTGCTACGCTTAGATGCACTATTACTGAATCACTGTTTCATGATTGCAAAATGTTCTAACAAAATAAACATTAATACAGAATTTCTGAAGAAAGCTGAGGCACTCAAGAGGTTAATTTATTTAGAAAGCCTTTAATATCTCATGGCTATTTAGTCACAGTAGCGGTTGAAAACATGCCTACACGTTTCAGCCATTACAGTGTTTTCATCCTTAATGCCTCAAATGCCTCAGATTTCTACAACAATTCTAAACTGAAGAGCACCAGAGGGACGTCTTTTTCACACCTTCACAATAACAACGGCTCATCTGGGCAGCTTATACCAACATTTTCCTTGAGCTCAGGTTTTAATCGTCCACACAAAAACATGAGGTACATTTTAAGATTAATCCACTCGGGGGAACGTTTTTTCGGAAAGGCTACAAATTTAGGTGAAAAAATGCCAGTGTACTGTGGACAGACAGCCAAAACAGAAAAAGCTATGTTTTTTAATTGTGTGTGTGTGGACCCTGCTCTTGGAGACACCTTAACTAGACCCTAAATATTATTTCCTGGACATTATTTACATGTAACAGTTCTTATTTGATTGCAGTTACATATTAAATATAAGCAGCAAAAGATAAAACGTAGTACGTAGTAGAGAGGTGACAGACACCGCTGAGATGTTATAGTCTGCAGGGACATATTTGGCAAATATCAATCCCATATGATCTGGACAGTAACAAAATATTAATATTGTTCTTTGACATTAAATTGTCACCACCATGACTTGTTGACAGCCTTGCACCTTATTAGCTAAACATGTAAAACTAGAACTACCACCTTCCCTTGGTAAACCAGTTAAGTTGCAGTTATAGTTTCCGGCTCACATGGAGCCAATAAAGTAGACAATACTTTAAATATTGATGTATGGCAGATGTACAATGTATGTATGAGGGATACACGGATGTACAACAGGACAACCTGAAAACACAATACCTCCGGCCAAGGCTGCACAAAGCCCCCGTGTGCACAGTGGGTTCTATAATACATTACTGGATTAAAGTGGGTGACAGAAAAGGGGCGAGACATGGCCGATGCATCTGGTTTACCTTGTGCTCCAAGGTGCTCAAGGCATTTATGGTGCTGCAGGAGAGACCTCAGGTCATCAGGGGTGGAAAGTGCTTGTAAGCAGTCCTTGAGCACAGAGGGGGCAGAGGTCAGCCATGACACCGTCTGTTTATGGACAGAAGAAAACATGTCAGCAAGAATGAGGCCATCATATAGTCTGCTCAGAGTGACATGGGACAAAACTTTAACACTCAGACACAGAACACTTCATCCACCATAACTAACAAAACTGCAGCTACTACAACTGCTGGAAAAGATCATAATCTAAAAGTACTGGACTACAATACTGGATTTTTAGGTAGATACAGATATTCATAACGATACACTGGCTGGTATTATTTTTTATATACACTTGACAACATAAAGTACACTATGTTATCAATAGTATTTTGTTTTGTACTAATACAAAACTTTTTGTACTAACTTCAAATATATTTAAAAAAAGACTCGGCAAACACAATGCTCATAAACCATAAAATATTCTTAATTTTGTAAAGAAATAAATAAAATAAAAATGACATGTTAAAAGTCCAGTGAGTAGGATTTAAGGCAATATATAAAAAGTGTGTTTTCTTTGGTGTATAATCACCTTAAAATAAGAATCATTTTGTTTTCGTTACCTCAGAGGAATGAGCTGTTTTTATCTACGTAGGGAGCAGGTCCTCATCTACAGAGATCCCCATGTTGCACCGCCATGTTTCTACAGTAGCCCACAACACACAACCCAAACACTGGCTCCATATAGGGCCATTCACGTTTTAATGTTGGCCATCTTATTCAGAAGCCCCTCCGTCACAAGAGCTTCAGAAAAACATCAATTTTTAAAGTGAAACTGCTTCATTCAGTGTTTTTACTGGTTTAAATCACTGGGTCCGTTTGTTTTGGAGAGGAAGAGACCTCTGTGGATAATCTGGCTCCTGGTAAAAACCTCCTCAACAATGAACACTGAAGGAATTCTAACCAGGAGAAGATTCAGCTGGTTGCAATCTGCAATCCTCACCACTAGGTGCCACTAAATCCCCCTAAATCTCACATACTGTTCCTTTAATATTATAACCGTTATTCCACACACAAAAGCAGACATAGAAAGGTTGGGACATTCTTAAACACAGTGCATGTAAGTACCTGACTGAGGTCTGGTACCGGCAGGAGTTTCTCCAGTTTAGACAGAAACTCCCACACAAGGAGCTGCATGTCTGTGTCGTAGCTGGGACCATACTCTGTTGGAAAAACCTCCTGGGAAGAACAAAGATAACGGTTGCTCAAAAATACATCTGTAACAGGACATAAAAAACAACTGCACAAAAAGATTCTCTTTATGATGCCAGTTGAGTTACAGGTGAAGCTGCCTTGCCTGGTAAAAATGCTCCCTCTCTGCTGGATCTTTCAGTAGCGTTTGGATGAGCTCCACAAAAATGGCCTCCTCTGCATCCACCTCTGCATCTCCACTCTGAAAGACATTACCAGCGTTATCTCCACACACTATAGAGGCTCTTAATCAATGCTCCATATGACCCATAATTACATGGCTAAGGCCCCTGTGCCCCATGTGACAATGACAGAAAGGACTGACATGTTGTCGCCTGTTTTGGGGAACTGGAATGAGGCACACTGATGTCACTTACTCCTGTGTGTCCTGGGGGGCGGATTCGTTCAAGGTGAGGCTGTAGGCACAGAATGTTGGCTGTTTCCTCATTTCTGCACAACTCAAGAAGAATCTGAAGAGAAACATGTAGACAGAAGAGAAAAGTGTCCCTTAGATCAGACATATTACTGTACTATTGTTACTTGATCTCATACAAATGCCACTGACTCACTTTCGCTCTCAGTCGAAGAAGCAGTTTTCCTCGCTGCTTTGGGCTGAGCAGGTCTGGAACTGTTGCCGTCACCAGCGTCACAAACTCATCAAGCTTTTCATAATCAAGGACCTCTCTCCGCTGAGCCACCTGCCACATGGCTGCAGAGAGCAGCCGCAGAGGAGGTATCAGCAGCCTTAATGATGACAACGGCAGGAAGATGTCTGTGGAAACATGGACATGGAGTGGACAGGGTCATGATAGGAGATGGAGGACGTTTTCAGATCCTTTACTTTAGTAAAAGTACAACTACAACACCATGAAAATTCTTCACACCAAGTCAAAGCGCTGCATTAAAAACCATACTTAACTAAAAGTATGTATTATCGTTAAAAAGTACTTCAAGTATGAAAAGTAAAAGTATTCAAAGTGCAGTAAAATGTTTCCTGTTAGTGTGTTTTACTGTATTTTATTGTGTTTCATGTATATGTTGTATCCATATTACTGCTGTATTAATGTGTATGTTGTATTTTACTGGTTGCGCTCATTTTCACTCCTTTATATACTGTTGGGTAGTTTCATCTACAGCAATGCATCATGGTCTCTAAGATCATATGTTTGTAGCGTGGCCGTCCTGTGAGAACCACATATGTCTAAAGTTTTTTCATAGTGTCAGACAAACAGCCTTGTTTTCAGCTTTGTGGCGATGCATTGTCCAACTGAGCCAGGAGGGTTTTTTAAGAGTTTGTTTCACTTAAGAAGCAGGAGATTTTTCTCAACACATAAAGGAACACTTCATCCTTCAGTTTATCACAAATATTCAACATCTGGACAGAATGGATAAAACTGTATTTTAAAAGGTAACTAAAGTTGTTAGATGAATGTAGTGGAGTAAAAAAAATACAGTATTCACCTCTAAGATGTAGTAAAGTAGCAGTACAGAGCTGCATAAAATCAAAACACTCAAGTAAAGTACAGGTAACTTGAATGTGTACTTCAGTACACAGTGAGTAAACATACTTAGTTAAATTCCACCACTGGTCATGATGTACTGTGGTGAAATGTCTTCTTGTAACACACTTTAGTGGTGGAACCTGACTAATGTGTGCATGTTGGCTTATAAAAGAAATATTGCTTGTACACAAGGTCCTGTGTGACAATATAGGTGGAACACTTAAGTTTAAATCTGACTTCGACATTGAAAAAGGCGAAGGGCTTATAGGGGAACACCACCTAAATTAAGAATTCAAATATGTTATTTCTATGGCATAGGAAAGTTCAATCAATATTTGCTAACATGAGCTACTCTCTTTCAAAGCCGGAAACCAGAGCGGTAAGTATCAAACTTGTGATGTCACAAGGCAGGGGTAGGCAACCTGCAGTTCCGGGGCCACATATGGCTCTTTAGCTTATCTCCAATAGCTCCCTGTGGCTTTGACCAAAAATTAAAGTCATTTTTGAACATTTTAATTTTAATTCATCATTGTAGGCCTAGACTAAAGCCTCAACTAAAATATGAATCATAGCTCTATGTCTACAGCCTGGCGCCTTTTCTCTAAATTTTGCTGAACATCAAGAGCGGTGTTTTGAGTCTCCTTAGTGAAGCTAGCCGTGGATTCCAATTCCAGAAAGGAAAAGTTTTGGAGGAAAATATTGAATTTAATAGTGCATAGACAGATTTATTTATTTTCGCTACAAGGTACCAAATATTCATATCATCACTACTTCACTGCAGAGTAGCCACCTACTGGTAAAACATATTAATGATTAGACCTATAAGTAATGTTGATAAGCTAATTTACACTTAAAAAGGCTGTGTTACCTCTATCATACGGCTCAAATATATTTTGTGGCTCCAGGCAGATTGAATTAATTTTTTTGGACCAAAAAAGGCCCTCCTGGTAGTAAAGGTTGCTGACCCTTGTCATAGAGTATACAGCTCAAGTCTGGAGCTGCTCCATAGAGGAATAATGGGAGCCTGGTTTTGTGAACCCACACGTTTGTTTTCTCTTTTATACCCAAATGAGCTTTATTCTATTGTAGTGTTCTCCAGTGTGAAACAGAAAATGCACCAATATACTCAGAACATTCCCCTCTCAGTGTCATCTTTAACACCATTTTTCTTTCACCATTTATTGTCTATGGAGCAGCTCCAGACTTTATACTTGAGTTTTGCACTCTAGCTTTGGGATTTTGGAGATCTTTGTTCATTTTGACTATTATTTTTGGACTGTCTTAGACCTTAGGAATAACATGTATGGACTTTTAAAATGGGCAAAGTCTCCCTTTAAAGTAAGTAAACATTTAGCTACTGGGGAAATACTGTATGAGATGTTTTGTTGGAGCATGTATTGGAGTCAGAGTACACATTAGAGAGTTGTGTTACCGTAAAAACATGCCAACTACACAGCCTTACGTGTTCTATATAGTTTTGCCTATTTTACTAATACTTTGTCTTGCTGTCTCAGCACTGTACCTGTCATGCATAATGTCCTGCACTTAGAAATCCCTCACACACAGTACTTATACACCAGAACTCCTTACAGCTGATTTAGCTTAGTTAGCCTCAAAGCTAAAACTGTGGGAGCTGTGGTTTACAAAAGACTGGTTTGTCGGAACCACAAAGGAAACTTCACACTTTCGTTTACTTACGAACAATACTTAGGTTCTTACATAAAGTAAATATTAACTTAATTCCATGTTTTACTGTGTTCACATGACATTTGTTAGCTACAATTACTGCTGTTAGCTGAGGCTAACTCCTAACGACACCATGCAGCACAGCTAGTTCACTGTTAGCTGCGATAAAAGGATTTAACGATGCAGTAAAACGGACCTGTGTTTTCCACTTGATAGGAACTGCCTGTGGTTTCCATGATTAAAACAATGTATAGTCACTTTTTAGAATTAGTCGACAGAGATTGCAAGCCATTTGTTGTTAGTTCCTCACAGACCGGAAACACGTGCGGAAAACTTTCAAAATAAGACATCTCACTTACGTACAACCGGTACAAACACTATAAAGTGCAGCTATCCAAAATACCTCTCATGAATAGCACCAGCTGATAATATGCAAAAAGCAGCCATTATATATATATATATATATATAAGGAAATTCATCAGATTAATCAGTGTAGACAGTTATTTGATAATCTGTGTGGGCAGAAACACAGTAGGAGGCTTATCCCTCATTATCTATCAGGTAAACTAAACAGTGTATTAAAGGTCCAGTGTGTAGGATTTAGGGGCATCTACTGGCAGAAATGGTACTTAATATTCATAATTTTTTTTATCAGTTTCTAATCACCCCCAAAAACGAACCGTTGTATTGTCATTACCTTAAAATGTAGCGATTTTGGGGCAACCTCTAGCTCACCTGGTAGAGTGTACGTCCCTATCAATGAAGGAATAAATGTCAAAAAAATATCTTGAAAAGAAAAGATCTACATACCAAGAAGGTCATCTCCCAGAGTCTGGCGTTATTCTACAGCAGGAGCCCAGAACAGACAAACCAAACACTCACTTTAGATAGGGCCATTTGTGTTTCAGGTCAGCCATGTAGTTCTCCTACATGCTTGTTACAGGTGAATCTCACTGCTAGAAGCGGCAAAAAACCTACACACTGGACCTTTAATGGTGGTTTGTTGTGTATTATTGCCTAAAGCTAACTACTAGTTTATAAACCTGACAGCAGAAATAACACTCCAAGGCAATGTTGCAATGCATGCACAGTAAATCTTAGACTACTGAACTTAGCTAGCTTTTATATAATAATAGGGATTTAAAAATGTGTGTAAATGTGAAGGCTATGCAGAGCTAAACAAGAAACAAATGGTCACCATTTAGTAGGTAGGTAAAACATTTTATTCGAGTATTTTCGATGTGCAAAGTTTAACATTTTTCATGTGCTGGGATGATATTCCACAACTTCATCAGTTTATTTTGTCTTTTTTTTTTAACCTAATTTCCCCTCTGGGGATCAGTGAAGATCATTAGATGGTCATTGTCACTTTTCAATAAAAATACTTTCAGTTTCTTTCTCTCTTCCCCAAGGGAACAACGTGAATCCATCCATGCAGAAAGACAGTCCACAGCAACTGGCAACACGTCACCGAGGGAAGGAGCTCAGTGGGTCAAAGCTCTAGTGTCAAAGCAGAATGCCACATGTGTACAAGACTGGCAGATCCGTGGTCCAAGCTGAGGAAACTTGGGATGTGATATCCATTAGCGTGGTGTTAAATTCAGTCAATGCTGGGTTAGCGGTCCTGACAGCAGGGCAGGACCATCACCCCATGTCTTCAGGCTCCTGAGTCCAGGGGACAAACCCTAAACCTAAACAAGAGTAATAACATTCAAGACAAAATTTAAACCCCAGCAAACAAAATAAGGTACAGATGATTTACAGTGAGGTCACCAAATACAACATTTTGCTTTAAACTGAATAAAGGCAGAGTGTACTAAAATGTTAGTGGTGGCTCTAACAGCTTACTACATTTAGGGGAAACAGTTTGTGCAAACATCAGCACCAGTATTGCTACACTGTGCTCTCAAACTACTCAGTGCCTACAAAGACTATTCACCTCACCCTACCTGTTCTTTATCATTTAAATCTAACCACAGCTTAATTTATTCCCTGACAAAATCTATATCATAATAACAAGCTATCACTCCAAACTACTCTGAAACAAAGTCATTTTAAAGCCCAAATCAGGAGACATTTACATGGAAATTCCCATGACACACTGTGTAAGAGCTGACATGCCTGGTTGATTAATTTTTTAGAAGGTCCACTGATAAGGACTATCAAGGTGACAAGATACTGCTTTCAGTAATATTTTAAGCAAAGATACCAAACATTATCTTGGGTCAACTTCTTCTCTCTTTCTTTACCTTCAGTGAGAGTAAACTGAGTATGTTTACATTGTAATTACTACTGTGGTCTCCTGTGCAGGAACTCATATCTGATGTTTGAACAAGCAGCCCAACATAAAGGGCAACAGCAGTTAGTGGCTGGGTTGAATACCTGAAGGATAAAAGCTTCTGGGCTTGAGAAACTTAAACTGAAATATAGTTTAGTGAATAACACCCTGTTAAGTGACAAATTAAAGGCGTCATTTAATTTTCTATCACTTCACATTGAGTTAACCAGACTAATTTAGCTCAGTGGATTAGCAACTTCCGTAGCCGCCTTCTCAGTTACAAAATGAAAACTTCTCCACTTACCTTTCTACGGGACTATGTAATACATGACGAGGAAAAACGCCACGTCAAAGAGCACGAACATCCAAAAGTCATACCAGTAGGAGTGCTGCGGTAAAGATACCGAATCTCCTTTAGGTTTAGACATTTTATCGTCTCTTTCTGACTCCGTCATGGGAGACGTGCCTGGTCCCATGTTTGCCTTGCGTACAGCTGCGCGAGCTCCCCGGAAGAGAACAAACAAGATGTCGA
>NC_065528.1:8458059-8559761 GCF_006386435.1 Epinephelus moara
TTGCGGTCTATTATTATGTAACAACTTGGGGCTGGTCCCCGGACAGCCTCTTTGCATGCAGGGCGGGACCCTGCGCTGTCTCCCTCCACACAGCATTTCGCGCTGTGGCTCAGGTAATATTAGCGCCACTGGTGTTGTCCCCTCCTCCCTCACCGGCCTCCCATCTGTCTGTTTCAACCGCACAGCTAATTACAGCCAGCCGCGGAGACAAAGCCCGGGTGATTAGGTTAAAGGTATTAATAGTGGGTTTCTATGTGCGAGGTTTTAGTACGTGACGCTGGTGTCACTGTGGAAGAAGGAGCAGGGGGGGAACCAAACTTCTCAGCTGAAAGTCAAAGATCGTCTATAAAGACAATGAGTCACTCGTTTGAAAAAGAAAATCGGTGTACAACGAAGAAACTCGGGCGTCATGAGCACCACGGCCGTAGTATGGCAGTTTTATGGTATTTAGAATATATATACTTTTTTCAGCCGTGTAAAAGTTGATCAGCACTAAGTATCGACAGTTACTGAAATGACTTAACTAATGTTAGACTGTGAATGGCTTGTTAAATATTCCTCAGCTGTCTTCGGCTGTGACCAGGGGCCTCAGGGTGGGGGGAAAGGTGGGGCTGGTTACTCAGGGCCCCAACGGGAGGGGGCTCCTTGAAAAGCCTGGAATGAAAAGCTTGAATTTGGTTGATTTTTTTTTTCTGAGTAATTACTGCCATAACTAAATTTGAATTGCCTAAACGAATCAATTGAAAGACTGAAATATTTACAAGAAATAGTGGAAGCCCTCTAAAGGCCCCTACTAAATGGTTTACCCACCTCTACACAAGGGCTCGCCTTTAAATCCACCTGGAGCCGAGTTTCACCCCTGTTCCACCAAAATTAACACGTGCATGCAGGATATTTAAACATGGGTAAACCTGTTAAAAATAGGCAATAGACTCCTTTTTCCATTACCAGTAAACCAGAGCAGCTATTTAGTCTCTTTTAAACTCAGTGCAGACTAATTTGGATCGATTTTTGAGTGCTGCTTGGGCAGAGACGGGCAGTATTTTGTGGTGCCTCGTCATTGCATCTTGCTGGTGAAGAAGCTAAAATTCATGCGTTCATCCGCGTATAGTGTTCCCATCAATGTAAATCAGAGCCAGAGGCAATAAATACCTGAGACTACTGCAGAGTCATTTTAATGCCAAATAAAACCTTTCCCACTGTATTAAAAACCCAGATGTTAGCAAGTGTTTGTGGGTTTT
Source organism: Epinephelus moara (assembly GCF_006386435.1). Classification (NCBI taxonomy): domain Eukaryota; kingdom Metazoa; phylum Chordata; class Actinopteri; order Perciformes; family Serranidae; genus Epinephelus; species Epinephelus moara. The sequence continues at coordinate 8,459,301 of NC_065528.1, forward strand.
ATCTGAGTGCTTGACCCAGGAAATTGGGAACAGAAAAAAACAGAAAAGAAAGAAAGCAAGCAAACTGACCAGGTAAAAACAAGAAATTGTAAGAAAAGGTGCATGAAAAGGACATGGATCAAGAGAGGACGGGTGGGAGGCCCACAGAGACTGCTAATGCAGAGGGCCCAAAATTTGGTGCTACACCCCTGGCTGTTCCCAGATACTGTAGTGGAGGGTATATGTGGGTAGCTATACTCACCTCTTTTTTCGGTTTTACAGTATACCCACCTATCAGCCAAAACACTTTTTAAATATAATGGAGAGTATACCCACTTCCTCCCTTGTAACCGACCCATCTACAGTAAACCCACCTCATCAACACCCAGTGGTTCCCAACTGGTCCAGCCACGGGGTCTAGATTTCTCCTTAGTGCAAGGTCAACAGAGTGAAATACATTCAGTGCATACTTGCATTTGGCCATGTCGTCGAACTAGTTTACCGTCTCGGTCAAGTGGTTATCCATCCACTTTACATCAGAAAGCAGCTCTTTAGAATACAATTTCTGTGCTGGAAATTAACTGTACTAATGAAATAAAGTGTGTTTTTCACAAACTTGACACGTTTACGAATCACTTGCGTCCATTCATATTCGATCCACCACCCACTTTTGGACCGGGACACACCAGTTGGGAACCACTGGCTTTGCCTTTCTGTATCTTCCCAGAAAGCAAAATGCTGCACGTTGATTTTACATCTATTAATTTTCAAATTGTACTGGAAAGGTGTTGAGTAAAGTTCTTTTAAAGACAAAATTGCATCAAGCTCCATTTCTTCCTGATAGACTTCTACAAAGCTTAAATTGTTCTCTCTCGAGTAAATCTTAGCTTTTAGTATTAGGGTCTTCTTTGTTTATGCGAGTTGTTAGAAATAAACCACCTAAAAGTGTGTATGACACAACTTTCCCCGCCACTGCTTGAGAAAATAGCTGCGGAGTGAGACCTCTCTTTGTTTTACCCTCCCTCAGGCTTGGACAGAGCGCGCCGGTTGCCCCGCCAACACAACTCTGGGAGGCGTGGCCAACATCCACGCCCATTGGTAGAAGCTGAGGCGCGCACCCGAGCACGACAACGCTGACTGGCTGGAGGTTGAGTGACGCACCCATTCACCCGGGCGCTGATTGGCTGGAGTCAGCCAGATGCCTGAGAGCGCCAGAAAACAAGCTTGAGCGGGTGATGCTGGAGTCTTCTCAGGACAGTGTAGAGTTTTCCGCTACTCGGACAGGAGTCTCAGAGGACTGGAGGGACGTGCTGAGGAGGACTGCCCGCTTATTTTGAAGAGGGAAATTAGCTGCTATGTTAGTCTGAAGAAACTGCGCACTGACAAGCCTCTAAAGCCGGACACAGAGCCACATTGGAATAGCTCATTCATTCAGGAGTGGAGGAAGGTAAGAAATGACGTTTTCCCTCCAGCGGTTTCCTTCTATAGTTATGGTATGCCCGTCAGCTGAGCTAGTAATGTTAGCTAAGTAGCTAATTAAAGCTAAATTAGCCATAATGACTATAAATAAGTCAGTTATATAGTCACTCCCTTTGAAAGGCTTTGCCACACCTAAATGTAGGGACTAATTTGAGTGAATTGGCCCTTTATTAAGTGGAGACTGTCATGGCTACATCTAATGCTACATTGAGTTAACGTAATTAATGAACGTCATGTAATAAAACATCCAGCTCCAAACTTGCTACATTAGCTGCAGTTTAGTTGGTCATATTAGCAATAACCAAACTTAATTGATGGGGCTGATGGCTAGGTTATAGCCGTTAGCTTGCTAAGAGCTAGTTAGCTGATGTTATTTGCGCCAAATTCAGCTAACCACTCGTCTTAAGTTTTCTGTACATGCTAATTTTCCCTTAACCTAAACATTCCCCCCACTTCGATACCAGTCAGATAATCTGTTTCTGACTTTATTTAACTTTTAGGACTGCAGTTTTTCCAGATGGAAGTTGAATGTCTAGCACTGAAAGACCTCACAAGTCCCAGGAAAAGTCTCAGGGTGGAGCAGGAGGAGGAGGATGGGGGCCAAAGTGAACAAAAGGTAAGGCGAAGGTGGCCTTGATCTCTTGGGTGGGGTCTCAGCAGAGTGGCAGGTTTGATTATGATGCAGCTGAGGGTGAGCTGCAGAATCAGGCTGATCAGAGACAGATGTCTGGAGTAATGTGGTGGCATCTTAGCAGTCAGATAAGGTTATTAGAGCTGTGGCCTGGGTGGCTCTTGGATTTAAAACGGCTAGGCTAAGTTGGAAAGTAGTGGAATAGAGAAAAAAAAACGCATCTTGAAGTGTCTACAAGTCAGTGATCAGCTTGAAAGTACTTGATTTCTTATTCAAAGAAGCAGCACTCAGATTCAGAGCCAAGTGTCAACATTTGACTGAGATAGTATTCCAAAATAAAACTCCTGGATGGAGATTTGAGTTTATACAGCAACAGGTGGGCATTCACCCAGTATAAGCAAATGTTTGAAACTCTAAACACAGTTGTCTCCATCTCAGGAAAACATCTGCACAGATTGGAGAAGATCCACGCCAGCCAAATCTGCCGATTCCACCTTTCCCGTTTTGCTAATGACCAGAAAAGGTGCCACCCCTGACCTGGCCCACATCACCCCCATCAAACACACAGCCCTGGCCGAACCCTGGACTCCCACGGCCAATCTGAAGATGCTCATCAGTGCCGCGAGCCCAGACATCCGGGACAGAGAGATGAAGAAGGTGCTGTTTAGACCCATAGAGAATGAGAAGGACAAGCCGGCGAGTCCAGATACTGTGGTGGAGGATACAGAGGTGGAGGACTCATGTCAGGTACGTGAAATGGGAGCTAAACTAAACTAAAACTATGTCATTAAAAAATACAGTTTCTACAACAGCCAAAAAGGCATTTAATAAGTTTTGTTCTTGTCGAAAATTATTCTTTGTCAGCTGGGGGAAAATCCGCCAGATTGCAGTTCTTGTTTGATAGTTTAATTAAAGAAATGCCCTCAGAGGAACCCAAAATTTCAAGTCTTAAATGTTCATGGAGTAAACACATTTCCCCCACTTTATTCACATAAGCAGCTGAGCTCTCAAGATTGTGAGCTTTCAAAAGCACAAATACAAACACTCAGTTTTGCCTAATAGATAAAGTCATATTGTATATAAAGTGAAAGCCGGAGCCTGAAGTCGCTGAGCTTTTGTGATACGATTATTTCTTAAATCCGACATGAAGGTTTTTCCAGCCTTATCAGGATTACAGGATTTAATTCTTTTCCAAAACATGTGCCCTTGTAGACATTAGTGTAAAAGCAAATAATGGCTCTGAACTGAGATGTGTGTTAATGTGTATGCTACATGATGTCAGAATCTCTTAATTAGTGGTAAAGCACAAGACAGAGGAGTGTTAATCATCTGTCTATGTATGCGTTTGTCTGTCTGTCCAGTTTGAAGCTGTGGAGGAAGAGGATGACACGGACAAAAAGCCGAGCAGGAAGCAGAAGAGCCTGGGTCTGCTGTGCCAGAAGTTCCTGGCCCTCTACCCTGACTACCCACCGCCACACAGCCCCATCTGGATCTCTCTGGATGAGGTGGCGACCAATCTTGGTGAGAAAGAGAGTTTGGACTTGTCCCAGCCACTGCCTGTGCTGTTGTTGTAAACACCTCGTGGGAGGGAGATGATAATGGCAGCAGCTAATGTCCATTTAATGAGCATTATAAAGTTTTTATGTTATTGCCTTTGGATTTAGGCACAGTTGCTATGGATACTTGTTTTTCATATGAAGAGTATTTTGCACTGCATTTAATGGAGGGTTGCTGAGCTGCAAGGCTCTTTAGTTTTATAACTTTCATTCGTTTTAATCACAACACTGACCATTTGGTGTGTATTTACTCAGATGTGAGCATATATTATCCAAGAACGAGTGGGTCATTTCTGTGCTCTTCTACTCAATTTTTCAGGAGTGGAGCGGAGGCGGATCTACGACATCGTCAACGTGCTGGAGTCTCTAATGATCGTGGGTCGGATTGCCAAGAACAGCTACACCTGGTACGGTCGTCTGCGGCTGGAGGCCACGCTGGAGGAGCTGCAGAGGAGGGGTCGGCAGCAGGGCTACCACCTGCAGGTGGATCTGGCCACTGAGGAGAGGGAGGCTGGACCGGGGCGCGAGGACGACGGAGCGGAAGGGGACGCTGGCAACGGTAATGAACTGAGAGACTAAACTTAGAGTGGAAAACAAGAAAGAAACCATCTTCTACCTTTTCCACCAGCTTGAATTTCCTCATCCCCTTCTCCTAGCACCCTTTGCATGCTTTAATGGTGGTGATAAAAGGAGCTGCAGTTTACTGTTGCACTTACAGTATAAACCATCTGTTTAATGCCGCACATCTAAAAATGTAAGGAGCACCTTCCACCAAATTATCTCGACAGCTAAACGATCAGTCCCTTCAAACTCACAGGAATGAATAAAAGCCTGGTTTCCATAGTGACTCCTCATACATGTACACACATGCACACAGCTTCTCATTAAGAGGGTGTGTGTGTGTAGTCTGGATAATAATAGTGCTTGTGGCAAAGAGGTAGTTGACAAATGTACATGATGCCCATTGAGTGGTTCATGTCTGCTGGATTTGTTGTGGCTGGTTGGATGTGATGACCTCAGTAATAATAATACATAATAGCTGTCATCGCAGCTGAGCAGCACAACAACAAACACCTACAGCACAAATGGTGTTATTAAGGCATCCGCTGCACATTTAATCTCATGCGTTATGATCAGGTCATTATTTCTTGCTGCTGCAACGACCCTGCTGATTAATAAGGTTGTCTTATCTTTTATTATGTAGAGTCCTGGGCGACTGGCAACAGGAAAGACAAATCTCTGCGCATCATGAGCCAGAAGTTTGTCATGCTGTTCCTGGTGTCCAAAACGCAGACGGTGACTCTGGACGCAGCGGCGAAGATCCTCATCGAGGAGAGTCAGGACTCGTCAAGTCACAGCAAATACAAAAGTAAGAAGGCGTTAAACAATATGTCCTGCAGTACAAGTTGCTGTTTCTTTTGTGTAATCAAAACTAAACCTCAGCCCTGTATCTTCAGCTAAGGTGCGGCGACTGTACGACATCGCAAATGTGCTGACCAGCCTGGGCCTCATAAAGAAGGTCCATGTGCGTGAGGAGAGAGGCAGGAAGCCGGCCTTCAAGTGGCTTGGCCCTGTTGAATTCAAAAACTCTGGAAATGCTGGTAAGAGTTCAAGACAAGATTTTGACAGTGATTAAAGGAATAGTTCTGATTTTTTTTTAAGTACACCGAATATGGATAAGTGCCTCATACAAACCCACTTAAAAAAAAAAAATATCAGACCTATCCATTTAACATGCATCAGTGTCATCTGTAAGGTGTTAGATTCATTGATAATAACTGCTTTTTTGTTACCGCTGTCATGCTAACTCAGCCATTATCCATCTCCCCATCCTCAGCTGTAGAACATACTGTGAATCTGGCGGCTGCCGCTCTGCCTGAGGCCACGCAGCCAGCCCAGGACCTCAGAAGAGCCAAGATGGCACGGCATGCCTCTTTCAACATCACACCAACCTCTGCGGCCGTACAGCGGCTGGTCAACTCTGCACCCTGCAGTCCACGACGAGACATTACGGGTAAGACATTTTTTGTCCATGCCATTGTTTAGTCAGTCAAAACGGAATAATTAATGACATCAGAACATTTTCATATTCTTGTGTGATGAATGGTTTTCTCCTCACACTGCAGGTCTGCCAAACCAGCCCGTGGATTACTCCAGAAGGACAAGCAACAATGCAGTGTGTCGACTGCAGTTTGGAAACAGCACTGAGTGAGTTAATACTAACACACACTCCAATACTCTGTATCACCCCTGCATTCTCTTGGTCTAGATTCATCTACAGTCATCTACCACCGATTTACTGCCAAACTATTTACCGCACATAGTTGCTCTTTTTGCTAACCTTTGCCAGTCTATCAGTATTACTGGAGAGAATCCACATCAGCTGCCTTTAACAAGGGCAAATGGTCCTATAGCTGTTGGAAGATGAAGTCATTATATTATAAACGGTTCAGACTGAAGCTACACTATTACATCTAAATGAATAAAGTGAGTTTGTACTGTCACATTAGGCATTAGAAGCTATTTACAGTGACCTAGTTATAAGATGCAAAGGCTCCCCATTCACTGAAGGGGTTTTTAATCTCTCTCTTCCATACATAATATTTCACAATCACTGCCAGTGTTTGCATTGGCTGGTGTGTTTGTAGCTTTAGGTTACATGCAAGCTATGGATATGAATAGTTTTTGTCTCCTGTGCGTGTATGCGTTGGCTCCATAGAAACGGTACACAGTAGTTCATGTTATTTCTATGGTTGGCCTGCTTGTGGCCAAACCACAGCTGCCCCAGGACTGTGGCTGTTAAGTGTTTTCAGAGGGAGGGAGATAATAGGGCTCAGAAGTGTGTGTTGAAAAGGAATATTTTAGACATGAAGCTGGGTAAGAATGCACCAGAGGCAGTGGTAGCCCACAGGATAAGAGCTGGAGGTTCATAGCTGGGAGGTGGCCAGTTAGGGTGGGACTAGAGCCTACAGGCCCAGTCAGGCTCAAGCCAAGAATTAAAGCTTTAATTCTGATGAATAATCATGTTTTAATTCTTTGTTTCCCCCATAGTAACCGTCCCACCAACAGCAGCAGCCCATTAGCTCCGTCCTCCGCTCATCCCACCCTGCTGGCACCTTCCCTCCACCCAGAGCACCTCTTTGCACCTTCCTCCTCTCCCCACTGCTTGGCCTACCTGCCCAGCCTGTCCCAGCCCTCGGTGGTCATGCTGTACAGGGCGCCAGACAAGCCCGAGCAGATGCCTGAGGGTCAGAGATCGCCCCGGTTGGAGTCTGAGGAGGGGAGGAAAAGAAGGAGGGAAGAAAGGGAAGAGGAGGGGGCGGTGGTGAAGAAGAAGGGAACGTTTGGGTTAGAGGAATGTGAAAAGGTGAGGTGCTGTTTGATGCGTTTACTTGTATGTTGAAATTTTTACTTTACTGAGACCAGTTTAATTATTTTGGTTCACTAGAGTTATATAAAGTCTTTTTTCTGTGTTTTGCACCCACAGTCACAAGATCCTGTTAGTATTTCGGGAGAGCAGACTGTTAAATTGAAAATATGAAATACTACACGCTCACTGACTAGGATAACTCCTGCCTGGTGTAATTAAAGACTATATATTAGTAATGTATGGGATATTTGATAATTGGAAACCCTAGTCGTTAACAAGGCCACACGATTCCAGTAATTGGAAAAGTCTCATTTTTTATGATTAGATTATCTTTTAGAAAGTAGATTAGGAGAAGAGACTTAAAGCACTGCACCTTTGCTTCAAGAAAATGAAGAGAAGTTAAAAATGTCATTAGAAGGTGAGGGTGTTGATCAGTGTCGTGATTTTAGTTGCTGAGCTTTAAGTTGTTACACGTTATAATATAAACTGTTCATTCAAGGTGGACTGTAGACGAGGAATAGTGCCATGCATCGGGGTTACATGGATACAGTAAAAATAGGGTGGTTCCTCTATTATAAATGTCCATCAGCTGGTCCAGGTTAATTTATTTCAAGTTTGTTTTCCCTCCAGATGAGAGCTGAACCTCAAAGGGAAGCAGCAGAGTGTTCACAAACGCATAACAGCGGGATTTCCCCAAATCACCGGGTGCCCGATGAGAGTCAAGGTGCCAGCAGCAGCGAGCCCACCCAACCATCACACTACCTCTACGTACCCAACAACGCAGGTACATACACAACTTTGTCAAAACTCTCTACACTCAATCAAGAATAATCTGTTGCTATAACCATATGCAGTATGTAGAAACATTACATTGATGTTAAGAAAATTGATAATGGTGCAAGTTTCTGGGTTTATTAAATCAACACCTCTGATGTGTAGTAATGATGTAGTGATACCTGGTTCTTCCAATTCCCATATTTAGCTTATCAAGATTGTAAGTTTAAAAAAACAAACACATATCTAAACTAACTGATTTCTGTCCTAAAAAGTATTTAAAACATTAGTAAAACAAAACAGTTGTTTGAGCACAGATTGACTCTTCAGAACAGGGGTGAGTTAATTTGGAGCTTTAGGAAGCTTCAAGAAGCAAATAAGTGTTGGAAGTCTTGTGGGAGAATCACATTATTAAAACTGATGAAGGGGAGGCTGTTTGTGCCAGTAGGTTCCTACAGGCAGGAAAATCCCAGAGGGACCGAAGTTTACTTAGAGAGTGTAAACAATGTTAGTATGAGTAACCTTTGGGGAAATTACTTAAAATAAAAAAAACAGTACCCAATTCATAATTTTTACCCCTTAAAACCTTTATAAGCACAAGATAAGAGTAAAATAGATATAATTTCGTTAACTAAAAACCGTCACTTTTTTTATTTGTTGGATTTAGGGCTGTGCGATATGTCTAATAATAATATATTTAGGCGATATCACGATACGCAATATGTATAGATATTTTGAAATCAACACTAAACAACTGTGGACTACTAAAATACTCAACTACTAAATAAACTAGTTACAATAAAGTTAAATAAAGTACTGTTAAAACAAATTAAATGAAGTACTGTTAAAATAAAGTTAAATAAAAGTATGGTTACAATACAGTTAAATGTGTGTTTTCCTGATCTACAGGTCTGAATAGCTTCAACTTCCTCCTCTCTGCCGGCCAGCCACCAGCGAGTCTAGCACTTCCTCCCAGCAGCGTTCCCACCTTGGCGCTGCCCTACGTCCTGGTGCCCTCCGCAGCCCTCTCCCACTACCCCCTGGTGGCCAGCGGTTTACAGCAGCAAGGCTCCGACGCCCATAACAAACTGAGCTTCAGCCTGCCTACTGTGATGTCACCTGCTCACTTCATGGTGGGGGCGGCACCATACGGCCTGGCAGCTGCCACATCAGAGATGAGCAGGTCCCCGGTTCCATCGCCGTCCACTCCAGAACAGAACGGGCTGTACGGGTCAGCGGCGGGCACTCCACATTCTCCCTCAGGACCACGTCACACTGTCACCATCAACACACAAGAGCCACTGGTAAGGACTATTGTAGCTCTCCTCACACGTACACACATCGCTGCTCTGAAAACGCATTAACTCCGACAGCATTTGCCGTCATAATGATACATGACCTTTCTGGTACCAGGCACTTGCAAAATGCCATGACGCAGCTTGACATGAGTGCTGCATCTGTTTTGCGAAGCTTTCCCCTCATTTACTCGTTTAGACAGTTACTCATTTAGCAGTTCAAGATGATTAATCTCCAAGTTGTTGAATAGGGATTAATGTTCTTGCCTGCAATGCTCTTCTCAAACAGTCGCTTTAGATGACCTGCTGAGGCGCTGGATGGATGGCTAATTAATGCAGCATTAGAAACAATGTGATGGGTCAATGGCCGTGTTGTAATGAGGCATAAATCAGGGATGTTCTCTCGTTCCCCCCACGTTCACTTTGAATACAGGCGGAGTGGTGCTTTCATGAAACATCCAGGTATTAGTTACCAGAATATTTTCTCTTTTAAACCCTGCAGAGACTTTATATTTTCTTGAGTTCATCAGAATTACCATTTCTTATCTTTTCCATTAATTTACAGTATTTTTATCGTAGTCTGGTGATAGAGTTGTGAGCAGGGGCCGAGTTGTCATTTGATGAGAGACGCTCCAAGTTTTGAGATTTGGTAGTCAGCAGTTGGACCTTTAACAAGTCACCTGTAAAGAGCTATGACATTGACAGTTATGTCACACCTGAGAGTCTCTGAACGCATCTCCAAAGAAACCCCACAGTACGTGACATTAATGTAACTACCTGGAGCAGGTTGTGTTGTAAATGTTCTCCCATCTGACATCACTCTCTGCCTTCACAGACCCCACATACTCCAAAGGAAACCACACCATCTGCCTCAAAGGCTTTCTTCCAGACCCCAGGCACGCTGGGAAGTGTAGTCAGCGCTGCGCCCGCTGCCCGAAAAAGAGGCTCTGCACAGAGGAGACTGGACGTCGGCCACCCACCAACCAGTTAGACGTGTGAGGAGATGGAATAGGTGCCAACATGCTGTTTTAACACTCAGGTGTTGATCCTTGAAGTGAAAAATGTGGTTTCAAACTATTGGTGGTTTGTTTTATTAATTATTAAATTAAGGGTTTCCTGAAAAACCTAAGAACACAAATTTTAGTTTGTTGAAACTTAAATTAACTTCCCCAAAACACAAGGCAGCAATGTGAAGATTGCTAATCACTGTACGTTTTTAACAAATTGTGGTTTCCATTGTTTGTTCGTGACATTAACAGTTGAAATGTGCCTCCTGGTTTAATTATAGGACACCAGTTTTCAGAGTGAATGAATGAAGCTGTATTGCCAATGTTACAGTGCCCTCCTGTGGTGGGAGTCGGCCGCTGCTGTATTTTTTTATTTCAGCCTTAATTTTCCCTCCCAGATGTGACCATGCTGCCTAATTCCCCTTCACTTGTGTATTAAAGCCCAATTGCTATTTATATTTTAGCTAATATATGTTGATTACAGGGACTGTAATTGAACATTAACATTTTGAGCACTAAGTACGTGACAGAATGTCTGTCTAATTTTCAACTGATTGTCCTTTGTTGGCCCCTTCAGGTTTTGTTTCATCACCTAGGTGTAATAGGAAATCTATTAGCTGCTGATCACCAGTTTACATGGACAGTAGCGGACGATCCTCTCTTGACTCATTTCAGAAATTACTGTGAGGAGAAAATCACTATCGCCTTAAATGTTTACAGCCAGCCAAGAATCTCGAGGAACAGTTCTTGGACTTCTTGTTGCAGGGCAGGTGCATTTATTTACTCGTCAGGAAGACTAATGTTACTGGTGCTGTGTTTGTTTTCACTCAGTAGCTGCAACCATAGTGCTTAATGGTTAAACACCAACCCTGTAGCTCTGTTACTGACTGACTGAAGGACAGTGTGACTTTCAGGTACTTGAATACTTGTGACTTTACTAGAAATTGATTTTAAAAAGATATCAGAGTACTGTAAAGATATTTTCTATCTTTAATTTATCCAGGGAGTCTCCCAGTATGACCACAACCTGCTTTTGGCTGGTGCAGTTGGGGGTTAAGTGCCTTACTTAAAAGGCACGTTGCCAAGAGAAGAGAGTTGTTGCCTTAGTGCAGATTTTCTCAGGTTGTCTAGAGACTTGTATCAACAGTTCTCTAGTCACGAGCCCACTAACTTGCCTCCAGACAACTCAGCCATGCTTTGCATGGGAATCATTTAGGAGAGCTTAGCTATGTCACACCAAAGGGTGCACAACTCATCCACTCTGACTGAGCAGTGGATGTGTCTTCATTATTGTACAGTTTTATGTCAGTAATTATTTTTGTACATTGTATTCATAGTGTCATTCATACCTTCACATGCAGAATGTTAAATGCTGCTTGACTGTGTTTGAAATATTGATTATTGTACTGCTAGTTTTAGTAGTCGTGTCCTCTGATCTAATTTTCACAAAACCTGGAGCTCTTCCTTCACTGTAGCTCTGCTGTCTCTGTAGTTATGAGCCAAACTGGTTCTCGTCTGTATGACTTTCACAAACTTTAATTAAAAATGTATGTCGCTGACCAGCTTTGTTCTGTGTGTGTTTTAAACTGGGGAATTTGTTGCTGTATTTTCAGATATTTTTTCACCAAGTGTTAACGAATATAACCTTGATTTTGGACAATAAGATAGCCTCCCTGTTCTGAATTAATTGTGCTCTATAGTTTTACTCTACAATGGAAAAAAAACCCTAAAATAGCAATCCAAATGTTGACAGAATTACAGATGGCTTCAGTTTGCCAATTTACAAATTTACAGATGCCACCAATAATTCAGAGTCCAATTCAGAATGGCCCAGCAGATGGAAGCAAGCCATGCTAATGTGGTCGGTTGACACTCTTCATCTGTAACACACTTCCTGTTTGCTGCAAACTCAGTGCAGTATTGTACACATTAAACATTAATATGGGACTGACAATTACAAAAATGATTCACCGCTCAAATGCCAGAGTAAAAAAAAACAAAAAAAGCACAGAGGTGGTTGAAATTCAAATTATGCATGCAGAGAACGCATCGGTACGCTGAGGTTAAATTCTTATTCATAATGAATAAAATTCTGTTGGGGAGAAGCACAATCAATACATCAAGTGTGATCTTGGGGTCAGATCAGGCTGATTGAGTCACACTTAAAAACACACACCATCTGTGTGAGGACATAAACATCTAATCTAAGCTTTTATATCAGCACTAAAACGGAGCTGAGGGAGCTGCCAATAGATGTGTTTGGCCCCTGCCAGGCACTTATGACACTAAACCTCAGCAGATGGGACAATTAACTTTATATAGACCGATAGTTTAGCCAAGTATCTGCTGTGGCCAAAAACCACTTCAATGGAAACACACTGTTCCTGAGGCAAACCAGAACAATCCACTTTTCAAATACACACCACTACCACTGCAATTCCCACCACCGTCATACTGGACTGTTTTTTTTTTACCACTGCACTACTATATAGTGGGAACCTACTATGCTTGTTCTTCTACTACTACAACTACTACTACTATTGTTGCAAGTTCTACCACTACACCAAAACTACTGCAAGTCCTACTACACTACTATTAGTAGTGTTATAGTTCCTCTACCCCACCACTAACCATTACAAGTTCTACTACTACACCACCAACTATTGCAAGTTCTGCTACTACTACCCTACTCACTATTACAAGTTTGGCTACTATATACTATGCTAGTTCCAGTACTACCACGCCACTAACTAGTTCCACTACTACACCACCAACTATTGCAAGTGCTGCTACTACTACCCTACTCAGTATTACAAGTTTGGCTACTACTATTTACTATTGCTAGTTCTAGTACTACCACGCCACTAACTAGTTCTACTACTACACCACCAACCATTGCAAGTTCTGCTACTACTACCCTACTCACTATTACAAGTTTGGCTACAACTATAGACTATTGCTAGTTCTAGTACTACCACGCCACTAACTAGTTCCACTACTACACCACCAACTATTGCAAGTTCTTCTACTACTGCTATACCACTAACTATTACAAGTTCTACAACTACAAAACGAACAACTGCAAGTTCTACAACTACACCACTAACCATTCCAAGTTCTACCACTACTACTACTACTACTACACTACTGACTATTGCAAGTTCAAGTGCTACTATACACTATAACTACTTCTGCTTCCTTCACGCCACTTTTACAAGTTCTACAACTACACTATTATACGTTCTACTACTACACCACTCTTGCAAGTTCTACAGCTACACCAACCATTTCAAGTTCTACTACTACACTACTCACCATTGCAAGTTCAACTACTACTTTACACAATTGCTAGTTCTACTCCTCCCACACCACGAACACGTTCTACTACTACACCTCTAACTATTGCAAGTTTTACCACTACACCACCATCTTAAGTTCTACTACTACACTATTATTGCAAGTTTAACAATTATACCACTAATTATTGCCAGTTCTACAACTACACCACCAACCACTGCAAGTTCTACTACTAGTAGTACACTACTCGCTATTGCTACACACTATTGCTCACTATTACTACTATACACTGTTGCTAGTTCTGGTACTACTACACTACTCACTATTGCAAGTTCAACAACTACTATACATTGTTGCTAGTTCTAGTATTCCCACACCACTAACTAACAAGATCTGCTACTACCTCACTAACTTGCTAGTTCTACTACTCCTACTCCACTATTGCTATTTCTAGTTCTACTACTTCTACACCACTGCCATTACTACTGTGAACATGTCCATGCTACCACTAGCTAGAGTTCTTAGTACGCCTGCTATTTAATCTAACTTACCACCACTTATGGCTGTTACCACTAATACAATGACTGATAGAACTACTAATTCAGTGCTGACACTACCCAGTAACTGACTAAGCGATTTGGTCCTTAGGTCAAAGATGGCTAACACTACGGTAGATATTTAAGCCAAAACTGAAATACATTTGGCAAACAGGTGAAAGCTTTAGCTTACAACCATTGCCTCAACATTACTTAATGATTATGCAACATATTCTTAAGACGAAGTGATTTAAGGAACAGTTTGACAATTTGGAAAATGCATTTATTTGCTTTGTTGCTGAGAGTTAGATTCATTTACATGTTACCAAGACATTTACTGTAGATATTACATCAACAATACAGTGTCTGCTGGGTGTGCCACTAATACAGTGAGCAAAAATGGTCCTGTGGGCCTGGAAGTGTTGAATCCCCCTCCAAATCAGTGTGACATATTCATTCATTTTACTGGCCCGGCTTGCTTCTGAAACACTATACATGTGGTCATAAATCTCCAAATGGTGTCAGCAAATGTTTCCTGAGGGCCCAGAGTGATTTAGAGGATGTTTTATTTTGCCAGAAGGCATGAGAGCATGTCAGAATGTCTCTTGTTACGACTTACATCAAAGAACTACAAAATACTTGTCTAGTTTGAGTGAAGAGTCTCTGAGACAGTGAATCAGAGTTAGAAACTCATGCTTAAAGTCTCTCTCTTTTCTTTACAAAGGGGCTATAGGTCTATTTAGAGGGGGGAAACAAACATATGAAGTTCTTACACAAAGTGCAGACGCTCACATCTGAAAAACATGTAATTCTGTGTACCCACCATCCACTACAGGTACCATAGTCCCTTCAATTATTATTTTATAAGAGCAACCACCTTTGTTTTCCCTTTAAATGCTCAACACTTTGCTTCAATTCATTTAACCGTGGCTCTGCTTTGGGAATTCCACACCTCAAGCCTTGTTTTCCATAGGAGGACCAGAAGAGCTGCAGCTTTACCTGATTCAAGCAGTTTTATTTTATTACTGCTTAGTTTCTGCTCCCAGAAATTCTTCCTGAATTACACTAATAGGCCCCAGGTGTATTGCCAAATCTGTGATCTTTAAACAAAAAGCCATTCTTTTGCAAGAATTCCTTAACATCTGCAATAGATATTAACAGTGTCTGTATGTTTTAAATATATTATTAGAGATTAGATAATTGGAAATTTGGTAAAAGGAAATATTTCTGTACTGCGGTCATCTATCTGATCAATTTAGGAGACCCCTGTATAAATAGCCTTTATTTTTTAATTCCATTTAGGAGTAAAAGTGAATTGATTTTTACTTTTATCTTGCACTTAAGTCAAGGTTTTGCTTTGGGAATTTGTCCCATTTGCTTTACTGGGCTTTGTTAATTACAAAAATTTGACTAATTTGTCCACAGACCACAATCCCAATAGCTGTAGGTCATTTTTAAAAAAAAAAAAAATATCACAAGCTATTATCATTCCATGACTGTCCACCATCCTATTCTCCCACAAATCCCATTTTACTAAGTGTCTTTCTCATTGTATCATTAATACCGACCTTAACACTGAAGCTTGAGATGCCTGCACTTCTTTAAATGTTCTTCTTGGTGCTTCTTAGACTTCCTTGAGTTATCGCTGCATCCTTGACAAAATCTGGCACTTCCATTTTAAGATTTCTCCTTTTGCTCAAAGCAGCTCTCACTGTGATTCTGCGCAGTCTCCGGCCTTTAGAAATGGCTTTGTCACCCTTACTAGACCCATGGCAAACATATTCCTTTTGCACTTCTTTTGGAATTTCTTTGGATAAAGGCATAGTTTCATTGTAGGAACTTTGTGGTGACGGCTTCACTGTTGGGAAAAGAGGTTCGATGAGGCCCACGTTCAGCAGGGCTGGCTGCAATCAAGCCTGGCTGTGTGCAATCAGCTGAAGGCAACTAACAATCAGTCATGGTAATTGGCTGATGGTGAATGGGGCAAGACCATTTTCACATGAGTGAGATAGAAGATATTCCCTTTGTCTAATCCACATTTTGTCAATCTATCTATTACCATTCATTGTGAAAAAATATCCAGTAGAGAAACAGGTTTTCCCAGCACTGCGTCTGCACACATGGCTTCAATTTATGTCCAAATATAACCGTCTCATATATATTTTCCAGTTATTCATTCAGATCATGGTCTGATCTTTCATCACAACAGCTGGCCTTGTCATCATCCATTTAAATAGAATAATGCTGAAATTGACAGTCATCAGTCTAAAGAGGCTATGTCAGATTATTGCTTGAGGCTGATTCAATATTTCTCTATCAAGCGTTCTGTTGTTATGGACCTTTCAAAACAAATAGCATGACTAGAAAATAATGAAGCTGAGGTTTGTTGGTGACAGCGCAGGGCCCTGTTTTCCTTCACTGCACATATTATTTTAACAGCGGGGGACTTGAATCAAACACACGTCGGTTTAACTGAAAACCAGATTCACTGTGTCTCTGTACATTAAAGTCTTTAATTAGACATAAATAAGCCTATACCCTCCTTAAAGGGGTTGGTTTTATGGTTAAACCTTTTAATTAAATCAAATTAATCATGCTGTTCTTCTCCCACTGTCACCATATAGTTCCACTGTGGTGAGACTTGTAGTGATATCATGAGAGAGGTCATGAGGGTCGCAGGTTTCATAACCAGCAGACTTTATGTGACGTTGTGCTGAATCATGCTTGCTACCTCATTGTGTGGCTCTGTAACAGTTTCAGCCTAAAGCATTAAAATGTTTTTTTTTGTCTTTCACCTATAATAAACACTCAATTTGATATCAAAGTGTTTTGTAATCTGTAATTAGGTGCTACTGGGTCCAATCTGGCATCAGAAGCAGGAGAGAAGTGCAGAAAATAAAAGCCTTCAGCAGTTATGTTGTGTATATATTTACTCTGTTTGCATTATCATATATGTTGTAGAACTTGTGGTAATTGTGCCCCACAATTTTTTTTTCTCATGTGTAATTTCTACTGTAAATCACTGGGTTGTCTGTCTTTATCCTTTGGATCACAGACATCAGCTATGCTGTATGTTAGCAGTTATTATCAGGATGTGGTTTGTGGTGACTTTGAACAGTGCTGCGCTGGTCAGCGTTGTCTCTGTGCAACAGACTTTACTGATGCATTGACACATTGGCCCCTCTTTTGGCTTCTCTCTGAGCTACAGATGTTTTCCCTGCTTGTAAGGCAGACATGAACAAGTCATCATCTATTACACTATGTGACCAGCAGGGAGCAGGATAACTGCAAGTTTGGACAGACTGACACAGCAGTGATGAAGCATTCACAGTATACAAAGCCACATACACACCCAAAAAAGCAAAGTGTCCACCCATTTGGGCAGTTATTTAAGTCTAGTCTTTCTACGTAATTTTCTGAAATCCTGACAGAAGGACAAGCTCCTTTATTCCTGTGGCGTTTTAGACACATTTAGCACCACACAGCTGCACTCGCTCAATGCCACACAATCAGGAGTCCTGCACTCAATGACGAATCTTCCTATAGGCGAAATAGGCAGCAACCTAGGGTGCCACCCTTTCTGACATTCAAAAAAATCAAACATAAGGAAATTTGGTGAAGTGTATGTAGGCGGCTTTAAAGTAAGAGAAAATGAAAAGGCAAAAGCCATCTGAAGTGCAGTACAAAAACAAGATGAACAGACAGATCCAACCACACAGCCATCAAAAGGTGTGCTCTCCAGTGTCCTTTAGTTTTGAGCAGAGAAATCCAGGCTCTAAAGGCAATCCTCATAAAAGCTTTCATGACATTTAAAGTCAGAGCTACTGGCCCAAAACATAGGGCATGCCCTTTCAGGTATAATACACCACATCTTCATCATAGGTTTCTGTTACCTCTATGGTTACCCTTCATGTGTAGACAGCAGTGGTGCCCCTAAGCGAGGGCCATGGTCACCCTGGTGCAATTGCTGCCCCCTACCTCTCACTGACAAATATAATTGGAGGTGGAAATTATTGTCTTTAAGAGGCTGTGGCGCACTAATCTTTTTAGCTAGTGCAAAGTGGTATCTTGCGAACCTAGAAAACCAAAGGCACCCGTTTGTAGGTTGTCAGAATGGGGCTAAATTAAACTCTAAAGTTAGGCTAAATTTCAAAGGGGTCCCCTGAACTCTCACCTCAAGATATCTGAATAAAAAGTGGATTCCATGGTCAATTGTTGCCAGAGGTCTGCTGAAATGTGGTTAAAAATCGAGGTCATGGCTAAAAACACAGAAGTTGTCCAAACACATTGTAGCTGCAACCAACTTGAGGCGTGTTTGACACAACACCTTAACATTTACGTTTGAAATCAGTTGACTCCGCTCCTCAACACTGAAGACGAAGGTTTATGATCCCCTTTTGCTACTGTTTCTCGGTGAGTTGTGTTTTTTTTAATTTTCTAAAAATTTTCTCTCCCTTATGTCCTACCAGTTTCAGAACTTAATGTGACCTTTGTTTTTTCCGAGTGTAATCAATTGAAACAGAGGTAAACAGGGCAAATTACAGGGATTTGTACAGTGTACAAACGTACATAAACGTGCAATGTCTTTGCCTACAGTTGCCTGCCCTCCAGCACACAGATGTATGATGTCATACGCAAAGGCACTGTTCCTAAAATTCAGTTATGGCATTTGGTTTCAGTGTGCCACCTCAAGATTTTCAGTGGCCCCATCTGGCCATCCCTATGGGAAATTTCTAGGGGCACCACTGGTAGACAGAAGAATAATTCAACACTCCTCACACGCTCTGCCCCTGTAAATCTTTGGGGGGAAATCATATCTGTCTTTTATAACCCTTTTATAAACATCAAAGCTGCCACTGTACATATGTTTTTATTTTTGAATTTATTAAAGGCAAGGGTGTTTTTCTTTAAATAAAGCCATAAAACAAGGCCATCTTTGAATGCGAGTATGAAACTAAACTGATCCTTTTCTCTGATTTGAGAGTCTAGTCTTTAAAACCCTCACATGTGAGCTGTCCAAGAGCCTATTACATAAACATGCTTGTTTTCGTGTGAGAGTGCAGCAATGACTCACGGTCCTGTCTTGAACGTCATTCATAATTTCTGACAGCACCTGAAGGCAGCAGTGTTGAGTTCACGCCCCCTGAAATCCCTCCTTCCACTGACACGGTAAATATGCGGAGTATGTGGCACTGTAGTGTCAGTGTAGTGAAGTCTGCTGCAGAGGAGCTACAGAGTTGTCCGGATACACAGAGAGCATAGCTGGAGCCTTTTTAAATTCAGACCTTATATCTGCTTTTAGAAACACTACGGTAAGGTAACTTTTTTAATTTAAATTCCAACGTATTTGTTTAAACTTAATGTTGTAGATTTCAGACTGTTTTACTGACTGAGACAAGCACTTGTAATTAATGTTACTGAATATATTTAATTTGTTCTTTGAAGAGCAAATGTAAGTTCGTATTTCTTTTAACGCTGCGTTGTACATTATAACAAACTAGCTTTTAAAGTTTTAAGTGAATAGTTTTATTTTAGCAGTGCCTAAGAAACTGTCTCAGTTTGTCATTAGCTAAAGTTAGCTAACGTTAGTTAAAAGCCAAATTATCAGGCTAACAAGTCAAACAGTAACGTTACCTGAAGAACTAAGGGCTAACGTTAGCATAAAAACATGCTAAACTAAATAAATTATATCTACGGTCTTATAAGGTTAGTAATAACAGGTTAACACTGTTTTGGGTTTAAAATGTCATTTTATAGCTACATAACGTCGCGGTGAAATACATTAACATTAGCAATAACGTTACACTTTTGTGAGGTTACCCACTGGCATTTTATACAGCTAACGACATAACTGAATTTAACCTTGTCTAAATTTATTTTGATTTAATCAGTTAAAGACAGTGACATAATTAAATAGCTGCTAGTGACATTCAGCTGATAAACTTGGTCCAGCTGTTACTGTTGGGTCAATGTGGTTACAAAGGTCAGAGAGGTTACTCTGAGTATTGGCAGTAGTTTTCTGAAAAGATATGCAACAAGAGCCAGGATAAAACTTCAATTAAAAATCTGATGTGAGTTAATTTAATGGCAGTAATGTGCTCTAGAGTTTCCAAAAGTTTTAAATTTCATTAGTTGTGGTTCAGTGGAACATTTTAGTGTCCAGCGATGATCTCAGAGCTGTTTCAGATTCTTCTCTGGGCATTAATACTGAAGACTGACTGAAATTTGTCAAGTTTTAAGACAATGAATATTAGTACAAATATTTGTCTGTGTCAACTTCAGCCTAATCACTTTTTGGATAATAATCATCATCTTTGTCCTTATACAGACTAATACTCATAATAATGCAATAATGACTAATTATACGGTTGTCATGCCATTTTGACTAAACGTCATTCAGAGTCACAAAACACATTCTGTGTAACAGATGTAAAATGAAATGAAAAATATACTTATATTGACACAAACTTAGTAAAATTCTATAAATCAGTAAGTGAGCAAAATCAATTTAATGGCATTTAAATAAAATTTGGTTCCTTACACAAACTTTTTGGTGACAGATGGGTAAAACCTAGTGGTTGTGATGATGTTGCCAAAGTAAGAATTACAATTACAACTGATAATTTGGGGGGTTTCAATTGTGATTCTGAAAAGGTTGTCGAACTGATATAGCTGTTAATATGTCTTACATTATTTCTTTGTATGTAAACTGTTATTTCACACTGAATTACAATTTTTAAGGGTCGCTTTCTGTGAATCATGTTAAAAACATCTTATAGGTATTATTTTAGCTAAAAAAATAATAAAATTGCATATAATACATTCCAGTGTACAGTAACAAGGCCAAATTGTATTACACTTAATTGTTGTATGCTCGAAAACCCTATTTAGTCTCTGACACTAATATCATGAATAAATCAAAGACACATATCTGAATCCTTAACTTTAGTGTAGCTATGATCCCTGAACTCTGTGAAACTTTAGATTGACATTCGACTTGTTGGTCTGTGCACTCAAACACCAACCTTCTCATCACACCCAACCCCTGAGGGAACTTTAAGTTTATAAGTTTAAGTTTAAGTTTATTTACTTTATTAATCCCCTGAGGGGAAATTCAATGTTTTCACTCTTGCTTGTCAATTACACACAGGTCTGAAAGACACACACATGCACAAACAGGACCTATACATGCACAAAGTGGAGAGATCTCAGAATGAGGGGGCTGCCCTTGATCAGGCGCCCCGAGCGGTTGGGGTTCGGTGCCTTGCTCAAGGGCACCTCGGCAGTGCCCAGGAGGTGAACTGGCACCTCTCCAGCCACAGTCCACGCTCCATATTTGGTCCGAACGGGGACTCGAACAGGCGACCCTCTGGTTCCCAATCCAAGTCCCTATGGACTGAGCTACTGCCGCCCCAGGGGTAATGTTAGTGGTTTTATGATGCCTTGTCAAGCTCAGGCCTGTTCTACAGTCTCTAATCCAGCTGGGAGGAGGACTAAGCGACTGACAAGATTAATAGTTTCAACTGCTCTGTGTTTTCTTTTCAATTAATTAAGAGTAACGGTGCTTTTAAATTTCAGTCTCTGAAGTATGGTATCACAGCGGACTTGCTTCGCTGTGATAGAAGAGGAAAGTTCTTAAAATGTTAAATTTGTCTCGTATGGAACCTCATTGACGCCCTCGTGTCACATTTTTAAAGGGGAGTGAGCCTGTAATTACAGACAGATGCACATGTGAGTCAGGGAGTGACTGGGTGCATCATGTGGGTGCTGTGTGGTAACAACAGTGTTTACTTCACGCTCACACTTCTTTGCTGTTTGTGTCTTGCATTCACAGTCCATCAGACAACATAAGGCATAAAGCATGGCGCCCTGAAACATTCCTTTGGGTATTAGTCTGCCTTGTTGTTTAAGCCCACCTCTTTTGCATTGTTTTTTTTTTTTCAGGGTGGCAGTGGTGGCCCAGAGCAGTGGTTTTCAATTCAGCCATATGCAACTTTAGAAATGCAGCAATACAGATTCTCAAAGGCAGATGTAGTTACTGCAATATGGAGCAAGCAACTGTGCTTTGAAACTCCAGTGTGTAAGATTTTGTGTAAGATTCCAGTGAGGTGAGGATTGCAGATTGCAACCAGCTGAAACTTTTCCTGGTAAGAATTCCTTCGGTATTCATTGTTGAAGAGGTATTTACCAGGAGCCAAATTATCCACAGAGGGGTTCTCCTCTCCAAAACAAACAGACCAGGTGATTAAAACTGTAAAAAACACAGAATAAAGCAGTTTCATGTTACAAATCAGTGTTTCTTCCAAGCTGTTTGGCTCGTCACAGAGAGCCAGCTGCCCAGCACCTGCTAATGTGTGCTCACCTTTTTTTTCTGATAACTTAAGATCCAGACGTTCCAAAGGTATTTACCAGGGGCTGAATTATCTGCAGAGGTGTCCCCTCTCCAAAGGAAGGGACCTGGTTATTTAAACTGGTAAAAACACTGAATAAAGTAGTTTCACGTTAAAGAAATGGTGTTTTACTGACGCTGTTCATCGCAGAGGGGCTGCTAACTATAGTGGCTGACGTGAAAACACAAAAACTTTCTATCTAGAATCAGTGTTTGGTTTTCCCACTCTGGGCTACTGTAGAAACATGGTGGTGAAACATGGTGATCAACGCAGACGAGGACCTGCTCCATACGTAGACACAAATGTAAGGTAACTAAAACACAATGCTTTTCAGGCGATTAAACACTACAGAAAACATACTTAATATATTCCAATTCTGCATATATATTTCCCTAAATCCTACACACTGGACCTTTAAAATATGGCGAGTACTCACTGACTTTTTTTTTTAAGGAAAAGTGATTAAAACAGCAATTAGACCATCATGGGAATCAGCAACATGCTCCCCTCCACCAAAAACTACTGTTTATGTGCATTTGTGCAAAGCATTTACCCTCAGCAGAGTGTATCGGTTACTGTGATTATGGTTACTCACCGTTCCACTTGGTGCAACCTCAAAGTGGAAACGTGTGTGAGAATGAATGGCGAAGGGTGTTGCTGAAAAATACGTCATTTTATGGTCATCTTTCTTTTGTGAATAAAGCCAGAACAGGAGCAGACGAGTAACCCTGCCTTTGATTCTTCAGCCTCTCACATCATCTCTTTTTTTCTTCTTAGAACCACAGACAATGCCAAACTGGGGAGGAGGCAACAAGTGTGCAGCGTGCCATGGGACAGTTTACCACGCTGAGGAAGTGCAGTGTGACGGGAAGTGTTTCCACAAAGGCTGTTTTCTTTGCAGTAAGTACAGCTGTAACACCTAGAGATCAAATTTAAAGGAACATAGTGGTGTTTTGCATGTTTTAGCCCAGTGGTTCTCAAATGGTGTGCCGTGATGCCAATCCAGGTGTGCTGTGGGCTTTTGTGATAATCACACATTATTATTGCAATATACATCTGGCCTATACAAAAACTTTTGAATGAGTTTTTAATTGGCTGTATCAGTACGTTGTGAGCACCCATTTTCTGGTAAAGAGGCAATCTGTCCTCCTTTGAGTTGGTTTGCAGTGTAGACAGTTGTTGCCAATGCTGGAATAGCAACTTTCTCTGCAGGATTCTCTGTCACTGAATCAGGCTTTCACCATCTGAAGCGACGTGTACACGCATCTGCATTTGTAGAACAGCTAGTAGAAACGCCCTCTCTCTGAAATCACCTGTGGTTGGTCAAAGTCTCCCACCACTGGCTAGATTTTCTAAAGCCTAAAAAAGTCAAGAGGAGGTGCAGACGTCTAGTGTTCTCTCAGTCCACTTCAAACACAATACGCTCAAAGGTTATTATGGGAGGTTTTGCCCAATAAAGCCAAAAATTAAACTGTCTACTAACTCCACCTTTAAAATGAGAGCCAACTCCTAAGTCTCAGATGTCAGAGTTTTCCCATTAGCAAATTGTGGACAAACACATTTGTTTTTTGCTTTGAAGAAGAAAGTCTCAGACAGCTAAGACATTTTAGTAGCTGTTGCCCAACTTTGCCAAAAGTCTTAAGTGTAATTATATTCTCAAAAGACCTGCCAAGAGCAGATATTCTTCAAACTGCACATATTATTTGTTTTTATAATACAGTAAAGGACATCTGTTTGACCGTTTATGCTGTGTTATTATATTCTTGGTTGAAACAGCAGAGAGCTATGAAAGATCAGGAGACAGACTGGTAAACTCAGTTTCACCTCTCCGCAGCTCATCAAAGGGAGCTCTCCCTGACATCTCTCTCACTGGTCATCGGTTGTTGATTTCACGCCGCATTATTATCAGTTTGTTGGACGGGTGGGCGGCTTGTCCTGCTCCTGAACCGTCCTTGAAATGTCAGTGAAGATGTTCCAGCAAAGAGCTCGCACAGAGACCGGGATTATACAGACGCTTTCATTTAGCTGCTATCAGGAGAAGACCAAAGCAATCTGAGCCACAAAAGATGAGTTTATTTTTTCCAGCGGCTCTCATACAAAGGCAGCTTTGTTAAACACTCCCACTGAGGAGATGATGAGCGGGGGAACTTGATGTCCTTGGCTCTCAGTTGCCCTTTCCACCAGTTTCTCTGTTTGACATTTTTTGACATTTAACACTTTTCATTTCTGTGTATGAGAGGCAGCTATATACTGACAGAAATGTCACACATTTGCAAACAGAGGCTCATATGACTCTTGGTGCACTTTCTGGGGCTTTCTTTTTGATTTGCTTATACTCTATACCAGTGGCAACGCGTGAGGATGAATGACCTAACTGTAGTGGAGGGGAACTTGAAATACTTGTGACAGAAATAAAAAGAAACCATAACAATTGCAAAGAAGATGGTGAAAGAAATATGAGGATTTAGGAGCGCCTGATTGGACATAGAGAGATTTTCTAAAAAGCTGGCAAAGCTTTTATTTTGAAAGCATTACGAGATCAGAGAGACATGAGTGGAGACATTTTTTTCAGATAGTTGTGTGAAATCTTAAACCAGAAACAGACGGTCACACAGTGCAGGCTGGTGTGTGAAGAATTCAGCTAATCCCAGAAGTCAGTGTGCAGTCTTAAGCCACTGAAATGCTTTTATTTTTTTAAACAAAGCCTTCTTTACTTGGTACAAACCTGCCAAAAACTGATCTCTCCAACAGCTACTAGAGAGTTTTAATCTAATGGATCCCACACTGACATCAGAAAAACTAGTTATGCTGAAAATCTGGCTAAATGCATTGGATGTTCAAAGGTTTGTAACCTGAAAGGGTTTGAAGTGTCAGTTGACACTTTAAGGTCTCAGATCCTCACTTTAAGAATGAAAACAAAACTTATTCCAGTCTTCTAAGTCTCACAACTTCCTCTATTCATACACAGTTTACTCCGACTGCTTTTCGTGCAGTGTGGCTAACACGTCAGCTGACATCTCTCAGTTTTATACACTTAAACTGGACTTCTGTTTCAACTGACCTTTTCGGCTCACACTTCAACACCTTTCATTGCTTGACATTCAAATTGAAGTTTCCTCTTCAATCTAAATTGACATTTCAACTACATTCAGTTCTTACACATGAGCTGAAACGTCAGCATCTCTCAGCCCTTCATTTTAATTGCCACTTCAACTTCTATCAGTATTATGAACGTTTTAAACAGCGAGCACACTTCATTTTAGCCTTTTCTATTCAAAAGTAATATTTTACAGCATGATCCTATTTCTTCTTAAAACCAAGACTTCACAGAATTTCAGTGACATCGTGATCACAGGAAGATACTGTATTTCTTTGCTAGGCGGTCACTGACACCATTCCACTAATGTCACTGCCTCTCTGTGTGTGTCCTCAGTGGTCTGCAGGAAGGGATTAGACAGCACAACACTGGCTATTCATGGCGAGGAGATCTACTGCAAGTCATGCTACGGGAAGAAGTATGGCCCTAAAGGCTACGGCTACGGCCAGGGGGCGGGCACGCTCAACATGGACCGAGGAGAGCGGCTGGGAATCAAACACGAAGAGTAAGTTGAGTATGATAACTGTGATTAAGATGATTATTTCAGTCATGGTGGAAACAAAGTTATCTGCTAAAGTATGCCGTGTGGTCAGAAGTCATGTGTTTTAAATGGTATTACATTAAATGGTATGATGCAGGATGTAGACAGCGATACTTCCATAATTGTCATGTAATCCATCATCGCTGTATATGCTGTTGCTCGGCGTTGTGTTGTGCTTCTGTCTTCCTGTTTGTCGCCCGCCATGCTTCATCAGAGCTGTGTTGCTATCCACTCCTGTTCTGCAGTGTTCCATCCGATGGGATTATAAAACGCTGAATAAGATGTACAAATTTAGAAACAGTTTGACAGTAAATGCCCCGCAGTGCTGTTTTATTCAATTTCATAGATTCAGTCCAATCCAAATGACATCTTGAAATGTCTGAATAAAGGATCATTCTTCAGACTTAATTGCACAAGGGCTTGCCAAGAGTTTTACAAGGTCAGTGAGTTCAGTGGCGCACTTTGTGTAATGATGTTTATCAGCTGTGGCTGTTGACTGTGACAGTGCTGTTGTCCACAAGCAACATGCATTCATCAGGCCGAATCTGAAATAGAAATACTTAAACTTGAAAAACTGCATTTAATGTAGAATTCATGAAAGCTAATGTCAATTGCAGACGTGGACAAAATGCTTGGGAAAAAAACAAAAATATTTTTTTACCAGAGATAAGCATGAACATGAGGGAGGGAGAATTGCTGGATGAGTGAGTAAAATGCAGTAAGAGCTGCTGCTGTATGACGGAGTGATTAGAGAGATTGTACAGTTATCTGAAACAAATTTTTGCTCTTGAACAAGACAGTGAACACACACAAGGTTGAATCTGTCTATGAAATCCTCTGCTGCCCTCCTGCTCTGCCCTGCATCCTTCTCTGTCTCTCACTGCCTGAACCACACATTGTTTTGAGAAAGCAAAGAAACCTTGGCGGTAATATTGGCATATAGTCTACCACTTTATCAGATCCAGCTTGGCTGCAACAGATCTTGGCTGGTTTGGTGAACAGTGTAGATCCAAGAAGAGAAAAGTCAAAGCAGGTGTCTGAAATTCAGAGTAAGGATCTTGGAGGTAATACATCACCTGATAGGTCGGGTTCATTGCGTTCTGAGCACTCATACTGCAAACTGACTTCCACTTCTGAGACCTGAGTCTGTATACTCATACACATAGCCCTCATTTACCTTTCCATGCAAAGCTCGGCATTTATCAATGTTGACGGAGTGGAGGCTACGGTCAAATCTTACGTCAGGTCTCAACTCATGTACAAGTTTGAGTCAGCCTGGACTTGCAATGCAGCATAGTTTATCTGGAATTGTTATTAGATCATATTCTAAGTGGCAGCTTAGTATTTGCAGCCACATATTAATCACTTAAAGTGTAAAGACGATGGGAATTTTTTTTTGTAAAGGCCTGCATCGACATGTCCTTTTTGGGACTGGCCTCAGACTGGCCAAAGGCCGGCGTTTACCACTGGTGCCCGGTCTAATTTATCTGGAACTTTTTATATGTATTAAAACATTATTAAAAATAAATAAGTAAATCCTGCAACAGTGTAATTATTTAAATACTAGTAGCCTATAGCGATTCAATTTTAACAAGTGTCCACCACCTGATGTACCCAAATGGAACCTGATACATGCAGCCACACGCTCCTCCGTCTAGGTCAATTATATGCTTATATATGAATATTATAATATAGATATTATATAATAGACTCATATTATTGATATATATATATATGTAAGCTACAGGCTGGTACATATCATGGATGTATAAATTAAATATTCCATCCTCAGCTGGAGTTTGATTGTCCACTGCAGTGCTGTTGACGCAGCAGTGTTTTCTTTCCATATTGCGTTTTTACGACTTGCTTTGATGCTATGTTTCAAGCTGCCAAACAGAACCAGCTGGTAAATTGTACCAGTGACGTCAGCGTTTCCATTTCTAGCTCAGAGAAGTTTCTATTCATGGCGGTATGACGTCTCTCCGTGTTGTAAACTGTAGGTGCGAGGCCTCTAAACTGACAATATATTGGGGTGGGAAATGTAAATAGCGACTGTTTTCAGCTGCCACATTTTTTAACGCCCAATCATTCCTACGCTGTGATAGGCGAAATAAGAACATTTGTTCACATGTGAACCCTATCGTAAGATGATTCACTGGTTTGTACATTAGATTGATAAATGAGGGCCATGATGTGTAAACATAAAAACAAACAGGAAAACACAGACCCACACACACCTCCTGTGAATGTTTACTCCTGCCTCAGACGTCAGGTGATGACTGTTATGAAAGAGTTTATTATGTAACCCAGCAGGATCCCGCGTTCCCCCCTCTCTGTCCTCTGCCACAAAGGCCTTCATTCAGGGGCCACTGGGGCTGGCAGTTACCCTTCGATAAGCACCGCTCCAGGGCCCCAGGGCGCCCTGCTCACTTTCCCACCACTGGCTGAGGACAGAGAGAGAGAGTTATTAGAGGAGAAGGGTCTGCCAGGTTTATTTCTGAACTTTTTGTGTTTTAAAAATGGTATTGCGGTCATTTATGAAGTTGTCTCAACAGATAATAATTGATTTAAGAATTAATGTTTAACTGATACATAACTGAGGTATTTATTACTGCGATATGTCAAAGTTTTGGGTCATGCTTGGTTCACTTTTAGTAAATGAGTAAATGCTTTCACAAGAAAAGAGGAGGTTCTGGTACAGAGAGAGTCTCAATTTCACTCCAGAATCACATATCCACCCCTTAAGAAAAAGTTACTACAAAATGATCTTTAAAAAAAGATTTTCTTTCATATTAATTACTTACAAATGATCAGCTTCAACCTCAAGATTACTGAAAGATGGTGATTTGTGGAAACAATTTGTCATGTGCTTTTTACGTTTTGTCCCGCAGGACACACACTCACAGACCGACCACCAACCCCAACCCATCCAAATATGCCCAGAAGTTTGGAGGCTCAGAGAAATGTCCCCGGTGTGGAGACTCTGTGTATGCAGCTGAGAAGATCATGGGGGCAGGCAAGGTGAGAGTTTTATCTCAAGTGTCCTCTACTCTCTGTTTACAACACAGACCTATAATGCTCTCACGCTGCTTGTTTTGACTGCTTGACCACTCTTATCCAAAACTTGAAGATATTTACCAGTGTTGGAAGGAAGTATTTGAATCACTTACTTAAGGAGGCCCCTGTTGCGTACTTTGTTTGTTTACATGCTTTAATTGAAAAAAGTGTTTTTTCAACTCAACTATCAGAATTGTTGATGAATAATTTGAGGGTAGAGTATTTGGTCATTACCCTTCCAGTGTTAAACAAATTAGGATCATTGTTCATCTCTATATCTATGATATAACTGACAAGAAAGCCAGAAAGATGTGTTCGCAGAATAAAAAGTACACTTTGGATGCAGTCTGCACCGTCAGGCTTTCAAATCGAGGCATCTGCCAAGATATTAGCCAAGTCGACTATTTCACTATTGGAGCCAAGTTGTAAAAATGATGACTCTTGGCTGTGCCTGAGAATCTGATCTCATACCACAGGATTTAAGGATGTGCTCCCGGAACTCTATTCTGGTGTTTTGTGTTCACACTAATGAAACTTAATGTGTTTCCCAGAATTTAAGCTGCAGTGTGAACCAGGTTATAATGACGTTTTCAAATGTGGAGTGTGTATTCAACTTTACAGAACGATCATTATGTACAGTGTGAGCATGAACAGCCACCAACAGAAATCAAACCTCTAACCCAAGCAGTGTTGGGTCCTTGAACTGCACAGGACCACAGTTTACACCACAAACCTCCGGGGTAAACCTGGTTTGACTGGATTGAACGCACATGGTTTATAAAGTGCTCAGCCGCATGCAGGAGGTTTGGTGTGGTCTCTCCTAATGAGAGAACACTGATCCTGTTTTTCTGATTGAAGCCATATCATCAAGTTTGGATGGGAGCATTCCGAACAGCTGGGGTTAATCGTGTGAGGCTGTCTGGACACTGGGGCTTTGGCAGATGTTGTTGACATAGATTTACAGTAGATGAAGTCATAAGGCTCGCACTCTTGAGATGTATCAGCAGGATGTTTAGTTCTGAGAAGCTGCTCGGATGAAAACCTGCCCACAGAGGAGCAAAGATTTGTGTTCTGAGGATTTCTGTTTCCTCTAAAAATGGGAGGGTTAGCATTTCCTGTGGCTGATCACATGCAGATTCACACATCATGAGCTGTTTTATAGCAGGTGATGTCATCAGGCAGAGAGCTGTTAATGTGTTTTCTAATGGGAGGAAATCTATCAGGCTCCGCTCATTGGTTAAAGCATGACCTGTAATTTTCTGTGAAATGAAGACAGTCAGAAAAGCCCGCAGGTTTGGGAGTTGCTTTGATGGGGTTTGACGAAGGAAATGACGACATAAGCTCCATGAAACATCTGCTTTTATCAGTCGTAAATATCTGCAAACAGAATCTTTGTTTTGTCAGACAGTGTTAGGTCAATTTAGCAGAACAGCGTGAAGACAGACTTGAACAGCTGCCACTTTGGGTATAAATGTAAAATTCTCTTTCTCCTCCTAGCCGTGGCACAAGAACTGCTTCCGCTGTGCAAAATGTGGGAAGAGCCTGGAGTCGACCACTCAGACTGAGAAAGACGGAGAAATCTACTGCAAAGGTGAGATGAAACATCTGAGATGAAATGACGTGTAGAATTACAACATAGTGTTTCTTTTGGATTCCTGAGGGATTACTGTCATTACTAAGCTTTCACAGAGAGCCTGGAATAACACAAGGTAAAATAACATTTGTGTTAGCCAACACATGCACTGGCAGAGCAAGGGTAGAATAACTCCACCATGCAGCGCTCTGATAGAGACATGAGGAGCAGCAACACATTTTCTCACTTAAACATCCATTAATGAGTAATGTGTTTACTGTGTGATCACTGACATCATCAGACTGTAGTTCTACAGCATGAAGACAGAGGTTGACATCTGGCATGTTAGAACTGAGCATGACAAACAACAGGGAGGAATACGTATATTGTACCGCATCGTGCTTATCTGAAAAACTGGAAATAGGATTGTGGGGAGACTGCCTATGGTTCAGACGGCCTATTATTCCAAAACCCTGATAGTCTGATAAACGTCCCATTGGTCTAAAAGTCCGTTTTACCAACAGCCTGTTATACTGAAAATAAATACGCATTGCTTTAAAGACAAAAATACAGTCTCCCAAACAGAAGTACATGGCTAGTTATCATGCTAAATGACACCTTTTTTTCCTACGATGGTGAAGGCATCACCCGCTCTACTCTGCCTCTGTCAGGGTTAGCCAATCAGAGGCAGAGTAGGGTGGAGTAGGCACGAATCTTTCGAAACAATGGGCGTTTGTTTTCATTGGAACAATGGTGTGGCAGCAGGGTTGGCAATGTTGGATTGTCACTAAACATTCTCCAGACATGGTCCCCAGGGCCCAGTTAATCATAAATTTAACCTGGATTAGAATGATCCAGATTTGGAAATCCCATGTTTTGCTATCCAGGACCAGCTAATCCATTTTACTTTAGTGCCAGTTGTTCAAAGCAACATTGGATTGGATCACCCTGATCCAGATATAAACTTTTCAAGAGTCCTGAAATCTGGATTACCAGTCCTCTAAATGGGACTACACATCACATTGTAGGCTACTGGCTATGGACGGTTACTTGAAGTGTTTTAATTTGAAGAGAGTAAACAGCATGGGAGATGCAAACTATTTTTGACTGTGTCGTTGCAATAAAAATGAAGTGATAAATGAAAGTTAAATTGAAGTTTCTTAAATCATTATATATCACCGAATGAGACAACACAATGGTGATTAAACCTACGGCCCTGTGATAGAAGCTCCTGCATTTGCAGTAATATGAATTCGGTCTCCATGGTGACATCCTCGGTAAAAATTACAAGCAGCGCACAGTCATTAATAATCTGCTCTCACACACACCAAAACCTACACACATACACAACATCTATGCTGTTGTAACCCTCTCATCTGGCCAACTGCAGGCTCATAAAGCTGATAGAAATAAATTCAGCAGCCTGCTTTTAAGATAATTATTGCTTACCATCATGGGTGGTGCAAAAGAGAACAAAATGGAGATATTTGAGATTGTAATTTAAAGGATTTTGTCATTATCAAAATAATATATGTATTTGTTTTACCGTACTGAAAGGCTCAATAGGCAGTCTAATATCTGCTTTATCTTCTGTATCACTGCAAAAGATAACAAATCAAGCGCAAAATATAAATCAATGTATATATATTTGATATATCTGAACAAGTTTTATTACATTTTGTGCCTGAAATCTTCTGCTGGAATCAGAATCAAAGGAATCCCAATACCACTAAAAAGTTTTGAACAACACATACTGAAGGTTTGATCCAGATCCAAACCAAGACTAGATTCCATGCTCTAATCCGATTTCAGAATCCTTTTTTTCATTTTGCACAAATTATTTTTAAGATTTGATCCAATCCGAAAGCCCAAATCTGATCGAAGGGTGAATTCTACTGACTTTGGTGACGTCTGTTGTTTTGAACGAAATGCCTCAACACTTATGCCATGAAAGTTGGTACAGGCATTCATGTTTTCCTCAGGACGAAATTATCATAATGTTAGCTTTCCATCTAGCGCCATCAAGTCAAGGTTTCACTTTGTTCAGTACTTTTGGTTTATAAGCAAATACCTTCAAAACATCAGCTTCAGCTGTACTTTTTGTCATGTATTTACATGTATTAACTTGTAAATATTAGCATGCTAACACACTAACGTAAGATACTGAACGTAGTATATATTATATCTGGTTGCCTTAGGCATGTTAGCATTGTCACTATGAACATGCAAACACCATCCCGCCAGTATTAAAATAAAGGTATCTGCCAAGATCAGAGCTGACGATTTGGCTTTCGGTAGTTCAGCCAGGTTGCAAAAATGATGACTCAGGTGAGAGTTGATTGTCATGACAACACTGACGTAGTGTGTACAACTAGGCTGTGTGCCATGAAATCTTATCTTATACCACAGAGTTTGCAGAAGTGTTGCAACTTTCTGCTTCTATTTATCTGCGAAACTGGCACTCACATCAGCCTCAACTGTGCATTGTTTTAGTGCTAATTAGCAACTGTTAGCATGCTAACATGCGACCAAGACACAAAGAGACCCTTTAACTGCATAATGCAGCTAAATCACTACTGTCAGCTGATATGATCATATCAGCATAAACAGACCTGGACAAACTGGCTCTTGTGTAAAGACCAACAAAACACACACACGTACACTCAGTGTCTTGTACTCACTGTCGTCCCAGATGACGTATTTCACATTCGGTGTGTTGGCTTGGCTGGAACCCACTGGCCTTGTCAAGCTAACAGAGCTGCATACTGTCCACTGTACTTTAGTGGGCAGAAACATGTGCAGTGTGACCTCCACACTGATTTCTCCCTCCTCTTCAGCACAATGAGATGGGATGATTCGGTTAAACAGAAGACACAGAAACAGACATCAACATGCTCGCCGACATCAGCACATGGATGTTTGCTGAATGGCATAATGAAACCTTGTACTGATGAGGAGGAATGTTGCATCTCAGCTCGAAAGCCAAACAGGCCCGACTGTGCTGCTGCTATCAGTCAGTGGTTTTGAGACATCCTGACTCTGTCTGAGCTGCAGCTGGATATTGTTATTCCAATCAGGAACGTTTTGAAGAAGCATGTGGTCAGCAGACCTGAGATTGCACATTTGCAAAAAGAAAGCTAAAGATATTTCCAAACACTTGAAGATTTTTTTTTAAACAAACCATTTTTTTTAGAGAATAAAAAAAAAAGTCAGAAATTCTGCACCTTATTGTTTGACCACAGCCTGAGGAGGCGGCTTATTTAAAATGTCACATGTTGATGTGAGATAAACAACTCTTGAGTGTTGGGAAAGATTTTGTGACCTCTATCTGCACACACACACCCAAAACACACAGGCATTGTCTGTTTCGGCAGATTAGATCTCAGGGTGAAGGTGGTCAAAACTGCCAGAGTTAAGTGCAACAGTAAAATGTGAGACATGTCATTAGACACATTAAAATGTACTGCTGTATCTTGGTCATAAAATGTGTGCACACACTCTTTTACAGCTTTTTTTTTAAATGATGAAAATACAAATTGTCAAGAGAAATTGTGTTTGTGGTAATGACATAAAGCAGAACTCTTTACTTGTAGGACACCGAAATGATGTTATGTGTCTGGAGTTTATCTACATGGCAAAGAAATGTGTGTTGAGATCTGGTACCAGTCTGTGCTAAGCTGTACAGTATGTGTGGAAGAGAAGAAGCAGATATGTTTGTCTTGTCATCTCAATTTGTCAGTTTGTGTTGACATTTTCAGTGGGAACCCCCGAATACTTTGTCTCGTAGATTGAAAACATTTTTTATATGGATGATCCACAAAATTGGCTGTTCACACCTGAAACATTTATGTTGGCCAGATACTTTAGGAAAGCCTTGGAGATGAGAAATGAAAAACTCTAACAGGATTAACTTAAGGTTCAGGCCACAAGATGTTTTGTCGCATCTTGGATGTGTGATGTATACACTGAACAAAATTGTAAATGTTCTGTTTTTGATCCCACTTCTCACAGGGCTCGGTTAAAGATCTGAGACTTTTTTATGCGCTCAATAGATACATTTCTCTCAGATCTTGGTCGCAGATTTGTTAAAATCTGTGTTAGTGTGCACTTCTTTTCCAAGATAATCCATCCACCTGACAGGTGTGACATATCAAGATGCCGAATAGACTGCATCATTACTACACAGGTGTGCCTTGGGATGGTCACAATAAAAGGCCACACTATGATGTGCAGTTTGTTCATGAAGCCACACATGTCCCAGGTTTTGAGTGAGCGTGTAATTAGCTTGTTGACTGCAGGAATGTCCACCAGAGCTGTTGCCCATGAACTCAATGTTCATTTCACTACCATAAGTTGTCTCCAATGTTGATTCCGTGAATTTGACAGTACATCCAACCAGCCTTACAACCACCAGACCACATGTAAACACACCAGCTCAGGACCACCACATCCAGCGTCCAAGATCAGCCACCACGATAGCTGATGCGATTACATTTAAATAATTTCTTGACATACCATCAGAAACTCATCTGCATTCTCACTGTCTCTACCAGGGTCTTGCTCTGACAGCAGTTGGTCATTGTAACTGACTTGTGGTTGGTTGTTGATTGGATGTACTGTCAAATTCAGGGAAACAACAGTGGAGACGGCTTATGGTAGTGAAATAAACATTCAGTTCTCAGGCAACAACTCTGGTGGACATTCCTGCAGTCAGCATGCTGATAGCACTCTCCCTCAAAACTTGCAGCATGTGGCATCGTGTTGTGTGATCAAGCTGCACATTTTGGAGCGTCCTTTGTGACCCCTCCAAGACACAGCGTCATCATCTTGGTATGTCACACCTGTCAGGTGGATGGATTATCAGTTTAATGTAGTTTTGTAATCACATGGGGGAGGGGCCGCACCTTTGGCATGACATGGAAATGAAAACTAACCAACATAATTTACACACTGCTGAGATTTCTTCCATGAAGATGAGATCCATTTCTTCCTCATCTCGTCTTACAAAGTTTTTAAATGATGCTTTTCGTCAGTATTATGAGGATACAGTTTCAGATCAATACAGTCTGCAGCTCCTTAATGTTCATTCTTTCCTCTCTTTCCATCCACAGCGTGTTACGCCAAGAACTTCGGGCCCAAAGGCTTCGGTTACGGCCAAGGAGCGGGCGCTCTGGTTCACGCTCAGTGATGGCTTAGCTGGATCACTCAGACACAGACGCTCACATCTTTTATACATTCCTCTGTTTAACATGAACATCAACCAGTCCTTTTCTTGTGTTCTCTCCCTCTTTGATGTTAAAGTAGTCGCTCGTGATACAAATAAAAACATGAACAAACACTAGTTCACATTTGACTGTATTTTATTATTAAAGCCATTAAAACTGAACCATGCCCATATGTTTACATCTGAAGCGGAGTTACAGTGATGTCTGAAGGTGGGCAGAGAGGCACTGGAGATGATTATGTGCTTTAACTTTTTTTTTAAATTTTATTTTATTATCCCACATGGTGAGGTGAGAGGGGGGAGACAGAACAGAGACTTTTCAGGCTGCTGGAAGAACTAGTGAGGACTGAAACGGCTTTGAATTCACGTCCCGGATGAGCTGCTGCCCCAGAAAAACAAAAACACTCGCCCGCGTTTACCTCATGTCACTTAAAAGGCATTATTAGAACACAAGTGGTTAGTTACTGGTGCTGATATGAAATCAAGTCACGACCTTTTAAAGCACAAAGAGCAGCCGCTGTGTGTCGTCTTTGCGGGGCAGAAATGACATCAGTGGTGGGTTAAGCGAGATGTGGCGAGTGAAACATGGAATGATGACATAACCGTCCCCTTCTGATGATGCAAACATGAGGCCCAAAAGTTTCCGGAGGCCCTTAATGTAATATAACCTCCCTCTATCATTAAAACTATTGCATGATCACATTTCAGCTTTTAGAAAACAAAACAAAAAAAAATTTGGCGTCTGCCTTAGTTCTCTAGTGTCTTTGCTTTACAATTTGTACATCCAGTGGTATAACAAACCCAGCGATATATGACATAAAAAAACCTTTAGGATGACTACAGAGTCCACAAGCATGGAACATTCAAATATATTACACACTTGCACAGGAGGGCCCGACTTGAAATCTGGCGACCTGAAAGAAAAGGTCCACTAAACACACTGGATTTGAGAGAAACAAACTAAAAAAAAACAAACAAAAAAATAAACAGACAAATGAACGTAATGCAGAAAAGTACTTGCAAATACTTAACATTCACTATATACAGACAACGTGGCTTGCTGGGCTGTCACCATGGTGATGACTATGGGGTCCGGTTTACGGGGGAAAAGGGGGGCGGCGAGAGCCCAGCTGTCCCAAGCATCGTACATGCAGTGGAGTTTCTTGGCGGGGGGATTGAAAGGTACTGAGGGATTAAAATGCCTATAGACAGCAGTGTCGGACATCACGAAAAGCTACAGTCATACACTCGGAGTATAGTCACTTGATTTCCTTCTGTCTGTTCGGTAAGAAGAATTCCCCAAAAATTAAAAAAAAAAAGAAAAAAAAAGAAAAAAGAAAGAAATCAAGGAGCACCTTTGACTAACACTGACGAAAAGAAAAAAAAATACAGAAAGATATTGTTTATGTACAGGTGCACATTCTTTACACTTCAGTCCATCCTGCTGCTGCTGCTGCTGCTGACTGTGGGGGGTCCAGACAGGAAGTGATGGGAGCCGGCCATGTCTGATGGGCCCCTCCTCCTCCTCCTCTCTGTAAACAATGGAAGCGTTGGTGTGGAGCGGCGCCGCTGGGCCCTTGTGTTCAGTAACAGCCAAAAACAAAAAACAAATAACTAAAAAAAAAAAAAAAAAAAAAGATCAGTGCAATGTTGTAGGCAGACAAAAGACAAAAACAAATAAGACTTTACAGCTTTCTGAGAAAAACACATGGAATGAACCTTTCTTGTAAACTCGTCCGTCCGTCTGCTGCGTTCTGTTTCTTATACTCTGCTGTTAATAAATACGCTCGCTGTACCTGTCTATACAGAGTCTGTGAAGTTCCCGGGCTTCCATGTTAAAACAGCTACAGGTACTCGTTTCATATTTTCTCATAAAAACCTACTCAGCTAAAATGATGTGACATGTAAAAATTATGGCGCTAGAACATACTTTATCTATAAATAGTTTTAAAATAAATATACCTGTATCACATTGTCTGTAGGATATTTTCTGTTGCGTCTACGGTGGTCGCCGCTGAAGGAGTCATGATTCATGCACTTAATCCCGCGTTAATACTGCACAACAACTGTTTTTTAGGTTATAACTTTCACTTGGATAACTCCGAAAATTTTATCTTGCAGTTTTATTTCAGCAGGTAAGAAGTTGGGACTCTTCCAGCGGCTCCACCTGCGACACACCTTTCCTCTGATAAGTTCTTGGCAAATCCTCATCAGCTAATTCATCACGGTGCAAAATCAAAAACCTTAAAAACACATTCCCTTATTTCTGTCACTTAGAAACAAATCATGGTTTTAACAAAAAGAAACGTTCCTTCAGCTTTCCTGGCCACCTCAGTTACTTAACACAGGAACAACAGAGTTCCTGAACCAATCAAATAAACAAAAAAAAAAACATACATACAGGGCACATCAACAGGGACACCATAAATAAGGATATAAAGTAGGGAGGGTAAAGAGCGATACTGCCACTTCACGGCGCTGCTGTCTCCGCAGCGTCACGTCTCCGGTACAAACAGAAGAGCTTTTATTTTGTAATTCCTCTCGTCCATCAGCCTCTCTCCTCTCCGTTTCGTGCCTGGCAGCAACGCACCGTCCAAAGGGCTCAGGAGAAGAGACGAGGTGGAGGGGTGGGATAGCAGTGGAGGTACAGTAAAGAAGTCTGATGTTGTAGAATAGTAGTAGTAGTAATAGTAGTAAAGGTGGTGAGGGCGAAGGGAGGGGGGGGGGGGGGTGTAGGTGTGGTGTTGCCCCGTAACAGCATGCTAGTCCTGGCTGATTTTTTTTTTTTTTTGTCAAAGTCTTTTGATCGGTGAGGGAGAGATGGTCTGAAAAAAAGCAAGCGCTCCCGAGAACAGCATCGCTCCGATATGAACGCCGGGGGAGGGGGACGGGGAGGGTGATGCTTCCAAACTCCACCGGGCGACACTCGACTCCACCCTGCTCCGCCCCCTCTTCTTCCTCCTCCTCATCCTCCTCTTTCTCCTCTACACCAGCTGGTAGCCCGAGCCAGACGTCTGGTCGTATTCTATTGTGTACTGCGTGGTCCAGTCCACCGCCACGGGCCGGATCAGACCGCAGCAGCGGATCTCGAAGAAATCTATGAGGTTTCTGATGCAGCCATGACTGCAGAGGGACACAGAGACATGAGGGTCAGTGTGAGGAAACAGGGTCAATGATCATATTAACACCCTGTTATATAATTAAAGTGTACAACCACATAGTTTCTAAGAAATGTCAGATCATTAAAAAGGTACTTCACCTATTGTCTTATTTATTCCACATGTTCTTCCTTGTCAAAACCTAGCACCTACATTACCCACAATGCAACTCAACCACCAACAATTCATTCAGAGATTCTGCTGTGTTATGCTAGTAGCAGCTAATGTAACTTCAAGCCGCTAGCCTGCAGCAGGGAATAAGCAGCAGGCTACAGAGGTCCAGTAAGCTCACTTCTTTCCAACTCCACACCTCCAGACTGTTTTCATTTTCACACTTTTAGTCTTCGGACCGAACTGAAGCTGACTCAAGTGACATCACTTGAGGATATTTCGCAGATTTTACACAGCTCGCTCTGAAGAAATAAACGGCTTTTCACACATGTGCAGCGCTACCCAACAGCTGGAAGGAGATGATTGTGGAGTTCCCCTTTGACCTCTCCTTAACAGAGTGCCCCAGGAATGAGTCCTGAAACCTGGAAATGAGTTAGCATTTTCGCATT
Organism: Epinephelus moara; assembly: GCF_006386435.1. NCBI lineage: Eukaryota > Metazoa > Chordata > Actinopteri > Perciformes > Serranidae > Epinephelus > Epinephelus moara. Next base: position 8,498,825 of record NC_065528.1, read on the forward strand.
CTCAGCTCCTTTGTCTCAAAGTCAATGGGTTTTTGGTTAGATGCCTGAAATAAGGTGGCTAGCATAAGCTCAAGAGACTTTCATGTTTTGTTCTACAGCATAAATACATGAGTAAATACCCTGTTTGTGAACTTTGAAGCTGAGATGTGTCTTAAAAAGGCTGTTGCTAACAAGTGGCTAAATGTGACTACAGAACGTCATCACGCTAGCTTTAATGCCTCGTTGTGGTGGGGAAGTTAAACTCATGCTACCGTGGTGTAGTTCCTTAGCTTTTCCCTACTGCCGACTGCGTTAAGGCTTCAAAAACCATAAAAGTGGCGTTCATTTTCGCAGATTATCTTGCTGAACAAAACCTGTTAACGTGCATCATAAACATTTGTTTGCCACAGAGCTAAAACCAAAACCAAAACCACCTGCATGGTAATACATGACCCCTTTTCGACTGTGGGAACTTTCCTCAGATACTAGGACTGTTGTGAGAAAAGCACTGCATTTTGACTACATGGATCAGGCTCTAAATTAAGTTCAGGGGACGTTCTTTTACCCCCCTTTCTGAAAGTCCCTTTCTGACAGTACAGGAACTTTCAGGGTGGGGCAGGCGGGGATGGCCATTGCTGATTGGTCAAACACACACAGCCCTGCGGCTTCAACTCATGTACCGCTTCATTCATAAACAAGGAAGTACACGATTATCGATTTAGACACATTTTAGGATGAGCGGAGATTATTTCTCTTTGTTTGACAACACTACACGTTTAGTTAGCAGGACGTCTACAGGTATACAACTCCATTTAAGAGTGATTTTTGGATAAATCATCCATTTTCTTATTAGAGCGTTGCAGGTTATTACAGGTAGTATATAGATAGATGGACAGATGGACAGATAGAAGACTAATTACTTTCGAAGCCTGATAATTATAAAATTGAATTGAAGACATTTTAAGACTTTTAAGGACCTGCAGACACCCTAGTTCGGCTTTGCTGTCAGCTTCCCGACTCGTCTTAAAAAAGACAAAAGGGTAAAAGAGAGAGAGATCACGCCAATGAGCTGAGAGCACGGATCTGGCAGGCGAGCTGAGAGAGAGCCAGCGAATGAGAAAAATGAAAGGTTATTTTCTTAAGATTTACTATGTGACACAGACAGAGGCTCTTTGCTTCATTTTCCTGACCTGCATTTACATCCAACTTGCAGCAATAATATGGAAGAGTAGCCTGACTGTCATCAGTGAGAAAAAAAACTTTAGGTGTCTCTGTTTTCAATGTGATAGGCGGGCACACAGAACTGCAGGCTGCAGAGTTTGCTCACTCTTGTACCGTCATGTTTTGTCTTACATCAGCAGACTAATTTGCCTAATCTTCACAGGTCTTTAGTCCACTGTCGAAACACAGGTAGCAATGCCCTGAAGGGAACTTTTAGTTCCTTAGAAAGTACTTCCTGGGACTAAATGCCCTGGGAACTTTCGGTGGAAACAGGGCTTATATTTTTTTTCCTACTTTGGGGTGAACCAGCCCTTTAATGCTGTTACTTAAACCCACTGAAATGATGATTCAGCTTTCTTAACAAGTAAAAGATCACATACTTGAAGGGACTTTCGATGGACGTGGCTGTGACTTTAAAGTGCTTGTATCTCCGAGCGTTCATCCTCTCGTTGGTGGTGATCCCCAGAGCCGCGATCTGAGAGAGGGAAAAGCAAAGAGGTCAGCTGACCTTTCATACAGTAACACAGACATTTACTGAAATTCAAAGATTTTAGCTTCAGGGTACAAGAACCTATGCTTACAAATCAAAAGCTCTATTGTAAATCCTGCGTTACAAAATGGGTGGACCAAATGTAAATCCAGACCTGGTAGAGCTGACACATGATGAGCACGGCCACCCACATGAAGTGGAACACGCTGTTGAGGAACATCCAGAACATCCAGGGAGAGCAGGAGGCGATCTGGGTCAGATAGAGCCAGAAACCATCCTTGGCGTAACTGGTGGCACAGTGGATCCTCCAGTCTGAGGGGAGAAGAGAGAGTGAAGGCGTTAGCAGAGAAATAAAACAAATGAGGTGTGAAAGGAGGGAAAGAAATTTAGAAGAGGTTCTCTACTCACAGGAAATGCAGCCGTACATCATCCAGCAGATCATGCAGAGCAGGAAGAACAGATAACCCATGAAGTAGCGGTGATTCCCACTTCCTGTGGAGGAGAAACAAGCATGTCATGTCCCATTCACATCACCTTAGTTTGTTAAGTTGGCTGCGTCTCCCAACGGAACGGAAGGAACGATGAGAGAAATGCTGTAGAAGTCCAGAAGTGATAGAGATAACAGGAAGACATATCAAAAACTTTTTCTTTAAGTGCAGTTCAGTTCTACTAAAATATTTATGTGCACACTAAGAGGAGGTTTGTAGACCGGGTTCGTAATAAAAACAAGACAGATGCGCTAACAGCTCTGTGAGACTGCACTTCACAGAGAGATTACAATTCATCCTGAGGGGAACATGAATAACTGTGATACATTTTCTGGCGATCCCCCCCCCCCCAAGAGATGACAGATGATACAAAGGAACCCATAACTGCATCATTTACAACCGTGTTTATGATATATCTAAAATCTGTTTCCAGGCCTCTGGTCCCAATAGTCATTAAGCGGGGCTTTCTGTTTGTTCAGACAGTTTCCACACATTTAAAGCTTCTTCCTGACCACCTGGCTTCAAAGTGGAAGTGCTACAAGACCCCTGCACTCCTTCCTCCCCCCACTGTCTCTGGTCTGTTTCACTGACGCCGCCTGACACAATCCTGGACACTCACTTGCCCTTCAGCTTAATTTTGCCATCTTTTTTGTTGGCATCTTGTCATTAAAGCTTTCGCCAATGTGTTGGGTTCAGTTTTATTAGTTTTATCAATGTTTTATAACTGAACACTCGGGCTGGACCCGTGGAGAAATGACAGTGTCTCCCATATATATTGAATTATTTGTGGCGGCCTGCCACAATATCAACAATGTCCGCCACATATTTATTTTGTATTTTACTTTTTTCACTATCTAAAGGTCTAGTACGTAGGATTTAGTGGCATCTAGTGGTGAGGTTGCAGAAGTGAAACTCTTCCTGTGTGTAAAGTGTGAGGTAGAACTACGGTGGCAGATCAGAAAACACAAATGGTCCTATCTAGAACCAGTGAATGGTTTGTCTGTTGTGGGCTACTGTAGAAACAACATGGCTGACTCTGTGGGAGAGGACCCGCACTGCATACATGATATAAATAGCTCATTCTAAGGTAACAAAAACACAAGGATTCTTAGTTTCTGGTTATTATACACTGAAGAAAACATAGTTATGATTATTACATAAAAATTTCTCCTAACAAATGCCCCTAAGGTATAAACAGTGGACCTTTAAACTGGGTAATATCAGGGACCAGTGACAGTTGGCAAGAGTCCAACTGCACACATACAATGAAAGCGCTAATTGTTAGCATCACACAACTAACTTAGCAAACAGTTATTAAGGGGATTAACAACAGAATCGAGCAGTTTCGGCCTTTGTTGAGTTTGTTGGGGCTGTTTAACGGCTTTGTGTCGTATGCTAGCTGCTTCTGTGTTAGCTTGTGCTAACTGGGCAGACGTTGAACTGAGGAGAGCAGCTCCAGAGACAGTCCTTCAAGTGTGGGTCTAACCAAAAACTGTACAAAATAATGGTTTGAGCCACCGTGAAGTCACCCATTGCTTTGTGAACTCCTGTTGCAAAGCCTCAAGTTTGGTATTTTAGCAGTTGCCATCTTGTTTTTTTGGAGCCAGAAGTGACCATATTTGGACAAGAGGGTGGAGCTGTGGAGGAGCGAGGGATGGACAGCCTGTCACTCTAGCTGCCCCTCTCTTAATTATGCATAAATTTGGGCCTTAATAAAATGTAAACAGGTGACTTTTATAAAAGATCACTCCTTATATCAGTTGTTATGAAGGAGGGTATTAGCTATAGAGACCAAAACTGTTTTTTGCACCAGGCTGTAAACATGTTTATTTCTGCCGTAAAGTTGGACATTTTAACATACGGGTCTATGGGAATTGACTCGCTTCTGGAGCCAGCCTCTAGTGGTATTTGGATGAACTGCATTTTTTTTTCTTCTGCATTAGCTTTATTTTTCAGCCTTGGAGTTTTGCAGCCGGTGTCTAACCTGTGCAACAGAAACACTGAGTCTTATAAATACTAATCTTAAATCTGCTAACGTGCCGTTTGTGTTCTTCGGCGAGCCTATTATTATCAGCATTTATGCATGTCTATAATTTCTCCAACATGTTTTTCTGTTGTTTACCAAAGCCAGAATGAGTTAAGAGCAGAACCCTCAGTCAGATCACGTGTTGCTTCATAAAGTGGAATTTGGAGCTGATAAAACACAATATAAAGCCACAACCCTCAGTCAGGGGAAGAAAATTACGGGGAGCCATTTGTTTGTAAGTGCATGTGTTGTTGACATCCTCGTAAATTTGCTGTGTTGCTGACATACCGACACAGTTCCCCACCCAGGGACAGTGGTGGTCGAACTTGGCGATGCAGCGGTTGCACACGGCGCAGTGTTTGGACCTGATGGGCTTCCGTATCTGGAAGGAAAGAGTCAGACAAGCACTCAAAAGTGGTTTTATTATTGGTATTGTTTTCCTCTGTATATATATCACATTGTACGTCAGAATTTACCAAGCAGGTACTGCAGAATATGCTCAGATCCAGGCTGCCTGTCTCTGCCAGCTCCACAATTGTCTGGAGGAAGGAAACAAGAAACAAAAGCAGGATTTAAAAAAAAAAAAAGCAGACAGAGACATGACAGAAAAATGAATGAACAACTGAGAAATTCATCTCGCCAAGGTCTATTTGGCAACGTAACAAAAGACCTACTGACAGCTGAGGCTGGGATTTCCAGCTGAACGATTACACTGGAAGCTCGACTGATTCACGGTGAACAAAAGCTAACTGTGATTTACAGTTTCATTCAGTCTTTGGATTATTGTGATTTTAAGGCAAAATACTTTTCATTAGTGGTTTGGTTTTTATCCAATCTGCACAAATAAGATTTGTTTTCCTCATATGTGTTTTTTTTTGTCAGTTTGCTCTTACAGCATTACATCACTGTGCAAATAAACAAACATGAGAGGAATACAAGAGGTAGGAAGGGATCCTCTGCAGGGAGAGGAAAGCTTTGAAGCCTTTGATCCAGTGGTGAGTCCTGTGCTAACAATGCAGGGTAAATTTAGCTTTTCATCAATCACTGGGCCTGGTACAAAGCACAGCCTGTGTTGTCCCCCATTAGAGTGTGATAATGAGGGACAGAGAGACAGAGAGGCCAGAGGATCAGCCGCTGAGCAGCCCTGATCTCTCCAGTGAATTCAAAGCAGCTTTCTGCTGTGAACTGGAAATTTCAGAGCTGAAGGAACATCACACATGATGTCAGAGTACAACGTGTGAAAAAAGTTCACATTAAAGCTAATGACCAGAACGCCTGTATTCACTACATCAACATTAACACTTCGTATAGTGAAATATGACCAAAACAAACAAACAAACAAACAAAAAACGTTTCTTTCAAACGATGATCCTGGTGATTGTTTCTTTCCTGTAACTTTACCTTTTTCTTCTGCTCCTCTGACGCTTTGATAATTCCTGGGTCAGACTTCCAGGATTTGCCAAAGTTGTAGAACAGAGCCAGGGTGTTTATCAGGAAGGGCACATGGACAGTGGCAAAGGGTAGATGTGCAGTGAGGTTAAGGAACACGATGGACAAACAGCGTCTCAGCAGAGTTTTTGTAAAGACAGGTTTACAGACAACTGCTGGGTTTTTACCACAATCAGATCCTGTTCATTCTAACCACAGTACTACTGCCAGAGGACTGATGACATCAAGTAGGAACCTTAGGAACCATGTTTGGTGAGATCATAGTGACCTTGATCTTTGTCCTTCAATCACAAAATTCTAATCAGATCATTCTTGAGTCCAAGTGGACGTTTGTGCCAAATTTGAAGAAATTCCCTTCAAGGTGTTCTTGGCATATCATGATCACGAGAATGAGACAGACTCAAAGTCACAGTGACCTTGACCTTTGTCCACCAAATTCTAATCAGTTCATCCTTGAGTCCAAGTAGCCATTTGTGCCAAATTTGGAAAAAAAAATGACCACCACATTTTTGCTCAATTGAAAGAAAATCTCTCATGGCATTCTTGAGAAATTTTTATTCATGAGAATGGGACGGACGGATGGACTACCCTGCCGGTGCAGTAGCATAAAAAAAGAACAAGGCTCAACTTGTAGCCCACAGCTAACTGACTCCATGGCAACATTATACTTCCTGTTTACAGCCCCCAAAGCAGACTCTGAAAACCCCCGCTTTAACATAGAGACTTAGCCTGGATCTGTCCGATAACAAGTATGTTATGTCATTTAAAAATAAATCACTCTCAAAGGTCCTTATCTAGTTTACCAAAGCAGTTTCTCATTGATATAAGCAGGTAAACTGCTTTATTGTGAACATTTAATCATAAATACCCAGTCGATGACAACTCCAAATGACATAAGAAAGACAAACAGTATGTTTGCACTGGCCTCTACTTCAGTATTGTGCAGGACAAACACTTGGCCTGTCACATTGTTCCAGACACACTTCTAAACAAATGTCAGTAAAACCATTTCAGACATCAATCTGATTCAGATCATTACTTCATAGTAACGTGACTAACAGGCAGACTGTGACGCAAAGAGCAGCTCGGTCTCATCTCGACTCACCCAGTCAGGGAGAGATCATCTCTGTCTGTCACCACAGCTCATCATGACTTCCAAACTCTGTTTATGTGTGTAACATTTTTATTACACAACTAACAGCACAAACAAACTGGTTATGTGACAGTGTATTACAATCAGTGTGTAAATGTTAGGTTAATAAAAGACCGTGCATGCTCACATGACGAGGCTGATAGTGTAGGTATGTAATTCTATTTCATCACACCATTCCCAACTATGGAGAGACAGGAGTGTGTTCTGTGACATCTGTGGGTGGGGAAAGTGAAGACTGTAACTGATTAGTAGCAGAGTCAGTCATGCAGGTGTGCATGAGTCAGCTGAATCCCACAGGAATACAGCCAAGTGACACAGAGAGGCCCAGACAGAAATGTGACACGTGCTATATGTGTGACTAAAACTATTGGAGTAAAATGCAATTTGGCAAAACAACTATGATATAATCATCACTGTGGATCAAACTCTGGAACAACAACACAGATGAGGAATATTCTGTTTCAACTGTGGCATAATGTGAAAATAAGTAAACTGCAAGAGTTTCAATAGGAAGCATGCTTAACATACGTTACAGTGGCCACTTTAAAATACAATTTTTTGGGTAAATGGCTGCACAGAGGTGGCTATGCAACCTCTTCGTGGATAGAGTATAGTTTCACATGTGTCTTTTGCATCTTCTTACTCTTTCAAGAAAAGATTCATGTGGCAGCTGGCAGACCACATAGCTTCCACTTATAGCAGACTTACTAAGCTTAAAATGAAACACCTGCATGGCTGCTATTGTAAGTTTAATACATGCCAAAAATATATACGAGAGCTAATCTCACAGGTTCTCACAATGTGAAGAATCGTCTACCAAGTGTATTCAGAAAGTCTACCGCCATGCTATCGAGGCTCCGAGGCTGTACTTCGGCACAGCAGTGGTTGGAGCTTAGACCTGATGATGGTGCAAGAGAAAAAGCAATGAAGTTAGTTAGGGAAACACAACTGTCCATACAAAATGTTACAATTGGTGATAATGACAATAGTTGGTGATATTTCAGTCTGGACCAAAGTGATTGATGACCGAGTGACAAACACTGCCATCCCTAGAGCCATGCCACTAGTGTGACTGAGAAGCAGTCCTGTCTCAGGCATTTGCTGGACACCCAAACCTAAATGACAACTACTCCTACTGATCCATCAAAACCTTTTTATTCTATCGTCTCAACCCAAACTGGATCATCCTCTTCATCAAAGGTTCTCGATCCAGGGTTTCCACAACTTCTGAAACATTAAAATCAAGGACTTCTGATCTGATCAATATGGGGGTGCCCGGACCCCACTTAGAGAGAAGAGTTTCTTTTCTTTGACCGACTTGTAGGGATGAGGTGTAACATCTCATTTTATTTCAGTTGATACTTCAACCTTTTATTCGAACTAAACTCTCAGATCCGTAATGACACAACACACTTGATGTGAACACCAGCCACAAAAAGATGATACTAAAATCCTCTGAAGCATTAACAAGGGTTTGTGCCCCTAAAGGTCTTTTGGGAATGTAGTTACTCATAGCCACGAGGGCCACACCATAAGCATAGAAACAACAAGCCCCAACAGCAACCTTGTTGGTGAGGAAGAGCCGATAGCAGTTGTGGTCATCCCTCTGGCACAGTTTTGACTTCATTAATAAGCACTTTCGTAGCGCTGACGGAGTGAAAGAGGCCTCTACAAGCCCTGACAGGCCACATGAAGCCATTGATCTTCATAAGTATCTCCATAAAGGACTGGCTGTTGACATTATCCCCTACTGAATGGCCTAATAAGTAAAACACTCCTCACTGGTCCACTAACTCAAGGCCCAGTTCAGATGCAGAGATTGTGCCAGTGATCAATGAAGCTCCTCAGATAAATGGGTTTCAATGCTTCCTCGGGGAGACATGGTCATCACCTTCTGTTAGCACCCATTAATCTTTTGAAAGGCTGAGTGGTGAGGTGTATCTGACAACAGCTGACAGCAAAGGCAGAGCAAGAGGGTCACAGACAGATTTATCAGTGTGGCATGTCAGACTTGAAATGACATGCAGACATACAGTACGATAGAGAAATGAATGCGTGCAGTACAGTACAAACTCCAGGGCATCGTTCACTCTGTTATTTTAAGACATTCACCTGCTGGAAATGCATTTATGAACAACGCCTACAGAGGAAAATATGATCCGAGTCTGGGGAAGACAAAAAAGTACCATCACACAGCTCCACCCGTGTCATTTGATCTGATTTCAACCACAGGCCTGAGGAGGATAATGAGCTCACAATGGCAGAAAAATGGGTCAGAACCGGTGGATAAAAAGTTTCCACCTGGAAGGAGGAACAAAGGTGTGCAAGATACTGGGCCGTGTAACAACACCGTCCGACAGAGACGTGGTGAGAAATGTGGAACAATGAAATCAGAACAACAATCATGAAATGTCTCCTCTCAGATCTGATCAGATAATCAGGCCAGGATGCTTTAAACCAGATGTTGGAATCCTTTAGCCCGTGACCTACATTAAAGGTTTATACTTTCATCCTCAAATCCAAGTTCAATAGATGTAAAACTGCAAGCTCGTACAAAATGGGGAACTCAACCAGCAACCCATGCTGGGCCTCAGTCCTCTAAAGGGTCACAGAGAGTAAACTGAAGCCTCACCTGACAGACTGAAGCTGATTTTGCTTCAACTTCTCACCCAACGCCACAGTAATTCCTTTTTTTTGGGGCATCCCTTGAAGCCCCCACCATTGCAGCTTCGACAAGCTACCCACATTTAACTGGCATTTTCGCCACAATGCCTGATTAGGTGTGAATGCAGCCTTAAAGGCTTAGAGGCATCATTATGGTTCAAACCAGGGGTTTACTGGATGGTCAAACAGCTTCAGAAAACCCCTTCCCTCACAGCCCTCTGATGTCAGAGTCAAGGGAACTGTGTCCCACAAGTTTTGTAACTTTCCAAAACCAACAATCCGACCCATGGACATTCTGAGCTACTCTTTCTTAAAGCCAGAAACCAGAGAAGTCTTACACTTAGATGTCATCAGGTATAAAGTCTGGGGCTGCTCCATCGACAATGAATGGGAAACTGGTTTTGTGGGCCAACATGTTTTCTTTTTCATACCCAAATGATCTTTCCCTATTGTTGTGTTCTCAGTTATGAAACAGAAAATGCATTCATATACTCATAACATTCCCTTGGGTGCTCTCAGTGTCATCTATAACATCTTCTATAACTCATTGTCTATGGAGCGGCTCCAGACTTTATACCCATATGACATCACAAATTTTAGTTTCAGCACTCTAGTTTTAGGGTTTGGGAGACAGTTGTTCATGTTCTCGAAGACTGACCTTTGGAATAACATGTATGAATTCTGAGAATTGGTATAGTTCTGCTTTAAATAAATTTCCAGAGGGAAAAAAGCACTTATAGTAATCCAAGTTAGGGTGATCAACTGCTTAGATGGATCAAACATCTTCAGACAGAATCGTCACTATACAAATTCTATTTAAATAATTTGCCGATAGTAATCACTTCGTCCGCTAACAGTGTGCATCGAAATCACGACGAGAAAAAGAAAGTAATTTACTCTCAACGAAAAATAGTCTCCTCTAAGCTTATGACAAACTGCCAGAAACAAGCCGACAAGATGCAGCAGTGACACTTGGTGCTCCTCTGGCTACATTGTGTAGTCTACTCAGACAACAAGAAACAGTCATGGCTGCTCGAGATAGAGACAGAAAACCAATGTGCGCAGTGGTTAAGGTAGGCTAATGTACTGCCCCTCATTACTTCATATTTATGCACATTCATCTGCAATCATTGAGTCTGCTCTCTCTCTGTGGCTGGCTTTTCACCCTGCCTTTAATTGTGACAGTCTGACACAGCTATAAACCCGTTTTCCTTCAGACCTGTTCAGGCGACATGTTGTACAAACGTATTTATTTTGACCCTAACTCAACCTCAACTGTGGTGGCCATTGGCTTGTTCTGCTTGTTGGTAGCAGCGTCAACAGTCTCATACATTAGCTTTGAATTTATAGTTAACCTCTAGTTAAAACAGGCAGAGCTCCTGATTTGCATATCCCTTGCTTTGCATAAATAAATGTGATTAGAAAAAGTATTTGTATGCAATAACTGTCTACCTGAATGAGAGAGTGTCCACAGTTTGCCACCGATACTGATGTCTGCAATGCCGCAGGAGAAAGGCTAAACTCCCCGAGCTGTAGGGAACATGACACAGCATGTCTGTCAAATGAAAGGCAGGCAAACAACACCATTACTGGAGAGAGATTCATGGCAGACTCACAGGCATAATGACAGCCTCGATAGCCGGAGGGTGAAAGAGAAAACCTGAAAGGAGTCGTTTTTTCACAAGGAAACGTCTTCAAACAAAAAAGAACCTGCTTGTAGTCAAAGGGGCAACTTTTCATCCATGTACGAACAAACATTTACCAGATTACAGGATGTAACGTCACCTCGCCACTGCTCTTTGAAGATGAAAGCATATGTGAAAACCCGGCTAAGGGAGCAGGTCAACAGCATGGGTGTCATTGCAGTTCCTTCCATCAATTTTATGTCCAGTTGACATACCATACACCCATGAAAAACATGCTTAAAACACATCTGTAGTACTACTTTTAATAACTGGAAAGACCTCAGAGCACAGTTTTCTCTTTTAATAAGCTTAGGTCAAAGACATCTTATGCTCCCTTCCCATTAGCGGAGCAGCGAGGCACAAAATTAAATACCTTCCACAAACGAGAACTCCCCTCTCACCTACGGCAATTAGGAGCTTCCATAAAGCAAGGCAATTCGTCTATGAACAAAAATTGTGAAAGCAGCAGCGCTGAGGTCAACAGAAACCCTTTGGAGTCACTCTGCTGGGCTTCACCCAGCAGCTGCTACACACCAAACTCCCTCTTCACAATTCCAACGCAGCAACAGAGACTGGAAACTAAGCAGCATGTTCACTGAGACACAATCTACAGTCTTACTTAAACATCCATCATAGTGGGACCTTAGGGCTTGTGGCACATCATGCCTGCATTTGTTTAACATAATTTCCATCAACCCCGTCTGCTCTTTATATTAACCCTCCTCCTTTCCTGCTTCTCCTGCAACTTTATCTCACTGATGTTCCAGCCGGCTAACACAAGGATTTTTCTCCTCTTCCACCACAACGCATCACAGGCAGCAGAAAGCAGTAAAAATCTGTTTTACAAGTCCATATTTTATTGAGATCCTCCCTGCTTGGAGATCACTCATAATTGCCAAATTCAGAAACTGGCCTAACAGATTTATAAAAGCTCTTGGCTTATGTTGAACGACTTGTGCAATTGTGAACAAGCCAAGAGTAAATAGCCCATTTCAACCGGCATGTGACACAACTGAAAGGCTTTGGATTGACGTCTTTTTTCCAGACAGTGTGAGCCAGGTCTTGAAGCTCTGGTATGCTTCACACACAAGTGCATGAATGAGACTAAAATAGGGGGACAGAGGAGCTCAGATATCACTTATCACATCTACTGAAAAGAGCTACAGAGGACTAAACTATAACTCGACTCATGGCCTAATGTTACATTAAATGTAGGGGAACCGGACACAGTCACTGTTCAGTGAAATCCTCAGCATTACTTGGGATTAAGGGACCATTATTAAAAATCTGAAAGGTTGGTGCTTGATCCCAGAAACAGCCCAAAACACTGAACTTCTCTAACACTGAAAGTCCCTCTGAACAAGACTCCTCAAGTATCAGCTAAATGCCAAAACTCTAAAGGATTTGACTTAACAAGATTCATCCATCACAGACTGAAGTGTAGCATTTGCCAACATGGCAATTAGGAACACAATTACTTAAGGTTTGAACTGAAAAAACCTTTCTCATCAAAATGTGAGTGTGATCAACTACCAGAACAAAGCCTGATGGGAGGTCATCCCAATTTTGTTTTCTCTTATTTATGCAGACCTCCTGAAGTATCCACTGGTTGCCTGGCAACTGCAAGAAACAGTTGAACACATTCCCTGTAAAAACACAACTTGCCATTTTTTATACAGATTCAACAAACAGGATATAACATGTTAATTTGTGAGCTTTAAACATCATTTTCTTATATTTGGACAGAGCCAGGCTAGCTGTCTGACTTTGGATTATTTTAGCCTTTATGCTAAGCTAAGCTAAGCTTATCGTCATGTTTTCCGCACAGATATGAATCATTCTTCCATCTAACTCTGCAAGAACAAAAAAAAGGAATTTCCCAAAATGTCAAACTATGCCGTTAAGAAAACAAAGTCAAAACTGATGACAGAAAAGGATATCGTTCCAGAACCAGTAGAACCAGGTGGCGTACATCCAGAACTTGGTGGCCAGATAGATTCCCAGAGGGAGAGCGCTGTGCATGGAGTGGTCGAAGAAAGCCCTGCGGAGAGAGAAGAGTAGGAGGGACGGAGGTATCAGCAGTGTTTTTAAAAATAGTTATCTACAAAGTCCTGAGTCTTTTTTGTTTTCTTAATAAAATTTGCCATTGTCTCATTTCTGCACTTCCTGTCAATCAAACAGTGCTCACAGTACTAAAAACATCTGCTTCACCCTGACCCCGTCATACTTGACACAGCCTGGCAATAACACTAACTGTACAACAACTTGTGGCGTCTTTCTGTAGCAGTGGTCAAATCATGTTAGTCAGAATTGTCCTTTGACATGCATCATTCCCACTACAGACACTGCTCTGCTCATAACTTATGTGTTCAATACATCAAGACACTCTTCCTGCAGATGTGAAACTGCTCACTGTAGCACATATGCACTGATGCAAACCTAAAACTTTGAGACAGCAGTAAAAATAAACCAAACCATGACCTGATGACACACTACAGTTAGACTCGCCAGGACTCAATAATTACGATTGTTTTTTCGCCAACTGAGTATTCCAAGAATGTCAGTGAACATGACGCTAACACATTGGGCAGTGTGTGTTATTGTAGTCAGAGAGCTAACAGTAGTGAACGGCACAACAAACTAGAACAGCAGGACCAGATGGCAGTGCTAATGGGGCTTGAGTGAGTATTTGTCTCTGCATGGTGTGGAATGTTGGAAATTGTATGTGTGTTTGCACGCGAGAATATGTGCAAGGACAGTTTATGTGGTGGTGCCATTGAGACTGTGTGTATTCAATGGTGTAAGAAGTAATGCAGATTTAATTTTGAAAGATCATTATCTCAAACTGCAAAATCTAAAGTTGGCTAAAAACACGACAACACTAACTCAGGGTAATAAAAAGTTAGCGATGAAAGCTAAATCTGTCCAAACTATCCTTAATGAACATAACTAACTTAGGTATTAAGAGAATCAAAGGCAAAAAAAAAGTGTCTTTTATGTAACTGAGACGTACTTGGAGAGGAACTGCACGGTGACCCAGACGCCGGCGTACATGAGGCCTTTGATCAGCCAGGAGTCAATGTCTAGGTCAGCGATGAAACCAACTAGCCAGATGACCAGGAAGGGTGTTCCTAGCATCACCTTCTGCCTGAACTCCTGCAGGAGGAGGAGAGGAAGGAGACGGGTGAGGAGACAGGAAAAATCAGGAAGATAGGACATAAAGGAGGAGAGAAGATGTAATAGAAGTAGTGAAAGAGAGGGCATGGAGAGAAGGCGGATTAGTGGGGAAAAAGTTGAAGAGGAGACAGAGAAAGAAACAGATGTAAGTTGGACAAGAGATGAAACAAGGCAGAAAGACAAAAATGGAAAACACAGATGAGAATTTAGCAAGAAGGAGGGAGTCCTAGTTCACATTTTATAGCTATGAAAGGTTTTCAAATCTGTTGTAAGAGTAAAAATATGTATTATAATTCAAATCAGTCAGGGTAATGAATCATGCCCATAAACATCTACCTACAGATACACATTTCCAATAGTTTCTATTTGAAGCAAGAGCGCAGCAGTTTCTTTTGAATATCAGAAGAGTTATGTTAGAAATCACAGCTAAAGATCTAATGATTGAAAAAGTTAATTAAAAAACAAGCACCTTTAGCTTGTGTGTTCTTTATTACAATAGAAACTGCAAAAGAAAGCAGGCATGATATACAATGGGCTCTGAAGGTCTGAGACCACATTGAAGATCAATAATATTTTTACATAAACCTGGAAATAATCAGAAAATGTAAGGATTCAGAAACATTTAAAAACACAAGCAGCATTATGATAATGGGAAACGTAGCATCAGAACTAAGTGAAAGTGACAGAAGACAAATACAGGCTTTCTCTGCGTCAAATCATGGCTAGACTTAAGGTTTCTAGAGGGCAGTGCATGGAACTCTGAAACACTTTGCAAGAACTACTTGACTGGCTGTGGTTCAGGAGGTAGAGCCACAATAGCATTGATTAATCGAATGATTGTTATCTAGATCCCTGGTTCCTCCATGTATCCTTGGGCAAGATTCTGAACCCAACATTGGGTGTCACACACCCATTAGGTGTTTGAGTGTTTGTGAATGGTTACTGAGTAGCAGGTGGCACCTAGGATGGTAGCCTTGGCCACCAGTGTGTGAATGTGGAAATGGGTGAATGTGACATGTCGTGTTCAAGTGCTTTGAGTGGTCAGCAGGCACTATCGTAATGCAAGTCTGTTCCATTTACCATGAAGACAAAAGAAGTTCATGGACCTTCCTCCACATTCACCTGACATCCACCCTGGCCCATTAATGTAAGGAAAAAAACATTTTTACGTTCGAAACAAATGCAAAAATAAAAGTATCTTGGCTAGTGGTCTCAGACTTTTAGATGCAACTGTTTGATAAAGTCAAAATGCCTGGGTATAAAGAACGTGTCCAAACCCTGGCAAAATGAAATCAGATTTTGTAGTTCATACAAATAGAGCATTTTAAAGCCATTTTTAATTTTACACTTTGACTTGGCGAGACAATGAGGAAAGTAATCCAAGGAAGTTAAATGCATTCTACGAATCTACAAACGACCTGTGAAGCTCTACTCACACTAGGGATCTGGACTAAAGGTGAGGCAAACCTCTGAGTCTTGATTCTAGTTGTCTTTTTGTATAAAAACCTACTGTCTAGTCCTAAAATTTACCTTAATTAACTTATAATATCCCAGCAGACAAGGGGAGAAACAACACCACATTCAAGGTTAGAGTTTGAAGTAGCATGCACTGTCTTCAAAACATTCTAAAACATTCTGACATAGAAACAAACACAGATGAATGTGCATTGGTGAACTATGTTCTGGCTGTGGCTGATACGTTAGTTTGCTGTGACCAAGTAAATATCTGAAGGTCCCTCCTTTCTTTGATTTCTACAAAAAGTTCAATCAAGTTCAAAACTCGAGTAGAAGAGGTTATTTATCAGGATAAGTATCAGTTATTACCCACTGCTGTCAGACTGGATGCAATAAAAGTCATGTTGTTTGTGTATTTTGCAGAAGTTGTAAGGTTAAACATAACAGGTCATTTTAAGAGTCATCCGCTTCCTGTCAGACTGTCTGATCGGGAACTTGAAAACTAATAAATGTCTAGACTGAAACGTAATCACATCCCCAGACATGCTGTGACACTGCAGCAGTGCAAGAGTTCAGTGTGGACAGACTGGTCTGAAAATGTATCTATTTGAACTGGGACAGTCAAACAGGAAGCCACAAAGGTGTGTGTGTGTGTGTGTGTGTGTGTGTGTGTGTATTGCATTTATTACAGGTGATTCCATTAAAAAGATTCTGAAATTTTAGCAGTAGCACATAATTCACATTGATTGATGCCCGCCTGACTTTCTCTTTTGATATGTGATGTAATGTATTTGAACATGTTTGTGTGTGTGTGTGTGTGTGTGTACCTTGTCCATCTTCAGTCTCTTCAGGTAGGATGGGCTGTCGTAGCCTTTGGCCTGCCGTGCTTCCTGTAAGTGATTGATCATCCAAACGTTCTTCCTTTGCTTGGCAAGATCTAGCGGTGTTTCACCCTAAAAATCAACACAAGACCAGTCTGTACACATCTACCACCACAAAAAACTCTGGCTACATTTCCGCCATTCTAAGCAACAGTCTCATTTCGTGACATAAGAGTCACTATTATCAGATGCAAAAACGGCAGATCGAGTCATGAGGCAGGCGTCACCTTGATGTTCTGTGCGTCGACGTTAGCATTGGCGTCCAGCAGCAGGCTGATGACAGTGGTGTTGCCGGCCAGCACGGCCCAGTGCAGCGCTGTGTTCTTGTGATATTTGTCGCCCAGGTTGACAGACACGTTGAAGGTCAGTAGCAGCCGGGTGGGATCCACGCTGTCGCACAGAGGAAGAAAATCAAATCAAGCTCAGGCAAACTAGTTTAAAACCCATTTGACAAACAGGTTTGTCACAAGGAGGAAGACAAAGACAACAAGAAGGTGATTAACAGAAAGGACAATTGGAAAAGGTAACCTAAGGATTTGAATCTGGCTCATATTTAACATTCTATAACAAAACACCATTGGTTTTATGGGAGCAACTAACAAATACTTTCATTACTGATTATCTGATCGTTCAGTTATTGTCTCGATTAATCGTTTGGTCTATAAAATGTCATAAATAATCCAAAATGGCTGTTAAATTTCTCACAGCCAAAGCTGATATCAAATCCTCACATTTAAAAAAACTCAACTGATTGACAGCAACACATTTAACTGCAAGAAAGCGATCGTCATTAGAGAATGATCCATTACAATTTGTAATTCTGATTTAATTTCTTTCTTATTATTAATATAACTACTTAATCACTATCCCTTTCATTGTCATGCTTCACCTCCCTCTTTGCTGCAAATGTTGTAATTCCCCTCAGAGATCAAGTTGAATTAATAAACTTTAAATGGAAATTATCGCCCAGAAAATATGCTTATCAGGGACTCTTCAGATAAAGCTGGGGCTTGTTCCCTTGTGTTTGCAGTCTGTCTGATGAATGACAAAGTTCTGTGTGCTGCTGCAGTCAGCAGGAACAAGCTCGAGCTTGTACATGTCACTGTCAGTACTTCGTGCTTTTTCCTGGCATTACTTTCTTGATTTGAGGTTGAAATTTCATTCAACAGTTGTCTACCGTGTCATTAAGATTCTTTGTCAAGGCAGACCGAGCTGTAATAGCAACTGTGGGGCACGCGTACGCTCACACAAGTTATAAACCCACACACCTGTGTGTCCTGTAAGCCGCCCACATCAGAGGAGTCATGCCGTTCTGATCCATCATGTCCACATCCTGATAAAGAGGAAGGGTGCAATTAAAGAACTGAAGGAGCTGAGGGAGAAGTGAGAGGTGGAAAAGAGAAGCAATAGGGCTCCCCCTAATGGACAGCGCTGGTACAAAATGGTTCCTAAAACAAACACTTGTCCCCAGGAGGCTGACAAAACCCAAATGACACAGGCACAAACAGGAAAAAAAGATAAAAACATGAAGGCTGACAATTTCCTATTTTTAATTACCTCTGGTGTTTTAAAAAAATATATATCCAGGTGGATTATAGTAATCATACTAAAGATCTCCTGTCACACAAGCACATTTTCTGCCATTTCAGATTATGTTTTCTTCCTGACAAATAACCTGCAGCGTTGGTGTCTCCTACCTGTCCTTTAGCGATTAGGTAGGCCACGATGGAGGTGTGGCCGAACTGGGCGGCCAGATGAACGCAACTGCAGCCCTCGCCATCGATCAAAGACGGGTCCGCGCCATATTTCATGAGCTGCACCACCATGGATAGATGGCCTTGTCTGGGAGAAGATGGACACAGAGATAGAGATTTCACACGTCGTCTTATTCTGACATCTCATTCCTCACTGCTAACCTCACAGACTGGAAGAATGAGCAGTGATGTGCTCTTCTGAGCTTTAGTGAACGCCCCCAAATGATCATCTGTATATAAATTACTCGCCCCGTGTTATGTTGAATTCGCAAAGAAAACCTTCTTGCATGCTTCATGGAGAACGAAGAATCCAAAAACAGAACATTTTCAAAGAATTAAAGTCATACGGGGCCATGTTTAACAACAGCAAAGCTATATCAAAACATCTATTTACAAACTCTTACACAACTTGTGCAGTATCATCAAAATCTTATTTATAGTTGTATGCTCAGTACTTGCCAAACATGTTGGTGTTTTGAAGGGTTAGTTTGGACTTTACTAACTAACTTACTTAGTAACTGACGAAGGCAGTGGTAGACCAGCAACTCCTGTCATCAGCTAGGTATAATTACGTTTTTTGTCAATGGAGTCTGGCTTTGAAGAGAGCATCGATAAGTTTCACTTAGTTGTGTGAGATTTTGTAACATTTGTAAATGTTTTGATAGATTCATCAAGAATGTTCTCCTTTTTTGGATTCTTCGTTCACTGTGGAGGCATATGAGAAAAACAAAGTTCTCATCACGAATTCAACACAACTCAGGGTAAATAACTGCCATGCAAATGCTAATTTGAGGGGTGAAGTGTTCCTTTAATGTATCGTTTTAGGAGGTGCACAGCAAATTTCGTTGTAATGTGCAATGACAATAAAGGCTTTCTGTTCTGTTCTATTCTGCCTTTATACTGCAGATGGGTTTGATGTTTGGTGAAAACAGCCAGTAATATGTAGGAAACAAATAACTCCAGTCTTTCAGAGGTTTGGGGTGAAGAAGGCCAAAGCCATTCTCACTTGATCACCCACTTAGACAGTGAGTGGATGACTCAACTCAAATTCAGAGTCCAAAGATCAGGGTCTCATGTCCTCCCACTGCTATTAAACAGCTTTATTTGCACATGAAATGATGTAGCCTCATATGCTGGCACAATATTGAGAAACTGGCTCCCTGTCTGCTCCTATCGTTTGAGGTTTGTCTCTGTGTTGCAGTGGGTGATAAGCTGCATGCTTTATTGCATTTCTAAAATGTATTTTTATCACTAACCCTGTCTGCAATGTAAACCTCCCCACATAGGATGATAAAGATTTGAAAGGAAGTGGTAAAAATTACATAAAATGCACTGTTTTAATTTTAGGACTGTGTATTATCACTTTCACTTCACAAAAACATGACACCCATATGCTGTATGTAAATGAGGGCAGACAAAGCCTGTGACACCCAGCACTTAGCTCCAGCATGTGTCTAAACGGCTGAGGTCACACAGTCAGACCGAGGAGGCTGGGGGGGGTTTAAAGGTCACTGGCAGGTGGAGGCGAGGTGGGGGGAGGTGAAGGGAGACACAGGACTCCTGAGTATCTGTGTATCGGTGATGGGGTGGATGCCTGTTGTCAAATCTATCAATAATTCAGACCGAGAGAGCTTCATTCACCCGTCTGCTCGGGAGAGGAGGATGGATCTCATGTGACCTGTCCTTTCTCACCAGTTACACTGTGACTGAGTGATCATTACAAGTTGCGATGGAGCTTCTAGTCATAAACCAGCAGTGTCGATGACCAGTGAATATTAAAATAGCAATAAAGGAGAAGATAATGGTGAGCAGTCTAAGAATAAGTTAATTAATGTGTGTTTGTAGGAGTGATTAGACGAAGCTGGCCTGATCTGCTCAGGCAAGGCAGCCTTGGATTTTGGCACAGCTGACTTTGTCAGTGGTTTATAACCTCATCATTCATTCAGTTGCTTGCTATTATAACCTACAGTATTATTAGCGAAAGAAATCTGAAGGAATGGAAAGAAACATTTTATTGTAAAATCACATTCAAAATAAAACAAATGTGGCCACCCAATGGCAGATATGTTATCTGTGGTGAGTGGGTGTTACCTGGTGGCCCAGTGCAGAGGTGTGGAGTTGAGGTCTCCTCCCAGCTGGTCCACTATGGCTCCCTTTGATATGTAGTACCTGCATGAACAAACACAATCATCAGGTGAAAATTTATGCTGCATTCACAGATGAATCTCGTTTTGATAATCTAATCTATAGGTGTTGGCTGCCTGACTGGTATAACAGGGCCCGACAGTAACCGCTGCCAAGCTGCCATCTGTAACCATTTTGAGAAACCAAGTCTTGGCCTTGGGTTGCCATCAGTGGCAACCACTTTTCAATATATAAAGTACAATTGCCGCCTCAGGGTTGTATGCCTCCATAAACCAGTCAAACTGCAGTTACAGTTTACATCCGTGTCTGTCCAGGATCATGCTGTATGTAGCCATGACAGCTGACAATGCTTCCAGTGTGGATGTTACTGCAAAGAAGCAACATATTCAACATATTCTAAAACAAGGATGCTTCACACACCCCACACAACCCCACACAACCCAGCTGCAGAGAAGATCTATACAGCTATTGCAGTTTCAAGATGGACACTCAAGGTTAGTGTCACCAAGTCAGTATTAAACCAAATGTCTTCCCTTTTGTTCCTGAGTTATGGCATCGAATTATGGCCGGAAAAGTGTTTGTAAGTGTTTGTGTATGATGTGACAGTGAAGCTGACCTTTAACCTTTTGGATATAAAATGTCACCACTTCATCATTATATTCTATTAAACATTTGTGGGAAATGTTGTCATAATTAGTGTATGAATTATTTAGTTATGGCCAAAAACATGTTTTGTGAGGTCACAGTGACATTTATCCATCAAATTCTAATCGATTTATCCTCAAGTCCATGTGGTCATGTGTGAAAACTCCCAAGACCTGACTGGTGCCCATAAAAACTATACATAGTATGCAATACCAAGCCAAAACATTTTCTACTAAAGAAAATCCATGTACATGAGTGGAGCTGAAATTATTCTGCAACTAATTTGACAATTGATTAAATATTTAAGTCAGTTTTCAAGGAAAAATACCAAACATACTCTCGTTCCAGCCTCTCAAATGTGAGTTATTAAAAATCTATTGAAGACACAGTGTATGTTTGGAGTTACACACTATGTTGCTGTCTTTACAAAAGGCAGGACACAGGCTCTCGACTCCTGAGCTCCTGTTACTCTAAGCAGAATTAATAGAAAAGTGCAAGATGTGTGAGAGAGGGTCAACATTTATGTTGTCTTCCACACCTTAATACATCTGCAGCATCAACCATTTTGTTGCTAAATTTGCGTTAATCCCCTTTCTCCCTGAGTGACCTGAATCAGCCAGGTCATGGCTTTCTCTCTGACAGGGGCTCAGTGGAAAAGGGTCATTAGACGACAACAAGGTACACCAGAAAAGCTGTGTAAGCAAATAAAACTGTGCCAAAAAGTGGAGAAAAGCAGCGGCCACATTTATTATTATTTTTGTCTATGTATTATTTATGGTAAGCTGGCTGAACACACTTCTTTTTCCAGTCATCTTCTGCTTCATATTTCAAACTCACACTTGGGAGCTGACCAGTATATCCACATATTTCCAGCCAGTTGTGGGATTCAGACTCACAACCATACAACCACAAGCTCAACTCTTTAACCTCTTTGGTTTTGCCGCCATCAGCTTCATACAAAACATGTTTGGACTCACTTGACTAAATCTATCCTGTTGTTGATGGCGGCCCAGTGGAGGAGCGTTACGTTTTCTTTGTCTGGCTGCCGAACATCGAAGCCCGCCTCCACCAACTCTCTGCAGCGCTCGAAGATGCCGTACCTGAGGAAGAGGGGCGGACAGGGATTAAAGTCACTCACAAACAAATAAACCTGTGAACACAGATAAACACAGGGTCAAATACATAAAACCTACTAACACTGACAAAATGTGTACATACATCAAAACACACACACACACACCAAAACAGATAAACAGATACTCAGACCCAAAGCAGACACCCACACTATGGCATAACTTGACACTGGCTGTTATAAACGGATATTCCTAACCTCAAATCAAAACAACATAAATCTGTTGTTGTCAAATGTAGCATCCCAAACAAAGCTTCTGTTGTCTTATCAGGAAGACATTTCCACATTTCTCCTCTTCCCCCAAACATTCTCTCATCATTTTCTGAGCTGGTAAATCATTTCTCAGGCAATATGCTGAGTCAGAAAACCACAGTTGAAAACATGGTGGCACTAGTTCTGGATTTAAAATTTGCGGTGTCTTGATAACACAAAAACAAATTTATGAACGCGTAAACACGCTGCCCTCCAGTAATGAAGAAGGCTCCCAATAGGCCAGTCAGTAAGTAAACAATCAACTTAGGAGGAGTCATTCGTGGACAGTTTGATAATTTGCTGTCGATTGTCGGGACTAATTACAGTTGGTGAAATATTAAAAAGCAGGTGAAGCTATAATTTGTTCAATTATGTCTGGTAGCTTGCTTAAGGCGACGATGAAAGTGAGCTAATGTTAGCTTAACACTGTACACTACCACTTGTCATTGTCATCACAGAAGGTCTGCCCTTATCTGATTGGACATGGAAAACAACGCCGATGACATGATCCACTCTGATTTAATTTTTTTTCCAACTTGAGGCGTTCAGGGCACTTCTTGACTGTCGAGCATACATCTCGACTACGTGGCTTGAGTAGGCAAGATTGATTATTCTATCAGCACACATTTGCTGTAGTGTCCTCCTCCATTAATTTGCTTAGTTTACTGATGGGTCAATAGGGCGTGCATTAGGTCAGGCTGACAATGAAATTTAAGAACGCAAAATTACCTGCCTTGTGGCCAAGGTCTGTTGTGCTTGTAGATAGGCTTGGGAAATGTCACTATATTATTGTATACCAGGGTATTTAGAAATCCCACGGGCGCCGTGCACAAATATCCTCACATACCATATCTTATATACTTGTGTGAATCACAAAAACTAATTAATGCAGCATTTCTTGAAGATGTATCAAAATCTGACTACATGACAGACCGAGTCCAAAGCGTGATGTCGTTGTGAGACAGCAACACACATATGCACAGATATTATCCACTCACTGTGTGGCTTTGACAATGTCCCAGGTGCTGTAGTCATCCACATGGTTTTTACGGCTGACATTCTCACTGTAGCCGTGGTTGTAATGACTCTGGGGTTTGATTTCCTGAGAAGAAAGAGGACATGAGACACAAGCACAGAGATAAAGAGAAGTCAGTCAGGATGTGCTGCTTTATTGGATCATAAGCACCAGCTGAAAGACACCAAAATGCACCAGCATGTGGGGTGGGGTTGTGGGAGTGAATTATATATGTAAATTTATTCTTGGCCTTGCTGTCCGCCGTGTTGACTGAATACAACTAGTAGCTGTGCCCACAGCAGAATGATCAACAGAGGTGAGTTGGGTAGAGGATGACATGATATCCAACAAAGACTTAGAACAATGATAACAGTGTAAGTTGTCATGTTGACAGGTGTAACAAAGCATACAGGAGTGTGACGGTGCTGTTGGATAAGCACAATCTGTACACACCCACACAGTCCTGAGAAGAGGTCAAATCAGGCAACATGAGAGAAAACACCTTTGTGGGTGTGTACGGGCAAAAGACTTTCACAACTGCCCACAGGTGTGTGTACAAAGGCTATCTGACTTGTTAACACATGAGGGATACCAATATTAATTGCTGAATTGAAACAAGAGTGCGGTGTTGCCTCCACAGCTGTCAAGATTTCAGTTAGCATGATTGATTCAGGCTGCAAAACAACATTACAGCACACGATGGACGGGCCTGACTGACTGAACAACAGGACAGAGCCCCCGGTGATGGCCTTCCTCCGAGACACTTACACATTCATCCCAATAATTGATCACCGTATTAAATGAAGAAAATAGATGCTACAGGACAAAGACAGGCTTGTTGAGTCCTGTTGCTGCTGCAGATCTAATCTGTCACACAGATGTAGTGACTGTGCAACTCACATTCAATTAGCCCCCATAGCAACGTCACAGAAACCACAATTAGTCTCCATCACCCGGAAACAAGAGCTGCGTGTGGTAAACACAAGACCCCAATGCTTTTTACCATTCTGACTCTTGACTCTGTGAATGCGAACTGAAGCTAACGTTTTGTCTGTGCCTCTTGCAAAAAAACAATGAGCTATAATGAGGCAGCACCTAGGGGAGAAGTTTGCTTTAAAAAACTTTTACCAATGTGCCTTTTTATGTAACAGTAGGAAATGGCTGAATGAAACTCTGACAAGTCAAACTGTCTGTTGTTAAAAAGAACTATTAGGCGCATTAAGATATTACATGAATGGTATGTTTAATATCAATGAGTAACATTAAAATAGATAATGACATGGCTGTATATTAATGAACAACATAAAAGTTCAGTTATGGAAACCAGGACAAACTGCTGGTGAGTGGTGTTTGACACCTAGATTATTTATGTAATAAAGACTTGCCACAATGTTGGTCTTTCATGAACAGCAAAAAGACACAATCATATTTTAGAAAACATCAAATATGAGACAGAGTGGTGATTCTTCTTCCATAAAACTCTCTTTGGCTGAGTTGTACAGACACTTACACACATACCAGCCAAAATTTCCCCTTTCTTATTTATTTCGCAAACCCACAAAATTAATGCACATTAGCTATAGCTGAGTAAATATGCTGGTGACAGTTAAAGCCTGTGCAAACAACAGTCGCAGTTTTGTGGTAAACTGACAAAAAAATATGTCGACGTTGAGTGTGACTCACAGAAAAGCCATTGTGTGTTTTTCTTGAAAGTCTGAAACATGCATTTACATTTGTGTTTCCTAGAAAGCAATCCTTTACTTTTCTGCCCCAAAACAGGGGCCTGTCCACAGAAACACTGGCTACGTTTACATCACACGAGTATTCCACCAATATTCTTAGTGTTTAGGAAAGACATGTTAACAGGTTTTTGGATTTGAGCAAATATCGCAATGCCGACCTTTTCAAGAAGTTGCTTGAAAGAATGAAAGAGGGAGACTGTGTTTGCACGGCCCAATAAGTCGGCCACCAGTAGGAAACTTTGAAAAAAATCCTTTGTTGATGCAAAGAAACTAAATAACAGAGTATGAGCAGCTGCATGTAAACAGGAGCATTCGTGGAATATCCAATGTCATTAGCCATGTGAACAGCTCAATAGGAATGTTGTCTTTTTCGGAAAAGCCAAAATATTTTGTGCATGTAAGCAAACATGTAACCATTTAAGTACAATGGGCAACACACTTCACAAATTAAAACAAATGTCAATATAAAATCAATTAATCGTTCAGTAATATGTAACATACACTCAATGGCCACTCGTTAATGCAGATAGCTAATCAGTCAATCACATTGCAGCAACTCAATGCATTTAGGCAAGAAGACATGGTCAAGACGACCTGCTGAAGTTCAAATTGAGCATCAGAATGGATAAGAAAGGTGGTTTAAGTGACTTTGAAAGTGGCATTGTTGTTGGTGCCAGACGGCCTGGTCTGAGTACTTCAGAAACTGCTGATCTACTGGGATTTTCACGCACCACCACCTCAGAGGATGGTCCGAAAAAGAGAAAATATCCAGTGAGCGGCAGTTCTCTGGGTGTAAATGCCTTGTTGATGCCAGAGGTCAGAGGAGAGAATGGCCAGACTGGTTCAAGATGATAGAAAGGCAACAGTAACTCAAATAACCACTTGTTACAACCAAGGTCTGCAGAAGACCATCCCTGAACGAACAACACGTCGAACCTTGAAGCAGGTGGGCTACAGCAGCAGAGGATCACACCAGGTGCCACTCCTGTCAGCTAACAACAGGAAACTGAGGCTACAATTCACACAGGCTCACCTAAATTGGACAATAGAAGATTGGAAATACGTTGCCTGGTCTGATGAGTCTCGATTTCTGCTGTGACATTCAGATGTTAGGGTCAGAATCTGGCCTCGATTTCTGCTGTGACATTCAGATGTTAGGGTCAGAATCTGGCGTAAACAACATGAAAGCATGGATCCATCCTGCCTTGTATCAATGGTTCAGGCTGGTGGTGGTGGTGTAATGGTGTGGGGGATATTTTCCTGGCACACTTTGGGCCCCTTAGTACCAACTGAACATCATTTAAATGCCACAGCCACCTGAGTATTGTTGCTGACCGCGTTCATCCCTTTATGACTCCATTTATTGACCATTTAATGGTCAATCAATTGCAACAGATGTACTTTTTTTACTTTAAATAATGGAAAACTGAAATTTTTGTTGCTACTTTACTTGTGCTAGGTGTAAAAATTTGAACTAAAAATACATTCACACAATCTCTCCAGTATCTCTCCAGCAACAGTTCTTGTCTGAGTTATGTGGTGTCCCAATATCCTGTTTTCACAAAGAAATATGTGAAATAACAGAAGCAACGCACAACCAACATCTGGTTGCCTTGCGGCTTTTCAGCCACATAACCACCATCATGCCAGGCCTCCATATACAGACAGAGATGAGATGTGATAATGTCAGACCTCAAAAAAGACAACTCTACATATGCACCAAAATGTCACAGTAACATAAGTAAAACAAAACTGGCCATATTTACAATACAAGACAGCTGTATAAATCCTTCTTCAGATGATTAGTTATCATTTATCCATCCTCTCTTTTTATTTTGCTGTTATCCAAAGTTAATTGATTCATTTTAACAGCAAAATAAGCTTCAATCCATTGATCCAAAGCATTACAAAGCATCAATAGTAAGAAGAAAATATTGCTGTGATACTAAAACTGAGAAATAAGAAAAACAGACACTAAAACCAGCAGAGGAGGGATTTCATTTTTGAGAGTAAATTAGACTGAGGAGGAGGGTGAAGGAGGAGGGTGTGACAGATTGGATACGAAGGTGACCATCACGTTTTTTTATTCATGTATTTTGCCAGGAGGCGTTTGTACTTTTCACAGCCAAGTTTTGGTCATTTATAAATCCATGCAATCTATTTCAACTACCCCATGTGCTATTTAGACTAGTTTAGCTACCAGAGAAAAGTGAGTGTAACTCAAGTATGATCGTGACTGCACTGAGCTATTTTCCCCCAACAGACTGACAAACAGAAGCCCAGGAAATAAGTGGAACTGAAAGTCCCTCATCTGGACATTCAATTGAGGGGAAACTGTTTTCCTGTCTTTCCAGGGACAGGAGGAAGTGGGCCTGGCTCTGAACCCAGCAGCTGTTAAATCACTTTCTCCATCTCAACCCTTCCATGGAGATAAACTCTGACCTCAAACCAGTCGTAGCAGCCCCACTCTCTGCTCATCCCCTCCTGCCATCTAAAAAGCTGATGATGGCATTTGTAACTGATAAACGCAGCCTGTGCATTTTTCGCTTCTTAATTATATACCTGCTTAATGGTGGTGCATATGACAAACAGCCAGGATGCAGCGGAGATACTGTCAATTAGAAATATTATCCATTTCATGTCATCTGTTTGGCGAGGCAGCAGACTTGGCTTTTGTCAATGGAGCTGGTCAGTGGGACATATGGCATCACTCCTTGGGGGGGGTGAGGTCACGTGGCTTGAGCTAAAATTGTAACACAGCACCCCTGATGAAAAATGCACTGGTTCACAGTAGAATCAACAGTAGTAGTAGTTATAGCCACAACAGCAGAATAACCGTGACCAATTCACAGATTGATATCAACGTTCAGGAAAACATACAGCAAAAAATAAAAATCTAAAAATCACTGCATCTGCAACGACTATTTGCTCAGACTAGATTGCACTGTTATTGTGTTGTTCCTCTTGCCGGCTGTTGCCACAGCTCAAACTCAGATCTGATCTGAAATGAGAGCCATTTCCAGGGACTAATTCAATATTCACGGCACAGTTTACATCCATGGATCAGGGGGACGCAGAGGGGAAACACTGGTTTTACGAGGGACGTAATGGGAATGCTCCAAGGAAACAGAATGCGTGTTTTCCACTTTGTACTACAAGTGAAGGATCATATCAAGAGGCTGAGTGTGTGCCCTGCCTTTATGTGCCTTTTATGTGAGAACGCTTATTTAATGTTGAGATGTTTGCATTCGAAATGTTGAACTGGTTAAAAATAAAGGTGCACGGCCTTTCGGAGTTGGCAGCTAAACTTCAGATGCTCCAATTCAGGTGCCTCATACATTCAGTCTCACTCTCTCTCACTAGCATCTACCCAATGACCCAGATTCCAAGCAGCACCCTACTGAAAAGAGGGGCAACTTTAAGCCAAGCCTGTATGGGCGTAAAGGAAAATAAAATAAATTTATGACGAGGCTACTACAGACATATTCCTTCAATATGACAGGTAAATGTGCAGCCAGAAGGTCATTTTACGAACACTTCTGTGCAATAATTTAAAGAAGCTGGAGGCACCTCTAAATCCATGGCAGACGATTACTCTTGCAAGATTGGAAAATAAACTTCGGACAAGGTGCTGGCACAGTTGTGGTCTTGGATATAAACAGTCAACAAAATGCCATATATTGTTTCTCTGATGCATAATTCAAGTTTTGATTGATAATGGTGTATTTACTGCCACACCTGCACAACAGGAGTCAACTGCATAAAATAAAACTTTCTCAGCTCCACCATGCTGTGACACTGGGTACATTTTTACCTCTCTGAATCTCTGCTATCAGTGCCTATGTGTGTGTGTGTATGAGCTGGCAATAACCAGCCACCCTTCTCTTCCCATAGTATTCCATCAGTATGCAACGTCAAGCCCTGGCTCAGCCTCTGACACTGACTCCAGACTGACAAGACTACTTGACTAAGTTGATCTGAGGTCTCTCAGACTTCCCACTCAGGTCACGCTGTGACATCCAGACAAACAAACAAAAGGAAGGAATCACTCACAATCCACCGTGTCAAGGGAACAAGGAACAGATGGTAATTATGTTTCCATTAATTAGGAGATCCCTCCCTCTAGTAAGTCTTAACTGAAAGTGTCGAAAATAAAAGATCTTCAGCCATCAGCATCAGCAAGGACTAAGACTACATCCACACTAATTCGCCGTTTTGGAAGCACTAAAACGTAGACCTCTGAAAACACGTCTGACCCCCTTTTATTTTGAAAACTCCAGGGTTGCATTTTATTCTGGACGGATGGAAACGATGACACAGACACCCGGATTGGGTCTTATCAGTCACAGCTTGTCAAATCAAAACATTATAGCTAGGTCTACATATCTTTTGTGATTTCATCCTTCTTGTGTGGGTAACGTACTATTTTCCCATTGCCATTGCTTCCTCCGGCTTTGGATAATGCTCCTGGCCAGTGCCGCTCTAATATGTCCGTGTGTTTGGTTTGTGAGGAATTCCAATCTGTTTTCACCCTCCTTGACCGCCTTATACTCAAGCTACTTTTATTAACAGTTTCACCTTGCTGTTGGTTTTAAGCTAAGAAATCTCTGGCCCTTCTTTTTGGCATCTCTGTAGTATGTCCTGTGACTAGGGAACCAACCATAAAGTAGACAATCTGCTTCCTGTTTACACTGACACATGCACACTTGGTGTACATGAATTGTCATGTGATAGGCGTTTTCAGGTAAGTTAATACAGACCAAGTTTATTTCTGAAATGGTGCTAAATTGCTCGTGTAGATGGAGATTGCTTTCGTTAAAACGCCATTTTAAAATGACACGGTATAAGTGTGAATGTGGCCTAACAGGAAGCTGATTGTGTCAGTCTACATCTGAATGTTATAGTGCTAAAGACAGGAAGCATTTTATCTATAACACAGAGGAAAACAATGCTGTTTAAATGCAAATGAGTAGAGGACAAGGTGTGCACACAATGAAAGACCAATTATCTTGTGTAAACTGATCAATAAAGGTACATAGGCTCTACATTTCATCCACTTAGGAAAGACTGTTATCTAGAGTGACTTAATTGTGTGTGTTTACGGTCTTCAGGACACAATGTGAAAAGCCTTACTCAAGTCTTTTTGGTCAGCCTGGAATAAATCCTGCAGACCATACAGATTTACTACAGAAGATGTGCACGACAGAAGTCTACTTAACATGTAACACATGTTTAACTAGGGTTTGACCCAGTCTTGAGAGACTGCTGTCACAGTCTTAAACTGCACTCCATAGATCCAACTACCAAATCCAAAAATTGCAAAGAATTACATTGCTTAAGTACCAAATGAATGTATGTTTGTGGTTCTTTCATCACTACCACTCTCATCCCCCACTTGCTGGTCTCTCTTTATCTTCAGCTAAATCAGGCTGTAGGTTAAATGACATTTGTATGTTAATAATAACATGAGGCTAAATCAAATGATCAATCCTATTCCTAACAGAAACATTGGTTCACCAAAGGCAGCAAGCAATGCCAACCTGCAATTATCCTATACTGGGAGCGGCATTTGATGACATATGGTGACTGATTCAGATCAACCTTTGTTGGTATAACCCAACTGTTTTGGTTGTAAAGTGGTATTAAGTTTCATTGCAGCATCAAAGAAAGAAAAAGGTGATCATAATCTTAAAAAGAAACAAGGCTCAATCTCTGGTAATAATCAACAGCCTTGCTATCAGATAAAGAAATGGAGGATAACATTACAAACTGTCTTCCCTTGTCTGATTCTCCTTCCTTTGTGCAAACCAAACTGACATTTATCAGGTCACGTATGAACTGAGAGCCAATATCACAAAGAATGCAAATCTATTTGTGGCTATTTGACTGCACAAGATGTAGCATGATTACCACTCATGTTCCATAATGTGATAACTAGACTACAGCATTCAGTTTTTTAATTAAATGTTTTGGATCACCAGCCAGAATGGCGACTAGATCTTCGAGACACTCTCACCTTACAATAACCAAAACTAGATTATAAATCACTAAACTATTTTCACTACATATACTAACCCTTCTGTCGGTGTCTTTGAGACTCACCGGATATTGAAGATTTATTAAACATTTGCACTGCACACACTGCCAAGATTAACAGTAAGGTAAATTACCCCACTTGACCAGCTAGCTGCAAACCAACAAGCAAATTAGGACTGCTGAGAGAACAGCAAGCCACCTATCATTGAGGCAAACTACTGTATGAAATTGAGCTCTTCCTGATGATGAGATTACCTGCAAAGCAAAGACGATTACTGATAAGCGGACCATGTTCAATGTGCAAAACTGAACTAAACCTGCCTTTGCCCAGAGCCATGGAATTTATGGTGATGCACGTGATGTACAATAAAAAAAACATGGACACACACAGCCTCTGATTTGTAATGAAGATACTGTTTGTTATAGCCCATATTAACTCTACCGTCATTTAAGTTTCCTGTGACTTTGGTAGCTATGTGAGCTCAAATTGGTTTACAACTTCAAGCTAGCTAGGAGTTCCTTTCAGGTTAGCCAGTGTTATCAGCTGACAGTGTTAAAGGAAATCAGCTGCAAAGTCTTAGATAAATGTAATTTTATATTTCATTGTCCTTTTAAATTAATACTTTTTTGTTTATCTTGATTCACGACTTGGGTTTGAGCAGTATACCTGTTTTTAGGTGTGCAGTGTTAACAAAATTGAGGGTTATCATACCATGTACATTTACTTATCTATGAAATTGGGAAAAAAATGCTACCGGATGGAGAATTTAATTTTTATTTTAGTTATTTCTTAAAAGGGTTACTTTTTTACACATACTTCCATTTAAAAAAAATAGGTTCAAATTTCTATTATAGCAATATGGCCTTTGTTCATCCACTTAACCCTTATGTTTTTATTTCTTTCAGAGTCACTGTAACTGACAGTAATTCTTACGATATATAAATATATAATTGTGTAATACCGTATACTGTCATACAGTGAAACCGTGATATGTTGTTATTGTATTGTGAAACTCTCAAACCACTGATACTTTAAATCCAAACATAAAGAAATATTTCTAACATTATCAAACGTGATATGACAGACACAACGAATGCTACATGCTAAACTGACAGATAACGTTCCTGACCATTCCAACCAAGTGGAACTGCTGTAGGTTAGCTAGCTAAAGATGACTACATAATTTCATACTAAGACACGAATATGGTTTTCAAGAATAAAAAGGGGCCTTTTTTTATTTGTGGCTGTTAATATTAACTTAGTATGACCACCGACTGGACATTACAGCTTAATATACCCATACACACTTGACCCCAATTTCCATCACCGCAGCTAACCTATACCAGCCAGGACTGCCAGTTTAGCTACAAAGCTAACGTCGTATGCCTGTAAGGATTAAGCATTAACGTTACTCTTTCCATTACAGACGTGAACACGCCGCTTATAATCTTGTTTACTAGCTGCACGGCCGTCCCTGCCACGGAAAGCACCACCTAGCTTAACGTTAACATGAACAGGAACATCTGCCCAGCGTTTGCTTGCTATGCAGCAGGAGGAGGGGGCTAGCATTAGCACCGTTAGCACCGTTAGCTGCCTGCCACCCCCCACCGGTGGTTTTGCAGGGGGCATCGGAGTTCCCAGAAAAAGCGCGGCCAAATCTCACAGCCACCCACACGCAGGCAGGTGTAATATGTTCGGTAAATGTTTATGTGTTCATGCGAAGGCATTAAGTCCAAGGACCGTACCTCGGGATGGAGAATAGGGACGCAGCCAGCCTCTTTCTCATATTCCTCCATAGCGTCAGCCATCTTGGTGGTGATGTTCGCTGAGCATTGTGGGAAACAAGAGGCTGTGCAGGGGGAAAACAAACAGAGGAGGAGGAGAGAGGAGCTGTCAAATACACTGATGAAGGACAGGCCATATCATACAGAAGGTCACATAATCATATCATAGCCAGTGACCGGGGGTTACTAACATACAGCAAAATACATTTAATAAGAAGTATAATAATAAGAATAACATTTGTTTGTGCAGCAACTTTCATACAATAAATGCAGCTCAGAGTGCTTTAGAAAAAGGAACTTACATGCACCATGTGCTTCACATGAGAATAGATATAAAATGAACATGAAACAGGGATAATATGCCAAAATTAATGC
Source organism: Epinephelus moara (assembly GCF_006386435.1). Taxonomy (NCBI): domain Eukaryota; kingdom Metazoa; phylum Chordata; class Actinopteri; order Perciformes; family Serranidae; genus Epinephelus; species Epinephelus moara. Next base: position 8,532,374 of record NC_065528.1, read on the forward strand.
AAAATAAGATGGAAAACAAAACCCACTGGGTAATAACAGTAACATCACATGCACAGAATGCTTTTCATCATGAAAATACACATAGAATTAATATGCTACAACTAAGATGGAAAACAGGGCTGCACAATTAAAATGTTAAAATGTTATCAAACTCACAACATGGCCAAGAATAACATCCACACTGCAGAAGCTGTAGTTATTTGACAAAGGTAAATTTGTCACAACATACCATTATAGACGAAGCATTGCAGTGCTACAGAGACGCCCCATCCTGTAAATCATATTCCAGATGTAAGGGAACATGCTCATTTGGCACAGACCCCAGCAGAAATCACATCAGCATTTGTATTATTATTTTTTCAGTGAAAATAAAAATGCAAAAATCACTATCCTAACTAAAATTGCGACCTATATCGCAGTCATATCTGTCAGAACAATTGCAATGTGATGTTTTTCTACATCATGCAGTTCCAGTGGAAAATAAAACCCACTTGCCATTAATAGTAGAAAATAAGGTAATAATTTAATAATAATTTAATGAAAATAGCATAATAACAATAATAATAATAGCATTTTAAAAAATAATACAGAGAATGCATACAATCAAGTAAAATACAGCATTTTAAGAGAAGTGTAACAGTACATAAGTGCAATGCAAAGTCTAAAAAAGAGTTGAAAATTGACAAAATCATAGCTAGTCAAAGGCTAGAGGAGACAGAGACAGAAGAGATAGATTTTTTAAATTATTACTTACAGGTGAAGAGAACATGGCAAAGATGTACTCAGGGCACCTGAAGGAGACAGGGTGTGTGGATGACAACAGAGAAGGTAAGAGGAGGCTCAAAATGGGCCCATAGTAAAGTTTTGCCCCTGGTTTAGTTTGTTAATATGACAAAGGCCAAAGTCAGTTAGATCAGCTCTGCAGTATGTATCATTATCACTGTTGTTTTTAATGTGTTTATTTATTCAAATTTTAAGTTATTATTTTTATTGATTTGTGGTGGATTGGGACTGGTGCTGTACCCCCTCTTGTGCAGATCTCTATTGCCCTGCTTGTTTTATGTTTGTTAGTCAAGATAGAATGTCTCATTTGACATAGAACTGTCATGTACCACCCGAACCAAAGTCAGTAAAAAAATTGAATTATTGATTTAAAAAAAAACAAACAAAAACAGCAAGAGTGTAGTCTTAAATCTGGTGTTTTTATATGTAAAAGGTTTCTTTTTTTGTTTAATTGTTGATCTGTAATTATTTTTCAAGTGCTGACATGCCATTTTAAAAATTTGAGCTTTTTGAACATTTTTTTTTAAACAAAATTCAGATACATGTATTTCATTTTATTTTTATTTATTTATTTTTTGAACATAAACAAGATTTCCTTTGCAGACTCTGAGATTTAGCCTGAGATCAGATATGCAGTCTGGATACACTAATTTGATTAGTAACTTGAGTAATTCAGTTTCTGCTATCAGCCCATCAACCTCTCTCTATTATCAAGTAATTGTGCAGATATTATTTATTATTCTTTGTTTATTTGTTTGTTTGTTTGTTTGTTTCAAATCTGGACAGCTTCAGAGCAACTGCAGGAGTTGAATATGCATATTCACATAGCTACAGTACTTGCATGATTATCCTATGTGTACTCATTAAATGTGCACACATAGTGAACTATGTAAGTGTACATTGTGTGCATGCATGTATGAAGTGATGATCATTATCTTATCAGACACTGTGACAAATATGGTTCATTTAAAAATAACCTAAAATCATAGTTAAAGAAAACTTATCCAAAATCTGCGTGCTTTGTTTTTTTTGTTTGGTGTATTGTTGTCTCTGCTTTAACATGTCTTCTATGCTCTTAGAAAGTGTGCTCTGTTCCATCTAGACTGCAATATTGCTGTTCCTGTTTTAATGTATGGTATGTGGTTTTTTTTATTTTTTATTTTATTTTGTAGTTGTCATCACACCTGTCAAGGGACTACAGTAGAAAGGTAGCCAAGTAGGCACATTCACAGAAATGTTAATTAAGGCCCATTGTCCCTGTAATCTCAAACTGTATCAATAAATAAATAAATTACTGGTTTTAGACTGAAGCTGTCTGTAGCAAATACTTTAGGACAGCATATTAGTGTCAGGTTTAAAAAAAAAAAGCTCATAAGCATTTTGGATGATCATAACAAAACCCTCCAAAGAAACCTGGACTGAATGAATTATTTAAGGTGAGACGGAAGTGCCATATGACTGTGTTAAATCGAGGATGCAGGGCATCTTCAAATGGAACATTCATGCACGGAAAAAAACACTAACAAATCACGTTAATTCACAATAATTACATATATAACCTATATTATTTATTTGAATATAGAATAGATAAAAATATATAGTCAGTGTTTACAGTTATAAGGAAACCTCCATAATTACAGTCATGGAGGACTGGGTGACACCTGTCATTTCAAGGCCAGAAGCAGGCAATGTAAAGCATTGCAGTTACTCATTTGTGCCTCTAGATGTCGTCCATGTCCCATTTTATGTGTCTACTAAACCCAAACCTCCATCAGCCACTGGGTGTCGCTCTTTACCCAAGTATACATGCAGCTCCCTTGCTGAAAACAACTGTAATATTCCTGTTCAGTTTGTAAACCTACTGATAAGTTCAGTGTGCGTCCAATATTACCATAAGAGGCAATAAAACAATGTCAAGTACGTCTAAAAGAAGTGATACTACATACCCCCCAGGGCACATTAAAGCACGTTTACCACAATGATTTCAATAAGCATGCTCGTCATGGTATGTGATGTTATAGTTATGTTATGAATTTTATTACACTTCATATTTCAATTATTGTATTTGATATATCAATTGGACATATGAATCTACTCATAGAAGAAGGCCATAATGCCCATCCCCCTGACGTGACATCTATATCATGGCTAAATATGACGTAACATACATAACTACATGATCTCTATCAGAAACTAGAGCGTCCATTTGGTCTGCATTTGAAGCAAGAGTGGACTGCACTGGTCACATGTTCATGCTGCCCTGTCCAGCCCGGCAAATCAGATGATCGCCGAGCAGATACAAGGGAGGAAGTCTACTGTTATTGCGTCAAGTTACCCCGTTGAAAATTAGTAACCGGATATTGAGTGTTTGGCCTTCAAAGTAAAGTCAGAACTAGAGCATTGGTACAAAAATGAAACTATATTATGAGAGGAAAATAACTTCTACTGCTACTTTTAACACTACTGCAAATTATAATAAGAATATAGATTTTATTTACACATTATGTTTAGCACAAAAGTAATTCAGAATGTGCTTTACGGAATAATAATTTAACAAATAGTAATAAAATACATCAAAGGTTACTCTCAACCATACTAATATCAAAACAAACAATATAAAAATTCAAAAGGCAGCAATATTCAGGTGGCAAGAGTCATTAAATAATAAATGATAAACAAACAAAAAACAGTTATTAAAATCTAAAATACGAGGAAGGTATTCAAATTAAAAAAAGGGTTTCACTTTACAATATAAGAAAGATATGATGGTAAGAAGCCTACATTTTTTAGATAGCCTATGCATAGAAAAGGGAATGTCATGCCACATTTAGGGCTTTTACAGTTTTGGTTTCTACGTGTTCCAATGTAGTGTCTCGGTGAGAAGTGAACTTTTGGGGTTGAAACAAATGGAAACTGGTCTGTGGAAATTGTTTTACAAGCAACAGGGAAAAAAACTCAAAATTTTACTTGTATAATTTAAGATTTAAGACTTATATAGCCTATTTAAAGAGAAACGCCACCTAAATTAAAAATTCTTACATGTTATTTCCATGGCCTGAGAAAATTCAATCAATATTTGTGAACAAGCGCTACTCTCTCTCTAAGCCAAAGTCTCAAACTTGTGATGTCATCAAGTATAAAGTCCAGAGCTGCTCCACAGACAATGAATGGGAGCCTGATTTTGTGGCACAACAGAATTTTTGTTTTCTTTTTCATTACCAAATGAGTATTATTCTATAGTAGTGTTCTCACTTCTGAAATAGAACTACTCATATTCCCCTGGATGCTCTCAGTACCCTGTTTTTACACAGAGATCCCACTATAGGGCTGCTATGAAGTCCCTTCTTAATGCCACCTTTGCATTTTTGCACACAACCAAACAACAGCAGCATCATGCAACAACAGTATCGGCCTCTAGTGTGACATATAACATATGCATCGGCAGTGCTTTATATACAATAATAAAGGCATAACATGGCAATGACAATCATTTACCGCTCCCTCTGCTCAGAGGGTAAGGATCTCCCGGACCACACAGTTTGTACATTTTATACAGAATGGTGAGGCGGCATAATGGTGTTAAATTCCTGCCTTGAAGAGGCAGTAAAAGGGGCTAGAGTCATCTCGAGACATATTTCCCAATTCTTTGTCTATGGAACAGTTCCAGTCTTTATATCCTATTACATCACAGATTTGAATTTGAACACTATAGTGTCTGGATTTCAGAGAGTTATTAATTTCTACTTATTTTTGGACTGTTTTAGACCATAGGAAAAAATGTATGAATTTTAAAAATAGGTGAAGTTCCCCTTTAAGGCCATTATAACAAAATAAAATTGGCCTAGTTTTAATTTAATTAAATAACAATGAAAAGCATGAAATATATTATGATTGAAAGCCAAAAGCCGAGATTAATTTACTGTCTTTATTTATACTTATTTATTTCATTCTTTTTTTTGTCGCTTTTAGTTTGAAATTTTTAACCGGAAATACTGTGCATTCCGGTTTCTTTGACCTTTGTCCACTCAATACTGAAACCCATGATAGAATTGAACAGGCGGGCTTGTTGCTACCGTATTGACTGAATATTGGTAGTCAATAGACAGAAGAAAGCATCCCAGTAACTGTAAAATTATTTTTTAACCGTCCAAACTTTAATATCGGGCCAACATGACGCCGCTGGGCTGAGGAGGACGCGAGCCATCCCCAGCTGACACACTGAATGGCTGGTAATAAACATTAAATCGACGTTAGCTAACAGTTAGCAGACAGACAAACGCCCCTGAGGACCGCCTGAATATCTACAGCCTCCGTTTCCCGTTCGTGAGCCAGTCATACAACATACCGGGAGACCCCCAACGAAGCAAAGGTAAGTGCTGTACAAGAAAGTGACAACAACATAAAACGAACGTTGCCATCACCAGATGCTAATGTTGATTAAACGGAGCTAGCTTAATTGCTAATTCGCTGTGTGAGTGTGTGGCGAGTTGACAACCGTTGACTCCGCAGTCAAGCAGTGCGTACTATTATGTAATAAACCGGGTTAGCGATAGCTGGAGTACGTCTAGCAGCTTCTCCATCTCCATACGCCTCTCTTACTTCTTTGCTAACTCAAACCCGTGTGAACATTTCTACTTATCGTCTCCATTTGGTTACAAGTGTATAACGTTAGCTTGTTTGCAGTCGAGCAGTCAGGACGCGATGTGCTATGCAGCAAATTGGTGAGTGCTTAATTTCTCTACACGGTGTGTTGGAGATTTATGGCAGAAGCAGTGGATTTAAAATCTACTCGGCTTTGGTGTTGGTATGTTTCAAGAACAGCTGCTGCTGTTGTTACTTTCCCCTGCTGTCTACATGTTACCCCCCTCTGCATCGTCCTCAAACATATGATCCTGCTGCAGTGTTGCATGTCTGCAGCCTCCTCAGCCCCTGGTGCTCTGTTACCACTTTCACCTGACAGGAGCCAGGAGCAGAAACAGGAGACTGGCCAGCAGTAAGGACTGTTCCTAATTGTGTCAGACAACTGATGCATCCGGCAGATACTGGTCTGTTATCAGATATCTGATCCCAGCCTGTCATGCTACTCTATTTAGTTATCACGGAATGTACTACTTCCTTTCTACTTGTATTTTCATACATGATTTGTGTATTTATGTAGTTTTTGAATGAGGTTAAGCAAATTGTTTATTTATATCTGACAGCTGGATATTATAGTCTAGACAACTGGAATTGAGCAAACATGTAATTGACCTCATGTGATTTGAATCAATGACGAAAACACCAATCAGTTTAGTGTACCTGTGCCAATTTAGGCTTTGCAACTCACATTCTGTATTTCCATGTTTTCCATCCTCTGCCTATTTCCATGTAAATGAAGGGTTATCCCAGACTTTCCATGCCAAACTTTTGCTGAGGTGAGGCTCGCAATCCAGGGTCACAAGAGCGACGAGCTCATTTGCCAGCCAAATGAAGTTTCCATTCTGTCCTTCTCAGACCACAGAGCTTGTTGCCTGCACACCGCTGTAGTCGACAAATGTACTCTAGCTCTAAATGTGAATGCAGACTTCACTTTGGGAGTACAAGCATTGTATTAATACTGACATGCAAAGGAAAACAGCAATAGATTATTTTTATTTGGGTTTTTGCTCAGTTAAAGAAAGAACCTGAATAGAAAACTGTATCTTAATCATTCTGGGCTTCAGACTACAGTTCAGTGCATAGCTTATTGACACGCTGCACGTTCACCAAAGTGAAGATTCAGCAACAGTTTGCCAATTTATAACTTAAAATTTTTTGTTTGCAGAAAAATCCGTTACATTTTCTAGTTATTGTTACCTGTTAGAAAGCCTTCCTGGAAAACTATGGCCGTGGGAAACAGGCTTGAGTGGAACATTCATCTTGAGATGATATTAATGAAGCTGATTAATGATGCCAACTAAGTGCTGGGCCAGAGGCCTAACTTATCACAAAAAGAGAGTTTTTTTTTCTAGCCATGTAACAAGGCCTTGTGTGTCTGCATTAAGCATTTTCAGTGGGTGGTGTATTCCTGCTTCACATAAATAATGCTTTGCTACAATACATTAGGTGAATTAGGTGCATAAAAGTCCAAGCATGGATTTTTTAGTTGTGGGACAGAATACTGTACATCCATATGTGCATCTACACCTGTTTTTACAGAGCTTAAGGGTGGAGTCTTTTGTCCACAGTAGCTTTCATTTGTGTTTTATTGATTCATGTGTTTGCACATGCATAAGAAATTAGATAGTGAGGCCCTGCAGGATGTTGCGATGTTGCAGCCTTAGCTGTTCACGCAAATTCAACCTATCCCTGTGAATTTTGTCCAATAACTGCAACTTTCCTGTGAATTTGACCAATCATCGTGGTTTCATGTGAGTCACAAAAGTCACTTTATTGTTTCTGGTTGCGAAGATGCAGACATGTGAGACACAAACGTCTCACATTTACCAACAAAAATGACTGCTAAAATCGTGCAAGGCAATTTCCTGATGTGTGGGTTTGTTTTTGTGTGGTAAAGATAGTTGAGGAATAATTTAGATAATAGCTTAGGGGGGGCAAAATGTGAGGGGTAGGTTTGACTGATTTTCTTATAAATGGTTTGCTTCCCATGAAAGCTCTTTGTCAGCATCACCTTGATCTTCTTATACATCCATCATTTCTAAACCCTCCCTGTAAGGAAAAATAGATAAAATAGAAATAAATTTCAATGCTTTTTGAGCAAACAATTTTATTTTTTCATGGTCAGTATTGACATTTAACATCTCAGCAGATCAAGAAAGAATTTGTAAGTATTATAAAACACCTATTGTCGCAAATATTAAGCGATTTTCTCAATAGAATATTGCTGTCCCGAGATAAATGAATCATTCAGTTGCACAAAGATGGCATCTGCTGACGGAAGCACATGACTGTGACTCGCAGCAATTTGTCTGTTTGCCACTATTGCAAAATGTCACATATTGGAAACTGGACTGGGATTGCATCTGTTATTAACCCCTGTTTCCCCATGATGCATGCACACATGGTTTGTGAAAGTGATACATTCCATATTGTGTGGAATGGGAGCTGTCTGAGTTGTGCTTTCTGATGGTAAATTATTTTGTACAGCAGGTCCATTGTGATGTATACACAACCTTTTCATACACACATATATTTTTGTTGCTCGAAAACATCTGATTTTCATGTTTATAATTAAGTATAGTCACAGCACAGTTAGTGTTTTATCTCAGAGTGTATAAGCTGAAAGCCTTGTGTAAGTAAATATGCAGTTATACTCCTTAATCACAGTTGTGAATGTTTTCACAGCGGCCACATTATGAAACAATAAAACAACCCCCTTGATTTCAGTCCCTCGCCGAGTAAATATTCACCTGTCAGTGAGGCTCAAGTCCCACTGCAGCCTCATCTTTGTCTGCCTCCAGACTGTCACACTATTAGGAGCCATAATAAATGCCGTGTTGCTCATGAAGTTATTGAAATGCCAAGGCCAGTGCATGAGTGTGGCGTAATCTTCCCAGCTGGAACACTCAGGCCACTGGCTGCGGTTTGGCTGATTGGATGCATTTGCCCTGACAAATGCCAGATGTGCTCGAAGTGAGACAGTTGCCTCGTACTTCTTTTTCAGTGTGGATTTATCCAGCAGCAACACACAAATCAGTTTACATTTCGGCTTTTCTTTAGCAAGTAGTTCAGCGGCCTTCATTAGCACCCAGAGAGAGTTAGCTGTGGCTGACCAATGAGCTGGCACCATTTCGTTGTCTCAGCCGTCATTATTCCAAGAAGCTCAGCTACCCTTGGCTCCCGTACGTCAAACAAAACTGAGCAAACATGCACCTGTCCCCAGTGATGAAAGGGTTTAGTTTAGCGTGGTTTCTTGTGGCAGCCTCGCAGCAGGTCCGCTGTGGAGCAGGATTTGTTATTTGATAAAGGAGCGTGGGCGCATCAAGCCCTTTGTGAGTGTCTGAGTTCATTAACTTCAGTGTCCACCCGCGTCTGGCCCCCAGAGCATAGCTTTGGAGCTGGAGGAACCATATTACTGCCCACCTGAACTGCAGCTTCCTCCTGTATCACAGAGAGATCTGCTGAGATACAGAAAAGGCTGCAGATGCAGTATTGGCTTCCCTGCACTATAGATTTGAAGAATCATCTCTCTAGTTTTTATGTTTTGCTGACTCAAACAAACAAATTGAGAATTATATCCTGTCTCCAACTGTGTGTCTTCAGTCATGTAGAGATTCAAGGACAAAACCTTTAATCTACCGAGTCACTTAAACCATTCCTCTAAAGCTAAGTTGCGATTGTGGATCAGCTGCTGTTTTGACGTGTGTGAGCATCCAGATCAGCAGTCCCCCTTCCAAATGGAAAACATTAACATGACCTTACTAATCTTTCATGCCAAGTGAGTATGTGTTTTTTTCTATTTTACAGTAGTATGAAGAGTATTAGCTTAGAAAGTGAGCTGCCTCCACTTAAAAGCCCGGAAGTCTTGGTATGAGCAGCGAGTAGAGTTATGTAATACTGAGATTTCAGAGATACACAAATTAAATTCTCATCCATTCATCTTAAAATGATTACTGTCACAGCTTTGACATCTGTCAATGCCAGAATGCCATTTGATATGCAACGTTGAGGTCTCTGTATTTGGTATCAAAATTAAATTTAGTTGAACTTGTCGACTGGTTAAAAACATGTTAGAAAATCAGGGCAGTGTGCACCACTATGGCTATCACAAATACACGTTACCAGAAGTATACCACACAGCACAGTAGGGCTGTCAACGAGTATTCTAAATTCGAATTTAAATTCGAATTTGAAAAAAAAATGGACCTTCGAATGTGAAAATTGATGTTCGATTATGGAGAAAAAAAAAACACTACCGCAGCTGTCCTCTTTGCGAGTGGGCATTGGCCTGGGCCGCTGCACTGAACGCACTGCATAGGCCACACCGCCCGCGGAGGTGCTGCGAAGCACAGCGCACCGAAATTCTCGCGCGAGCCGGAGCACTTCCGTTCACATCAGACGCGTATTTCTCCACGCTGGTCGACAAGTGGTTCTGCTTCCAGCTGTTGTCTCCGTCACCCGGCTTGACACATTCGCTTGCGGCTCGCGCAGAAAATAGACCAGACGCCGAAACGATCGCTGCAGGGCGCGAGCCGGCCACGGAGCTGCGCAGCACAGCCGGTGTGGATGACACAATCGGTTAACATGGGCACTGAAAGGAAACTGGCTTCGCGTTTCGGCACTTCGAGGCTATTCGCAGCGCTTCTGTGGGCGGTGTGGCCTGACGGGTCAGAGAGGGGGGGCGAGCGAGAGGTCCACGGTCGTTTATAACGTAATGTTATAGATAATTGTTTTATGTGTTTTAATGTGTAGGTATGTCAATGTTTTCAAAGATGTTTATGTTGAAAATACGTACAAGTAGTTTTGTTTCCTTGTATTAGTTTGTGGACATAATGCGGAAAAAAAAAAAATTGAATGGTTCGAACCTATGAGTTATTTTTAGAAGGAATATTCAGACGTCATTTTTGAGCAATTTTGACAGCCCTACAGCACAGTGACTAGCAAAAAAACAAAATAAAAACATTGACATCTTGACGTGAAGCAGTCTCAGTCGACTCAGGGGTCTCCAAGAGACAATTCGAATTTCCGACTTTCAAGGGGCAGCCGTAATCACAACTGCCCAAGACAGTGCAGTTGCAGCTGCACTACACAATATCACTACACAATAACCTTGCTCTAAGCAGTGTCACACTTGTGCGTTTGTTATAAAAGAAGGATCAAGGTAATATTTTTCATTAAATGAATTAAAACATTCTTAACAAAACGTTGTACAAAACAACGAAGGCCTGCATGTTTCTCTGAAATAAATGTAAAGTGTTGAGAGAGGTTTCATCATCATTCAACTTGTTCAATGTAAAATACCTTGACAAGGTGAATAAAGCATTCCTCCAAAATAGTCTCTTCTTCTGCACTCTGGTTTAATCATTATGAGACCTGGGCTTTCTTTGCTATTCAGAGATTGTAATTAGGGATGGGCATGAGTGCTTTGGATGACAGTATTTGCTACCGTTGTGAAAGTGTGAGCTCAGCACCAGGGACAGCTGGTGAGACATGACTATCTTAACCTAACGCGTTTAACAACAGAGACGTTCCAGTGTCGGTGTGAGTTTGTTTGGTTGTTTGGTAGCTGCTACTGCTGTGTTCGGGAGGAGAGTGGCTCTGGAGATGGTCCTTTAGTGCTGCGTCTAACCTATGTAACAACAGCAACAGAAAGTTTACTGTTTTTTCTTTTGTAAACTTTCAAATTGCACTCATTTTTCTTTGTTGGCCAATGTACATTCCTATTTTTACATTAGATTGTTTTGCAAGTGCTAGTATTGGATTACTCTATAATAATTTAATGTGGGTACTCAAATATAGAAATGACTTAAAATGCCCATCTGTGATATTAATTTGAATCAAACCCATGTCTTACCCTCAAAGAGGAATCTGGCTTTGCTGCATAACTATTATTTAAGTCACCAGACTTGCCGAAGACACTACCCAAAAAACAATTGTGTCTGAGCTCATGAGCTGACTCATGAAAGCCCGTCTAGGACTGTAGGTGTAGCCTTTGACCACACCTAGCATTGTACTGACTGAGAACATTTCAGCTGTGCCACAGAATATCTACAAGAGGAGACACACACAAAATAAAAACACCCTGGATATAACATTTGACAGGTGGTGCAAATGATTACCAGTGAAGAATGTTTCTACATAAGACAAAGAAGTTGAATGACAACAATCCACCTTCGCAGCACTTGTGTTTTTGTGTTCAATGGAAACAGAGGCCTTTGGAGTATGATGTTTCTTTTGCTGTATTTATGCTTTTTATGTGCTTTTGGCAAAGGTTTTTTTCTTGTTTTGGCTTTAAATATTTTCCAGCAGGGGCAAAGGTAATATAAGGGTAGTTAAAAAAAGAAAAAAAACATCTCACACAGTTGTTGTTGTTTTTTTTTTTTTTTTTTTTTTTTTTTTTTTTAGAAATGCCTGAATGAAAAAGTTACGAGTTCCTGGTGCTCTTGATAGTTTAGCTATGCCTCATTTCCACTGCATGGTTCGACTCAACTTGACTTACTTTTGGTACCATGTACTTTTCTCAATTTTGTTTTCCACTGCAGATAGCAGCTCCTCAATGTATGTTGCTATAGAGACGTCGCAGGAAACTGCAGTGACATCATCTTCTGGTGACACTCGCTGGATCCTTTCATTGGCCACAGTGTCTGCACTTTGTCAGTTGTACTGCATAGCTCTGAGGGCTGCCATTTTTAAAAATCTGGGGCGAGTGAATAAAAATTGCAGTTGCTAGTGACGGTAGCTTGGCTTTTTAAAAATGGTGGGTTTGTTTGATTGTTTGTTTTGTGCTAGTGACAGTTCTCTCTGACCAATCAGTGGTCTACAGTTTTAACTCCAATTTCTAGTATTGGCTCTGCTCGCTCAGAACCTCGGCTGAGGTGGTACCAAAAAACAGTACCAGCTACTATACAGCAGAGTCCTGCACGGGTCCAGTTTTCAAGATCTGCCCCGACCCGACCCGGCGACGTACAAACCTGCACCCGAACCGCAAACCCGCGCATCAGGCCAATTAGTACCGCAACCCGGTCCGACCCGTTAAAACACGACCCGCAGCCCGACCCGTAACCCGGATTTAGAGTAATCGTTTTGGGTCATATTGGCTGAATATTGAACAGCATATCGCCACAGTTAAGGTGCCAGTAAGTAAACAACGACCTGAATGAAGCAGCTCACAATAAAAACCTGACTTCAGCTCCATCATCAACCCTCTGTGTTCTTCTCCCATACGAGTGTAAAAGCACTCGTTTGTTACGTTTAATGCTTTTAAACTTTTAATCTATGTAAAGGAACTTCACATGTGTAATAATAGACTTACTTTCTGTCCAGAGCGACGTTCAGCAGTTACGAGCCGTCACGTGTTTTTAGAATCCATCGAGGAGAGAAGTAATCCATCAGGGAAACACTTCAGAAACATTATAAAGTGATAGTTGTACGTTTTATCCACTTATTTCTCAAATACCTAAATAATTATTTACTGTTTTGGAAGCGGCGCTTGTTAGACGGTGGCAGCCATGTTGATTCTGTCGTCCAATCACAAATTGTGTTATTAGATGGTGAAACGCGTGTAAACAGCTGAACCAATGACCGTTGCGAAATAGCGGAGGCGATCCTCAGAGAGTAAATAATGACCAAGATAGTTATCTGTAGTTTACCGAACTAATGACTGATGTGTTTATCTAAAACCCGCGATCCGACCCGCATGTTATTTTTTCCACCCAGATCCGAACCCGGGAAAAAATGTTTTTTTAAAAACCACCCGCAAATCAGCTGTTTTTGCAGGTACCCGGTGGGTATTCGACCCAGTGCAGGACTCTGCTATCCAGAACTTTTGTTAATGGAAAAGCAAAACACAGAGAGTTGAGTTGAGGAGAGCTGTGACATACCATGCAGTGTTAATGCGGCATCACACTCTCAGTGAGTTGTTACATTCCCGTTTTTCTCAGCTTGTCTTTTTTGTCTCTCTATTTTAAAACAGGGTGCAACTATTATTCATGTTAGACAACCCTGAAAACTCAGCATGTTTTATGTTTTCAAAATGAAAACTGAAAAAAATGGCATTGTTTTCCACAGGTTAATCATTTGCAGCAACAGTCCTGATCATTAACCGTTTGTCCCCAAGCACTTATTATCGGCTTCTGGCTTAAAACTCCAGAATGAATCAGGGGAAGATGGTAGTGGTGGTGGCGGCTACTTCTTTAGCTGCATTTTCTGTCCCCTTGTAAAAACAACTTTATGACATGTTGACATCGAACACAGACAAACATCCACACCTCTAAAATCCACAGTGTTAAAGCTCAGAACGGTGTACTTAGCTCTCCATAAAGGGTGTCCAATTTCACATCAATCCTCTTTGTCCAGCTCAGTAGAATTGATCCTAAAAGGGGTGGATCCTTTTATTGCAGCAGAGTGGTGTGTTTATAATAAACTAAATGTGAAATGAAATGTGTTAAACATTGTAACTTTGATATCGAAACTAATAGTTACAAATACCATTAAATGTTTAATCAGTCACTTCAGGATGTTATGGAGCTTTGTTTGATTGTCGAGGCTAAAAATGATTGAAATTGTAACTGGCAATAAATTTTATTTTGCTTTTTTTTGACAACTACTCAAGCAAATGGAGTTACAAGTGTTGTACATGCTGTGCTTTCTGGTGTCCTTATTCACTCATTCAGATTTCAGAGTCCTGGTCACAGCCACAGCTCTTTGAGGGATGCACAATGCGTTGCCTTTTACCAGCCTGTTTGATACCGGGATGGTGATGTTTCATATCAGTATGAAAAAGTTAGTGCCCATGCTAACTTATGGTCAACAAAACGGCACCAGTTTTTAGCTTTTGACAGGAATACATTTCAGCCACTGTGTGCTGCACATCTCCCCCGTACTGCTGGCAGAAATCTGCAAAAATCACCACAGGTCCGGCTGGAATAATCCCCTCAGGCTAAGCTGTGGCCTGAGGGGAAAGAGACAGTGGCTATGACGCAAGCTCACATACTTGAGTTGCGTTATTCACACAGAATTTGCATTTGGGTGCCACATCTCTAAACTTGCATGCCTTCCCAAGTTAGGTTTCAAACCAGGCATACACTGTAAGACTTGAACACATTTTAAGACTTGATTTTAAGCCACTTGACTCATTTTTGAGTCAGACTTTCATCTTAGTCTGGCGTCTTTCCTGTGCAGTGTACAGGGGAGTGAAGACCGATCAATGGCAACCTGACGCATCATGGGGACAGAAAATATTCTTGCCCCTTTAATGTGTCCTCCTCATACAATGACAAATATGAGGGAGAGAAACATTGGCAAAAATGCATTATTGTGAATTGTACTGGTCTAACATTACAGACCTCAGCTAACAAACAAACTTCTACCTGCTTTGGACCTTTCAATCAAATCTTTACTGACAGTTGTCAATAGCCCAGATGTTTCTTTCTTACAGTGTCTGCACTCAGCTTCGACAATGGGAACACACAGTATGACACATAAATTGTGAGTTTTGGCTTTACATTGCATTTATTGGTATATTAGGAGTTGAAATTAAATAACAGGCTCCACTCATACAGTGAATGGCCAGATGATTTGGGCTGATCATGACAAAGCAGTGAGGAAGGAGGAAGCTAAATACCTAGATGGCATTTAGCTCTAGTGAAGTAAGTGTCTCCTCCATATCCCCAGTGTTACAAGCAGTCATAATGCAAAGGTCAGTGCCAGTGCTGTGAAAATCATACAGATTCCCCTGAAGTTCTAGGATAACAAATCACATGACCTTAAAGGCAGAAGTTAATAAATTGTTTTTGCATCTTAATGTCCATCTGAGACTTTTCCTTTAACCCTTTGACTGAACGCAATTCAAAACAAAACTTTTCTTTAAAGATGAGTTGCTTTCATAAGTTTGATTTGTATCTCGCTTATTTTCTTTTGGTGCTGTTCTTATCAACCTTTTAGCATTGTCTAAGAATTCCTTCAGCCTCTGTTCTATCATTGTTTAGATAAGTTATCTCTGTGGGCCCATCTCTTCACCTTGTGTTCAGGTTGTGCAGGCTTTACTGAGTCTCTGGGCAGGGATTTAGCTGATAATTGCTGTTATTTATGGAAAAGAATGCGTCTTTCTTCAACAAAGAGATTTTTAAACTTTGAAGTATTGGAGAATCAAGCCTTTGGCTGTGCTCTGTCCTCCATCACGCTTATAGAACTTGCACTAAGTGCGTGTCACATTGCAAAACTGACTCCACATAATAAGTCTTTGGTCTTAGTCTTCATTCTCATTAATCCAACTGAGGATGGCTTTTCATTGCAGTGGTGTAATCTCCTTACATGGTCATGACTTGTGCACCATCCAGTAAGGTCAGACTAGTTTCCCCAGTCTCTCATTAGAAAGCTCGTTTGCAGGCAGCGTTTTGTAAGATCTAGGAAAGTGCTGAGGGAAATAGTTTAGTTGGAATTTTGATGCCAGCCCCGGGAGAGATTTTGTCCAAAGCTTTTACTAGGAGAGGTGAAGCTAAATAGATTAAATAGAGAGAAATATTGAAGAGGTAATATATTATTATATTGGAGCCAGGGTAGTCAGAAATCTGTAAAAGACAAAAAGAAAAAAATTGCACCATTTGGAAATACACCCTCCTCCTGCAGCTTCCACCTCTCTGTCCTAAGCCCCTCCCATTAGGTGACCACTGGCATATGCATGTGCTTCATACAGTAACCCAGTGTTCCCAATACATTGATTTATTTCAGTGTAGAGATGCACACAGAGCATTCACTCAGCCCCTCCTTGCCTTGCTCTCTCTCTCTTTTTGTCAGACCACAAATGAGACAAGAACTTGCTAGCTAGCCACCCCACGGTCCCTCCGCCTTGCTCCCCACTGCTGTGGACTGCTCCCCACTGAGGAAAGCAGGCAGCAGCACAGGAGACAGACCTTCGGTAAGCAGCTTTAGTGCCTCAAATTCTGCCAATGCAAAACCCGCAATGCCGTGTGTAACAGTATACTGGTGGCCAGCAGCGGCTCTGGGCCTTACCTGTGTAACGGCAGCAACAGAAAGGTTGCTGATCTGTCAGGGAGTCAGGGTTGTCTGGTCCCCTGGAGCTAGGGTTTGCTCTGGCTGGATTCGGGTTTCTGAAGCCTTTGAATAGCGTTCCTTTACTGGACCTGCAACCCGCTCTCTTCCCCACGAGCTGGTCCATAGTGGCGGGGAGTGAGGTAGAGGACACACTGTGAGCCGAGGCTTTATTTAGCTAAATAAATGTGAACTTGAAGCCACAGCTGTGAGCCTTTGGCTCCAGTTAGCAGATAGCTAAACTAATAGCAATTTTTTTCATCTATCTCTGAAAAATGTTTTATTTCATTTATTGTCAGGCTCCTCTTAGACTCTCTCTTTGAGAAGTTCGTCTTCCTTTTTGGGTTGCTTTGCAGTGCAGACAGTTGTTGCCATTTCTGAAACAGCAACTTTCTCTGCAGGATTCTCCGCTACTGAATCAGGCTTTCACCATCTGAAGCGACGTGCACACGCATCTGCATTTGTAGAACAGCCAATAAAAACGCCTTCTCTTGGAGATGACCTGTGATTGGCCAGTGTCTCCTCTTAGGGGCTAGATGGGGGGCTGTATTTCTTATGTCTGATTATCTGCAGCTGTCTTAAATAAACCTAGTTGCTGCACCTGCTCACCAGCCTGTCTGCCACAGGCAAGCACATAGGCCAGTCCAGGCTGATGCTTCACCAGCAGCTTCAAGCTCCACACAACTGTGTAATTCAGTTTAATAGCATGCATCTATTTCTGGAGGGATAATGGGAGAGGGGGATAGAATGTTGATTTTTTTTATAGAGGAGATTACATTTAGGAGATGTCTCTCTATCTTTGTAAATTTCGAAAATGGCATTTGATTGATTTTTCAAGACTAGATTTGTATTGCAGTGTACAGGGGATTTTACAAAATGTTACTTTGCACGGTTGGTTGGAGTTTTGAAATATGTTTTTTTTTTTTTTTTTTTAGTGTTAGCCTGTTGTGGAAACCAGACTGTTCAGGTCATGGAGGTGGTCTGACTGAATTATGAAGGGCTCTGTTTGCTTAAAAAAAACAAAAAAACAACAACAACCCGTGATGCATTTAGGATGCTGTAAGGCAATTTGGATAAAAACATCCGTCCAATTTTTCTTCTGATTTGTCATTTAATTGAGTTCACTCACTCCATGTTTGATCAAGTGCTGCTTCTATAAGATGCCCATGCCAAAATAAGGTACTTTCTTATTGTGTGTGCATAGTTTGTGTAAGTGCTTTTGTTCTGACACGCCAACCTCAGCTCTGACCTGCCGATTCTTCCCTCAGGATCACACTCACAGCTGGGTGCTTTTGTCGGCAGTATGTTTCCCCTGCAGCTGGACCAATACATACACACACACCACACATAATAATACCGGAACACATACATCCTGCATGTAGCTCACGCACGCACGCACGCACGCACGCACGCACACACACACACACACACACACACACACACACACACACACACACACACACACACACGCACACGCACACGCATGGGCATCAGAGTCTGATAACACTTCTATGGCTACAGTGGTGCATCACAATAATGGCCGGTGTAGAAATAGGACATAAGGGAAAAGCTAGGTGAGGATTCATTTTAATTTTATGTGACACAAGATTGTGCTACCTGTGAGTTTATGATGAGCATCTTCCTGGTGGCCCACTGAGCCTGATCCACGAAACCAAGACTTTTGAAGACATCGCAGTGGGCTCTGATGACTTAAGGCCTTTGCAAACACAGCGAGACAACTGTGCTCTGAAATCCCTTATTTCCAGTGGTTTGTAGCACAACACAACTTTTTCTTTGCTGCTTTGAGCAAGGTGCGTGCGCAGCCACAGTGCGCAGCTTGCAGCACAGATCATGTTGTGTCTGAAAGGCCTTAATATTTTTCATCATCATTGTAGAAATGTTCCAGACTGATTGGAAAAATAAACCGTTAAATGATGACTTGTTAGATGTAGCCATATCTCATATAAATCTCTCCTCTGCTCTCTCATATCTCTTTCTACTCTAAACAAAGTCTGGACAAACTAATCATGCATGAAAGCATTTGAGAGTAAGCCTTGATCCATCTAAAGATGAAGATAAGGTAATGTAGACGATAACAATGTACTTACTGGCTTGTAAAATAAGCTATTATGCCTCCCAAAAGTCTGCTTGTGCATAATAAAAACCTTAAAATACTTAATACATAAAAATGTTAGTCATTATTCAGCAGGATACCAGTAGCACAGTGTTTACAAAGTGCTATGCAAAAAGGCATAAAATGAATACATAGAAAAATTAACACAAGAGAGATTAAAAACAATGAAAAACAGTACAATATTGAAAGAAAGATAATCTTTAAGTGTCCTTGAAGAAGTAATTTAAAAGATGTTAGTAAAAACTAAATCCTTGCAGTAGCTGCACTTTTTGCCCATTAAGATGCAGTGCTATCTGCCAAGGTTAGTTTTTCCTCTGCACCATTGTGATTTTGCTTATTTGTTAATGGCACTTTTTTTAGCAGGTCACAAGCTTGATTCTCTCCTGATGGGAAGAGTACTATCTGCGTTCTGGGTTTCCCTGAGGCAATTGGACAGCAGATGTCAACTATTTCATTAATTTTTATTTCAAATACTTAATCAGAGAAGCCCTACAAAATGATGTCTTGTGCCACACAAACAGCTGTTAGCACAGCCTTTAAAGGGACAATTCACCCCAAAATACAAATATTATCTTACTATCTTACGTGTGGTGCAATTTACCAGTCTAGATCGTTTTGGTTTGAGTTGCTGAGTGTTGGAGATATCGGCCATAGAGATGCCTGCTTTCTCTCCAGTATAATGGAACTAGATGGCACTTGGCTTGGGGTGTTCAAAGTAGGGGTGTAATGATATACCTATCTGGATTGATGTATTGATTCAGGGAACAGAGATCCAGTATTATTAAAGCAAAATGAAAACATTGATACATAGTGTCATCTTCAAGATACGCCTTTATTTTGAAGTTTCCATGGCACATCTATGTCACAAATTCCGACAAAGCACACCTTCTTCCTATAGATTTTCAATCATAGCTATCAGGCTAGTGCTAGACAGATAATGATAAGCAGCCAAGAAGAAAAACCCAATGACGATATTTACAGATACAGTCTTATCGATTGCAGTTAAATCAAATCAAAACCGTATTGTGGTAGGCTTTGTGATACCAGCAAATATTGTGTGGGTGTCCAAAGAATCAATATAATACTGTGTCATAATGAAACAAGCTCAAAGTGCCAATAAATACATTTGATAAACTCATCAGCAATGTCTCTTTAATGAAATCATGACCCAGCTACTTAAGATAATCTACAAACCTTGTTGTGAGCCGTTTCATGTTGGGACTATTTTCTTTCTACCGAACCACAACCCCCCTCCATATGTATTTTTGGTGCACCACAAGCCAAGTGCCAACTAGTTTTATTTTATTGGGGAGCAGGTAGACACCTCTATGGCTGATATATCCAGCACTTCACAACTTACACCAAAACAATCTAGATTGATAAGTAGCGCTCACTAACTTTTTGGCTCACCGGCCAAGGGGACTGGTAGATGAAAAAATCCACCGGCCAAGCATATTTTTGACCAGCCAAAATAATGAATTGCCTTTTTCTGTCACATAAACATTTATTTCAGTACTTTTCATTGAGATAATATAGTATTATGTTGAATACAAGCTTAAAGGAGAAGCCAGAGTGAAATTTGAAGCAAAATTAATTTAATATTATCAAGTTTTGAGCTCAAAATTCCATTTGCACTTTGTACTTCAAACATAACAGTAATTTACAGTAACATAGCAGGCTATGTGAAACTTGCTGCATTCATGGTCACGGATGTTCACCAGCTTCATTGTTTTGTTACCGATGACAAATGAGTTGTTACGTTTTTTTTCTTTAGCATATTACCGACATACATTACAGGCCATTACTGCACCCTCAGCATCGTAGTGTAGCCAGCCTCTTGAAACGCCGTTATCGCCGAACCTCCATTTCTCACAAAACTTTTTTTTCTGTAACGTTACAGCTTCAGCTTCGTCCTCGTCTGTGTTTTTTTGTTTTGTTGGTGGTTTACTTACACCTGGTAAATGTCGCCACATGATGCCCGGTGATAGCATGCTTGCTACTAACAGCAGATCATGGATCTAGGCGCGCGATATGCCTACGTGCGTGCGCGTCCTCCGAGTAGGCCTACAGGTTCCTTGATGCAGCGGGGAGCAATTTAAGTGTGACACAACAAACTGAGCGCCGGTCTGCTATTAGCCACCGTCAAATAGCTATATATATCATTTATTAGCTATTAGCCACCGTCAAATAGCTATATATATCATTTATTACGTGACTATTTTGGTACAAACATTCGCCCGCCAATGTGGCAGATAGCCTTCCGAGATTTGGTCGCCAAATGGAAAATCTACCCGCATTTGGCGCTTGGCGGGTGTTAATTTTCAGTCCTGGTAGCGCTTAAGTTAAAAGAAAAAAAATACGTAGTTTTGATTTTAGGGTGAACTGTCCCTTTAAGCTAGTCCGTTAAGGATGAATTCTTTACTAACATGCTGCCAGTAGTTTACCTCAGTTCCTGGGTCAGTGTTACCCTCATGAATTTTTTTCAGTAGCATTGTATGGGAGAATATCTCTGCAGATGAAACGGCAAATTTAACTGATTCTAACTTCTGAGAGGAATGATATCAATGTCCCATTTATTTCAGGTGTTTAAATGCTGACCGCCTGTGTGTGTGTGTGTGTGTGTGTGTTTGAGGACTATATTACATCGAGGTCACATCCAGCAGGGGATGCTTATATGAAAAGCGAAGTCCTGAGTCGCTGCACACACACACAGGGAGCTCTCACTGCTGCTCTGCCGCCGACACCGGCAGCCCTGCAGCACTAGCCTACATTTCAGAGGAGGAGGAAGAAAAATATGGTGATGTCATCTCGATGTCTCTCTCCCCTCCTCTCTCTCTCTCTGTCGTCCTCTCTCAGAGGCTGTGTGTGAATGTAATGGTGCTTTTTGCTACCCGAGCTGCATGAGGTAGGTCCTTCATTCACCTCCCTGTGCTCTCTTGCACATGTGCATGCTCCATCGGTCCGGCTGTCTCCATGCTTCCGTGTTTGTGTGGTAAAATTTACCTGCGCTTGATGTGGATAATGTAGTCTGTTATGTTCCTGTATGGATAATCTCACTCTTAAGGTTTTTTGGGTGTTTTAGCGCTGTGTGTGTGTGTGTGTAGGAAGGCTCTGTTCGGGTAACAGATGGTAATACATTGAGGTCACATCACACTCCGGTCTGATGATGTGTCCTGATACCGGGGTAGCCACTGAGAATTTGTCTGGTGGTGTCAGACTGCAGGTAGCTGTCGAAATCCCAGACTGAGATGAGAAGGTGAATCATATTCGTCCACCTACTGACAGTACTGATCATGTAGAGATGATGATTTCAATCCCGTCTTTCAGCTTGCCCTTTTCCCCCCCATGCACTCTTTTCTTAAAAGGTCATTTTCAGGTCACAGGAATATCAACCGCCGCTGTTACCTTTGCACTCTTTACTTCCATGTGATGTCCGTAAATCCTTTAAAATGTACAATAAGAATGATCTTTAAGCTGAATGTGCTGACATCTCAGCCTCACGTCTTTTCTCCCTTTCCTGTTATGCAAGAGGTATCACACACACACAAACCAACACACATTATTTAACTCGGGCTGTGTGCGTCATACACATTTTCACTGTGCAGCTCTGTAGTGGAGCTTTGGCTCTGTTCTCTCTGATTTCCCTCTGTCTCTGTGGAAGGGATTGTTTTGTGCCGTTCGTTATGAGCCAATAGACGTTTAAAAAGCCGAGCAGCCGCAGTGGTTCTCCTATAAAGGGATTGAACACTCCGAGGTCACCACAGTCTCCTTGACTCCACAGGAGTTCAGAGCTTTTCATCGTCCTCATCAACATTCCCATCCACATGCCGCTGTGATGGATCAGATAAATGGATGCTCGTGAGTGCTGAGTCACCTTGTTGCATTTAAAAGCGTAATACAGTTTGGTTTGCAAGGTGACACATTTGCTGCTGGTGCTATTAATTCTAAATCGGATTCAATTACATAATAATGGCCTTATCTGTATAGGTGCACCATTTGGCTGTGCTGGAGTGCTGCATGTTATGTAGTGGCAAGGGCATGGAAACAGGCTTTAATGGACTGCATGTGGCACATGAGACGACATGACATTGAATTTTTACCAGCTGATGATCTGTGGCCAGGAGTGTGTACTCTAGTATTGAGTATGAGCTGTACTAAAATGAAGTAGAAACGGGTAAATTCAGGTAGCGAAACATTATAAATACATTGAAAAACAAGTATGGTTATATTCTGTATCTCTCTTATTACCAACAATTCACACAAAAAGAACAAAACAATGAATTGATCCTACTAACATATATTGTTTGTGTATTCAGAGCCTGATATGTCTTATTCCTCTGTGATAGAACTCCACTGTTGTCCCCAAGTATTAAAAGCACATCTGTGAGCCACACTGTTGCAATCGGTCACATGTTCCTTTATTATCCTAAGCACACACTGTAGTTCATATAGCCTCAAGACCACACACAGCAAATATCCTGCTGCTGGAAATACTAGCTAGAGCACCAAATGTGTATTAGTCTGCGGCTGAAAACAGTCCAAGAAATGCACTTTTTAACACCCGTTAAATTGCCCAACTGTTTAGTGAAATTATTTTGTCTTTAAAAAATGGAAATATATATATATATATATATATATATATATATATATTAAGATATTTTTTGGTGGCTCTTTGCCTTTATTTGATAGGGCAGATATAGCGTGAAAGGGGTAGAGACAGGGGGGATGACATGCAGCAAAGGGCTGTGGTTTGGAATCGATCTCGCAGCTGCTGCAGCAAGGACACGGCCTTTGTACATGGGTTTTCTTCAGGTAGAACCATAGACTGTAAAAATAATGGATGTAGCTACCGTGACGTCATCCATTGGTTTGTGGACTTTTTGGAGCTGGAAGTGACCTTATTTGGATGAGAGGCAGGCACTGTGGAGGAGCAAGGGGTGGATCTGATTGGGATGCCGAGCGCCCCGCCCTTAAAAGTCACCCAGCGTGTCACCCAAAAGTAGCTATTTCTGCTGTTAAGTTAGGCATTTTAACATGGGGGTCTCTGGGGATTGACTGGCTTCTGGAGCCATCCTCTAGTGGCCATTGAAAGAACTGCCGTTTTTGGCACTTAGGTGTTGGCATCATTTTTCAACCCCAGAAGCTGCTGCTTGGTTGGAACCAGTAGGCTTGTGGCTGACAACTTAACATGCTGAGCAAGTTGGAAAGTATTGTAGGTCAGATTAACACATTGGGTTTGGTCATTTTTGTTGATAATAGGAAAAAGATAGAATCACACTAAACTGTTGCCTTTTAGGATGTTTGCAGCCTTTACGGTTATCATTCAGTTTCAACTTGGTCAGCTGTAAGTGTTGACGGAGGTAATATGTTCCCATAGGTAGATCAATAAAGACCTATATATTGGCCTATATAAGTTTATTGGAAACTATGGTGTCAGTGTATGTGTCAGCAGATAAGTAACATGAATTTGCAGTACAAAGTACATTTATTAAAAAAAAAGAAAAAGGCTTCCAGTCGTTATATCCTTCTCGGATTTTTTAAACTCCCAAATATTGGTTTTGGTAATGGCCTAAAAAATCTGCGCTGATTGCGCTCTGCATTTTGTACCTGGATTCAGTGATAGCAAACAGTACAAAAGATACATATATGGTCGCTGACGCACATGCCATTTTAGATTCTGAGATTAAGTGGATGAGGAATCATGCCCATCCAGCGCCAACTGGCACAGTGCAAGTCAGGTTTTGGAGGGCACCCATGTCTCTCACAGGGGGTGGGAGAGTAACAGTGTTTTAATAGAAAGTAGGGAAATAACCCAAAGACTGTTTTTCACATTTCCGGATGAGTCAGCCTGCTTTATATAGACTGTTTTTATACCATTTCCGCTTTATTACATGGGTATATGCACTCTGGCCAAACCTTCAGGATGTTTCCAGATGCTTTGATGTGGACAGAAATTATGTAAGGGCGTCTTGCATTTATGAGAACAGGATTTGTTCAGGGATGAGATTTAATCTGTGCTACAGGAATGGCTGCCAGATGATTTATTTGTGCAGTGCTGTTAGATCTGCAAGTCTATTATTTTTCTAAAGCACGGAATGATCTGTAATCGTTCCGTCCTGCAGTGTCTATATATTGAAAGTAATCCTACTCTCTGTGTTTGTGTCTGTGTATTCCTACATGTACAGTATCAGATTTCTGCAGATTTAGCACCGACATGAATTTTTTCTATCCTTGTCAGGGGGATGAAAAGTGATTCTTATTCTGGTGAAACACTGTTGGACTCTCTGTGGTCTAGCAAGGCAATCCTCTGCCTCTACTTACATGGTTGATTAATATTCCTCACTCCCTGACCTACATGGATTAATTCTGTTTAAAGATGTCTCCCCCTAAGCGCGGCACCAAACTGGGACAGGCAGAAGATTACATTGGACCAAGTGACTTGAATGTCCCCTCTAACCCTAACCCTAACCCATTTTTGAAAACATAGTTTGTCCATCAGCTCCTCATTCCTGACAAGCTGACATTTCTAGTACAGCCTAGTGTCTCTACAGGAAATTACATTTTGCTGGTTTGGGCAATTTTATCTCTAAAAAACTGATGCTGATCGAAGCACGCTTGTGGGGATTGGCTGCCAGCAGAACTATTTTAATAGTCAGTGCTTTCTAGATCTGGGTACGCAAAGGATCAAACACAGGTATTATTTCACTGGAGAAGTTTTGCTAACCCTTGGCCCTGGGTTATTTTGGTTGGCACCTTAAAGGAATGGAGTACAGATACGCAGCCTTACTAGTGATTCATGAAATATGATCTAGACCGTCTAATTTAAAGCTTGCTAATTAGCAATTGTTAGCCTGTTAACCTCAGATGCTGAGACTGAAAGTTAACGCCTGCCAACACCTGTTGACATTAGCATTTAGGTCAAAGCATGACAATGCCTAACTACAGCCTTACAGAGCTACTAGCATGACTGTAAATTCTTGTTAAGATAGTTCTCAGTTATTGGCCTTGAGGCAGGCTATATCTATGTGGTTTTTCCTGCCGTTCTTCTCCATAGCTGGTCACGTTCACACCCCAATACTTGTCAGTCATCTTGATAAGACTTGATAAAACTTAGCCTGAGGCTGAGGTATGTGGCATCTGTGGGGCCAGCACAGATGTTAAAGATGCAGACAGTCAGCAATTTATTCACAATGATATTCAATAAAGGTGTCTACAGATTCTTAATATGTCTTAAAATGTTTTACTTTCATATTATAAATAATGGGCCTTAAAAGTCACTAAATAGTCTTAAATTTGAATTTTTGAACCTAATTGCCATAAACATTTTATCTCATTTCATCTATCCATTTTTTTTTTTTTTGGTAAAAATGAGTTAACATCTTAAGTGTGAACAACATTTCTGATGTAAATTATCTTGAAAAGGTCTTAAAAAGTATTACATTTAAATTTCTGATACCTGAAGACACCCTGTTAATGAAGGGTGGGTGGTAGGAGCAACATTCACACAAATAAATGAAGTCAGCGTCAACACATGATCTTAAGAATCAAAATATTTTGATATATTTATGTTAGTTTTTCATAGGAATAAATGCATTTTGCTCATTTAAATGGAACGCAGTGTCCCTCAACTAACCACTGCTGTTTGAAGTAAAATGTACAACATCACAGCTTTTCTTTTCATCATTTTGAAAAAAGAAGCCTTTGCTGTTAGATTGTTGTTGGAGATTATCCTAAAAGCTTCATCATCACCTAGCAGCAGTAGAAGCAATAGACCTTGTTCAGAGTAATCAGAGTGGCTGGCAGTCACTTCAAGTAGTGGGGATGAAGGAGAGACTGAATCATCAGACAATAACATAGAAATGACAATTGTCTGTTGTGGTGTAGTGTTTGAATTTTACTACTGAAGTGGGGAAAATATCAGGGACTAACACGGGACACTGTTACAACACCATGCTTTGATTTTATCGCCTGGCGTGTTCGCACACCATATGTCTCACTTAACCAGTGGTAATCATTCTCCAAACACTCAGCAGTGACAGCAGTGATGGGCCTCTATAGATGTGCCTCTCTGGCTGTCAGAGAGCTGCCTCGCCTTTTGAGAGCCGACAGCAACATCACTACAATCAGCTTAGGGTCCTGAAATGATTGCTGTCCTTGCCTGCCCTTGAGCTGCTGAGCTCTATGGTTAATCTAAAAACAATCAAAGTCAGAGTATTTCACTGTTGTAGATTCAAAACAATAATGACAGACAATCCAAATATTTCCTGGTGCTCATTTTTTTCCCCATTTTCTGCATTCTCTGTGTTATGTTTTCATAAAACATTCTACTTTTAAAGACAAACTTAAATGCGTCATATTTTCTGGTGTTTGGAATATTTGGCTGAGTATGGTTTATAACGTGTAGCCCATATTTACACCATAATTATAAGTGTAATTGAACCATAACTGCTCTGAAAGCCAATCAACAACATACAACAGCTAAGCAGTACCCAGCATCAAGACCCAGAGGGACATGACTTTTATAACCTTTGAGGGAGTTTAGTTGTACTTAAAGCAACTCTTACCTTTCTTGCATTTCACACAGCACTTAGAAAAAATTTGAATATCCACAACTCCCGCCTCCCTCCAAAGTCCCATCCTCCTCCTCCTGCAACTCCACCTCCCTCCATTACGTCCTCATTATAGACGTAGCCGTTGGCAAGGTAACGTTAGATACACGGAAGAGGAGAGCGAGTGTAATGTTACAACAAAGACAGTCAAACGCAACCCCGGAGTTTTAAAACT
>NC_065528.1:8559792-8726396 GCF_006386435.1 Epinephelus moara
TGGTTGTAGCGTTAGATCTCTGCAGCAGTTTCTAATGTCTGTTAGAAACTCGCGACTGTATTGCACTGATGAATTTACTTCTTGTTGCATCGTTTCTTTCTTTTGCCAACTGATTTCCCTGTTGGAGCAGCTGGAGGTGGAAGCAGTGGTCCGCATTTGTTTGCTTTTGTTACGGAGAAAAGTTTATATTCACAAGGGTCCCTGTCACTAGTTTATATCCACAAGCGTCCCTGTTACTAACCTGCTTGTTGTCTCAGACTCAGGGGTGGAGGGTGTGGGGGGTGGTTACGCGAGCGGTTACGTCAGTCGGAGGCCTCCACGTGGGGAAGACAGACAGGACAGGAGAAAACGGAAAAAGGAGTTTTCTTAGAACCATATGAGAATGGTATAATGATGAGTTTTCATCTCTGGTGGAATTCACTTTATAATGATGAGTTTTCATCTCTGGTGGAATTCACTTACAGTTTAGTGTGCCATCAGCGTATTAATAGCATTTTAACCTAAACAAAGAAAAGTGTAAAATTTCCAGAAAGGTAAGGGTTGCTTTAATGGCAGGGATTTTGTGTCATCATTCTGAGCAGAAACCTTTTTGCATTGGTTTTTGTGCTGTTATCTACTACTTAGCCATCGTAGCCCCCAATTTCTTGTGGTGCTGATTTTGCCACCTGTTCAGCAAGATTAAGATCCTGAAGATGTGATTACTGTTTTTGTTGCAGTAATATCCTATTTATTAACATATTCTTTATTTATGCTCTTGAACTGCAACATAAATCTATCAACTAAACCCACATTATTCTCAGAGGTTCCCCGCTATCGTTTGGCTCCGTGGAGAAACCCCTCAGCCAGTGTTTCCGGCTTTGTTTTGGGGCCACTGCCAAGCCACAAGTTTAGGATTCCCTGTGTGTTTGCCCTCTATCTTTGGCAATGATTCATAGCTCTTAGCTGACAGACTGCTGTGGTACGGTTCAAACAGATTGTTATGTGCCAGCTTGTGCGAAGGGGCAGAGTGTCAGTAAAGTGTGAAAGTGAAGACAATAGAGCCATAGTAGAGTGGATTGTCTGTCAATGGCTTGTCCATTGTTTATTAAGTGAAGCAGAGTCTCCATTGCGGCCTTAATCAGAGCTTGATATGGAAATAAAAAAGCCTCTATAGGCAATAATTATATGCAATAGTAATTAGATAATAATAGATCAAGTGTCTAGCCACACTAGCAGCTATGTGCACTTAGGTACATCAGCATGCTAACATGCTCACAATAACAATCCTAAAATACTGATGTGTAACAAGTATAATTTTGGATGTTCCCATGCTAACAGTAGCTATTTAGCACTAGCGCTGCCCATACATTCTGAATGTATGGGAAGCCATTCATCCTATGGGTAAAATGGGTATCTGTGCTGAAACTGAATTGCAATCCATCCAATAGCTGCTGAGACATTTCACTCAAAAACTAAAATGTACATTTCCTTGCTATGTCCCAATCAGGGCAGCTGCAAATATAGGGCAACTTTAAAACTAATGTGTATTTAGTCATCCAAAAAATGAGGTGCAGCAGAGGCTGAAGCATATGTTGAACTGAGACAGTCTCTTTGGGTAAGAGTGTCAACAAAATACCAAAAACATAAGTCAGCGGCACAGAGCTAACTCTAGACCCAGAGACACTTTATGTATCCTAGAGGGAAATTCAGTTGTGATTGCTACAGCTTTAGATGTACAACACAACAACAATGTATTAGCAGTATATGTTGGCAAAGAATAATACCCAAAAATGTCTACCTGCCTTACACTGCTATAAAACGTTCCCTGTAGTCGCAGACTATGATTTCTGTGTTATTTTCCCACCTCAGCTGTGTGGCTGCTGCTCCAGGCTGAGTCATGGACTGATTGCTAAAGCCGGTTTTGAGAAAGAGTGGAAAGCATCTGTCTCAGCATGACGGGTCCTTGAGCGTTGAGGCCAGATGAAGTGTGTGTGCTGGCTTGAGCCAAGAGGCTGTTGGAGCGCTGGAGCGTTACATTAGTAGAATGACTGGTGGGAGGATTTAGTGACCTTGTCTTTGTCAGGATGTCCTCCTGTCCTCTGTGATATTAGGCACTATTGGTCTCTAAGAGTTTCCTAAAGCTGCTTACTTCCTGCTTCCTTTCTGGCACCTTTCTAAGGAAACTCATGTATTAATATTGGGAAGAGCTGCCTACTTGTCTCCAAAATGCTACTAAAAACAAAACGTCATAGATGTGCAAGTATACCATGTAAACATGAGTAGAAAAGAATTCCACAGAAACATGCTAATGATTTGAACCTCAACAGGATGGAGTATCTTCTTTTCTTCAGTGTTAGTTGCACTGAATCTTGCTTTCCCAGTGCTGGTTCTCAGTACATTGCAGTCTCAATCTGCTTTTATTTCCCAGACAAATCTGAATCCCGACAGCCAATTTTCTTTTATAACTAGTCCGTGACTTTCATGACTCGAACTTGAAAGAACCTTTCCATGTCCCCATAAGGCATTTATGGTCCTGTTTCAGAGCTCTGATTGTTCTGGATGAGATCGCCCTTTCTCTTGATTAAATTACTGATCCCAGTGTCATGGACAAGGACACGCAGGGGCAAAGCAAATGATGTATTTTTAACCTTTTTTCATTCAAGAAAAGGTGACATAAAGCTTCAGCTGGTAACTTTTAGAAAATAACTTTTTGCCATAGTTGCTGAAACTGTCACTTTTTCCCAACCATTTTGTTTGACACTGAAGCCGCTGTAATTTAGAAGTAAAATAAAGGTAGTGCAGTAGCAGTCCCATGCTGTTTAGCTATGTAAGCATTTTAAAAAGCCCCAGAATGATACCCCAAAATAACTAAAGCTTGATACAGTTGTTGATTTGGAACTCACATTTTCTAATATGCTTGTTGTGGTATTTACAATACAGGACAGGCCTGAAATTACGATGCTCCTGATACGCTACTTATCTCATATAATTTAGCAGCTCAACACTATCTCACCAGCAGGCTAGTCAGTTAGCTAATTTGCTAACCTGTTGTGTTTTGTACCCTGTGGAGATGTTTTCGAGTCCTGTCACTGAGGTGCTTGGCCAGGTTGGAAGTGTTTCCTCCCTTGCTGGATCCTGCTTTATAGCAGCTTTACCATACAGGCTTCATTATATCAGTGTGTTCACCATCAACGTTGGCTCTGTAATGTTAGGCAACGAATCCACACAGCAGACTTTGACAGCCCATTTTGTTAACCACTTATCAGGAACATATTTTAGTGTACTGTTTAGCTGTAAAGTGAGAATGTTTGCTCCGGCCAGTATATCGTGCTTGGTTTTTGCTTTTTTCAACAGTAGTCTAAGCAGTACACTAAAATATGTTCATGAGCAGTGATTGACATAGTTGACAGCTATGTCAGAGAGTTCTCGACTACGATTGGTTGTTTTCGTGAAGCATATAAGGATGCAGATGAACATGATTTTTTCACATGACTATCTGTCTTATGTACTACTCTGTGGATGCATTGACAGCTTCAGCAAATTTGACAGGAAGTTATTTTTATACAAGTTACCAACGACCACCACAGCTTTGTTCCCCAAGTTGAGGCCCCTGAGTAGTGCAACTGAAGCATTGTACTGCCATGTTCCAATAGTAAAGCAATATCGAGGCTCACCAAGAGAGCTGTGTCACTGTCGCCTTCAATTTTGCTTCTTCTAAATAATGCATAAGTTTGCAATGCTTCTACAGCTCTGCTGCTAATTGATCCAGTTTAACACTGTTTGCTGCTGTTTACTACACATTACAAAATATAAACCCGTGTAAGAAGTGTACAGTTTTTTTTTTCTTCGTACAGTCCTTGCATCTGAAGTATCAGTCCACAAGTCAGAGTACTGCATCTGTCTTACATGGGCTCTTGTGGCCACATATCCTAATAAGGTGCCATCTCAGTTGGGAACACAGGGTTTATACCATTGAAATATCCACACAAAGCAGCAATCAGCATAAGTGGCTGCCTCCTATAATCTTTTTAAGTAAACCATTTTTAGGACAACCACGTGTTGGCAGGCAGCTGCTCCACCCAAAATAATCTCCCCGAAAGCGTAGAGTGTAATTAACAGATGGTCCCACTTGTTCATGAACTCATGTTGAGGATTTAGTGAAGTGTTAGTATTAGTGGTGTTACAGTTGCCTACAGTGGTGTTAGGCCTGTATTTTGTGGGTAGGTACAGCCACTGCATGGAGAAAAAATAGGCAATAAGTATGACCATTCAAGGGCTTGTTGATGGACAGATGTGTGGGGTAGTGAATGTTAATAGATGCATGCATGCAGAGTTCATTCTTGGTAATAGGACCCTTTTATTTATTGATAAGATCATGGAAATTGCTTTTAAATTGTTGTGTTTTGCGGTTTGTTTGCTCTTTCTGTGTGCATTAGAGGTTGTGTGTACTCTCTTGTATGTTCTTGTTATCCCTTAGTAGATTCTTGGAGAAACTGATGAGTAAACTTCTGAAGTCTGAAGGTTTTTCAAGTCTTTCTTGAAAAGCTACGTTATAGTCAGAATGTTATTAGAACTTGGACTAAGTCTGGGTTATGCTGGTATTGGACTAAACAGTATTTTTTTGAAGGGATGCAGCTGATGATTACTTTCGTTATCAACTTAGTCTGACAAAAGTTGATGCCTTCAAATATCACGTCTTGTCTGACCAACAGTCCAAAACTGAAAAATATTTAGTTTACAATTATATCTAATAAAGTAAAGCACACAATCCTAACAGCTGAGAAGCTGAAACCGATACATTTGTTGGCACTTTTCTGGGAAAAGATTATTTTAACAATCGATTATCAAAATATTTGCTGATTAATTTTTCTCAGTCCACTGAGATAGATTAATAAATAAATAAAAGTTAATGATTACACAGGAGATAAATAAATAAATATCTTAACATTTATTTCTACATTTTGTAAAACTAGATTTATTTATTTCTATATTCTGTGTCTGTATGTAAATGAGGTAGAAGGTTCTAACAACTGCATTTATTTCTTTTTTTGTGCATGTCTTAATTTATTCATTCTTTTATTTATTTATTTCAGGAAGTATTTATATAGTAGGTTTTCATTGTTACTTGTGCAAATTTTCAGCCTCTGTAACTTTTGACCTTTTTGTGTCATATTAGGTGATCAAATTGTCATAATTTTTTGCCATAACTTGGTCCAGAAATATTATACCATTGTTGTGGCTGATGCTCATAGTTATTACAGGTGCTCTACCTTTGTTGAGTTAGGCCATTTTTGGGTCTGATGTCTGTGTTAGAGGTAAAAGTTAGTGTTTGGGATTTATTAAAATGTATGATTTTAGAGCTTTTACTTGGGGTAGCCCTGCAATAAAATTGTGGATGTGATGAGTTGTTGTTGAATATGGATTCAGTCTATGAAGGCACTAAATGATATATTTGTATCAATGTTTTTCTGTGTGTGCTCAAAGGCTTATTGTATCCCAATGTGTCTTTCTCTTGTGTTTCACGGACACATGCCACATCACTGCTTTGATTTGTCATACTGTTATGGTGAAAAAGCAATTTTCTTTTGATCTGCAGAGTCTCGTGTTTTCACATCGGAGTGTGCCAACAGCATTCAAACAGATAATTGTTAAATCACAATTGAAGGATATAAACTGTATAACAGTGAAAGACATCACGCTCTGAACTTTTCCTGTAACACCTTAATTACACAAGCAGCAGTAGGGTCAGATTCCTGTGGATTCATAAAGTAACCCACAGGAGGTACCCTCACTGATGCAGCCTTGAGTAACTCCTTAGCGGGTCAGTGGAGCGGCCAAGAAGCAGCCAGCAGAAACTTTCCCTGGATAGATAAAGGTTAAAAACAGTGTCATGCTCCAACACTTCTATAGGGAAAACAAGTGAAGGGCAGACAGATAAAGATAGACTGAAAAACTGAAAATTTCAGGAGTCTCTGGGGGAAGGAGCTGACAGGCTGGCTGATCTCCATCCTGCCTTGCTTGCACTAGAAACAGGCTGTTTATTAAAGGCCTGGAGCTACAGCACTGTCTGGGTGGAGACAAATGACGGTGGGGAATGGTGAGCAGGTTTCTGCTGCATTCGTAAACAATGACAGAAATGAGAGAAATCCGTCACTGTGCCTATATGGTTAACGGCCAGTGCAGCCTGTTTGTTCTGAAATGTGATAGATGAGTAGGCATGATCTTGCAAGTAAGTCCAATCTTGCAATCTAGCCATCCCACATGAGGTTAAAGGCTGCAGAAATCCAGTGCTATTCTAAGCCAGAAAATAACTGCTTTTAAAACAACTCCAAAGCTCAGAGGGCTGAATTCTGAACACACTGCACTCTTAAAACCTACAAATACCAAAGTGAAAGAAATAGTACACATATGTTATAATATTGTCCTGCTGGGTTAACACATGTCTTCTCCCTTCTGACAGATATGCAGTCGTCAGAGCAGCGCTGACGGACCTGACTCTGGTTTAACACAACCATGGAGTCCTCCTCTGAGTCCCAGCAGGAGCCTGAGAAAACTTTGGTGAGTCAACACGCTTGCATATGTTGGTGGAGCCCCACATGATGAGGATATTGATTTCAAAACAAGAGTCTAACTGACTATTACAAAATGGGAGTTGGGAAATAATTAGAAAGGTGCTTTTGAAAGATAATAGGTTGCTAAGGTCATTGTAGCTGCTATCTTTCGAAGATCCTGTATGAAAATGTACATACACTGCACACAAACCATGCACTCTATTCTGTAGGCTCCATTCAAGATCAAGAAAGTAATCTTGAATCCACCAACCCTGCCTCATTATCTCTGAGATGCTGATAGTTGTCCCTGATAATTGGTGGTCTTCACTCTACCTCCAAGTGTAGTCTAAAGTTGGAAAGTGTTCCTGTTTCCTGCTGGCATCGGTGATGGGATGTCTGCTCCAGAAGTACACTCTCTGAACCTTAATGATTAGCTTAAGGTGCTAATATTGCTAACCTGCCACAGGCTTGTCAGGCTCACAGTGGCACACACTGCACTTTGCTGCCAGTAATTTAACTTGTGGCAGGATGTGTGTGTGTGTGTGTGTGTGTGTGTGTCAATAGATAGATAAGACAGCTACAGAAAATTAAAGGTCACACAGAGGTGTGTTTCATAGGAACAGAAATGGTGATGAAACAGGCCACTGATTGATATAACTGTTCTTGTTCTTTGTTCTACACTGCAATGTAAAGTTGTTGCAACTTCCTGTTTGGTGTGGCAGGTTGACAGTGCCCCACTAGAGGAACACCAGGGTTTAAAATAAGAAAGATGTGCACTCAGAAGTCAAACTACTTGATCACAATTTGACTTCAGCACTCACTCACTCACTTTGGCACTCACTTTGTAAAGTGAAAGCATGAATCCGTGGATTAATTTTTAAGATATGCCTTTATTTTGAAATTACCATAGCACGCCTGTGTCACCGTTTCCGTCCAAGCACCCTCCTTTCCAAAAATTCATACAGTACGGTGACTTGGGGCCACACAGACAGTGGTAAGAAGCGAAAAGAAAGACAATGAGGATATTTACTGATAGTGTCTCATACTGGTCACAGGCCCCCGAATTGAATGGAATCAAAATTGTATCGTGGCAGACTTTGTGATATCAGCAAATATTGTGTCCTTGTCCAAAGGATCAATATGATATTGTGTTATGATGAAACCTGTGATTCTACACAGCATGCCTGTTCTCACGGCATCTGTTGAGGTCAGGATTTTGATTGATTTTCTCAGACAGACACAGGTGCAAACAAAGGTAGGCTTGACTGCTGAAAACATGGCATGATATGTAACTTTTATTTCATCAGGCACAGTAATCTCATTAATACCTCAGAAGAAATTGGAAGGGACACACATCCAAGCACATTAATACAAACAGCTTCAGAAATCTTTAAAAAGGCAAGAAACTCACTGTTTGGATTCATCTAAATGGGATGAAACATTAATATTTGTAAGTCCTTTTTTATCTCATTCCATTTGTTTGGTACAAAGTACTGGAAATCAAGTTCAGTACTTATTCTTGAGTTATCAAATGTTAGCCAGTCCTGAGATATGGTTCGAAGTTATAGATTTGAGAAGAGATGTGATATACTGAGGCAGCTTTAGTGAGATGCATTCATTAACAAAATAATGTGTAGTTTTCTTTTTGTTGCTAGTGAGGACTGGCCTACTTTTTCAAATATGGCACAGTGATGAGTAGGATATTTATCTGCTGTAATGAAGTGCAAAACACAATGAGAATCTACATCAAGTTGTTTGAAAGTGGATTGAGCAGCATTTGTGCAGGATATCTCTATAACCAAGCACAGACTAGAGAAAAACATGCTTTATTTAGATACAAGAAACCTATTTTTATCTTAAGTTTCTGTGCCAGTTGTTCCATAGGAGGTTTAAAAGTAGGACTGCTGTCTAACCAAAGTCCTCCATATTTATAAGGTTGAACAACTTCCCTTTAGGTACCATTTATTATGTAGATAGTCGGAAGATTTAAAATGGGATTATGTGATTTTGTCTTATCTGTTTACAGCACAAGTTTATGGTAGGACTGTCAATGTTGACGCATTAATCGCAGATTTAAAATATCACAAAAGAATTTGGAGTTTGAGCTACCACCTACGAGCTAAGCGTACATGTGCAGCTAATCAACCTGATGTCAGTGGGCAACTGCATCACCAAAGCTGGCAAAGCACTATTTTAGAGTGAGTAAATCGCCACAGACCTGTGGATGAAATTAAATCGAAGAAATTAAAGACAGCGCTTGCTAAATGGGTGGCAACTGACTGCAGACCAGTCAACATCATGGAAGACTCAGGTTTAAGGGTCATCCTCAGGTTGACCAAACCACACTGTAACAGTACAACACTGATTTGAAATAAATAAATCTGAAAGTCAAAATCATAAAGTAAATTTCTTTGCATTAATTTGATTCCCAATCAAGACACCTAACCTTGTTAATACTTCAAAACTGTTTTGAAATGCAAAATAATGGTATTTTTGGAGATGGCTGAAAAATGTTAAAGGCAAACTAATCCAGACACAGCCTGAGTTGGAGAAGAGCCATATGCATACAAAATTCTTTGTAAGTGTTGGAGTAGGATTATTTTTCATGTGGATTGTAAACATTTATGGTCCAAGTACAGAACCTTGTGGTACCCCGTAGTTATTACAAGGGAGGTTGATCGGAAACCATCAGTACAGATCAGCTTGTGTTCAGTCAGACAAATACGTATGACACCTGTTATGAGCGTTCAAACCACATCCTCACATATTGTCTCACACAGAAATGTCTACATATTCTAATGTGACCGAGCAGTGTGATGGGAGCCAGTGGCACCTTCAGTCGGCCCACACACATTCACACACCCACATATGAAATGCCACTTCCCTCCTCTCGGCTCTCAGGATTGTGATTCTGCCCTTTCATTTCACCTTAATCATAATCCTCAGTAGCCATTTTTGCAGCGAGCAGGAGGGCAATTATAATTGCAGATAACTGTGGTGATAACGGTATTGGCCATCTCTCCCACGGGGCTCCACAGACAATGACACACAATGGGATTGTATGGGAGCAGAGCTAAAAGCCTTTTCCTACTTCTCTGAGTCTTGCTTTGAGTGGGAGTGAGTTTTAATAACACTCACTATCTGTTAGTAGTTCAAGCTAATTTCTCACCCCGCCTTCTCCGGAGCCTATTTTAGTGGCTGCATAATTAAACTGCTGATGCATAAATGGGTTTGAAAGCCACATTGGTGTATTTACTGTTTATTCTGAATGCTTTCTTTTGGATGTGTATCTCTCTGCAATTTAGCAATAAACCTTCTTTGTGGAGTCTCTGGGGCATTGTGTTATCACTTGATCACACATTATGAGTGGCTGAAGCGCCAGGATGGTGTGAGACTTTGGCCATGGGACATATTGTGTTGCTGGCATGTCCTGCTGCTTGCTTAAAGGGCCCGTTGGTAGAGAGGATGGCTCCCAACACGAGATGAAAGGCTCTGGGAAGCACGCCAGGTGTCTGCTGCTTCTCCCCTCTCTGCTCTGACATCCTCACAGTCGGGAGATGCTTCAGGAAGGTTTATGGCAGCCAACCCCCCTCCTGTTTCAAACATCCACTGCCATTCAGTCTGCTGTCATTTGCATTATACATACTGTAATGAAAGAGTTGGTGACCTGCTGTTCAGAATAGACACTGGTGAAAGGGTACATAGGCAGCCATTATTCTCTTGAGCAATCGGTTTGAAGTAGCTTAGAGGTAAGAGTACAGGATCTGTTACTAACAGATCGCTGACTGAGAGGATTTTAGCAGCTGAAATCAATAAAAAAAAAACTTTTATCCTTGGTGGCTGTTATATTGCCGCTCTGCAAGACACATCATGTCCATATGTTCCAGAGGTGCTTTACAGCCAGCAGTACAAGACTAGTTGTTCAGGGAAACTCCCAGGTGTGTATGCATTCTTGGGAAAAGAGATAAGTGTAGTTTTCTTTCATTAGTCCCGAAGGCTCATGATTGAGTCATCACATCCAAGAATTTTCTCATTCCAATTGAGCACTGATCAGTCCTCTACAATAGTAGTATCTAGAGCAGCCTGACATTCTCACTACATGATAGCACAGAACCTGAAAGAGTATTTTTGGCTCAAGAGGTACAAAACCTACAACTACCAGAATGAATGTTGAACCGCAACAGGCCAAGAAACGCTCCAGCAATATGGCAGCCGACTGGTAGCACCCATTTTGAAATAGAGTTAAACAGTGAGCTAAAATATGTTCCTAAAAACATTGGAGGTGAGAAATAGGCAATGCAGTTCCAGAATCTTGGTCCATATTTGAACAGGGCTGTTTAGTTTTACACTTTGATCTAATTTTTTTCAACCTCTGTTTTTACAATACAGGAAACAGTATGGCACCTGCTTCCTCATCACAAATTCTTGTATTACAGCTAAACGGTGCACTAAAATATGTTTCTGAGGACATTTTAGGCAAGAAATAAGCAATACAGTAACAGAGTCTTGGTCTCGATCTTTTTCCATACTCTTTGTGTCTGTGGTGGCGGGCAAGCAAAAATGCAAAGAGATGAGCAGAGAGGTTTGGCTGCTGCTACGATGGAGAGAAGTTTAATACAGGTCATTTACGCATACTCACATTGTTATGATACAAGGCAGGTTGAAAATCTGCAAAGCATCCCTTTAAGTTTGAGACTCATGAAAAAGAAGAAAAAGTAGAGAATTGGCCAAGTGTGCATTTCCACTTGTTTACAGCACAGAAAGAGCTATATCGACAGTCTGGAGGCCAAGATTACTCTCGTAATAAAAATCGACAAATGGCGTATCCCCTTAATGGGCTCTTTTCATACCTGTCAGGAAGCCTTCCACTGCTCAATGAATCATCGACATGTAAACAGATATGAATGATTAATCAGTCTAAGATTTTCCCTGACTCATGGAGTCAAGTGTATTCAAAAAGCACTTAAATGTACTTTTTAGACACACTAATGTTTTGGCTCTAGGGATGGAATGGTCTATCAGTACACCACTTCATTCCAAACTGAAATATCCCAACAGCTATTGGATGGATTGCCACGAAATTTTGTCATGGTCCCCAGATGATGAATTTTGAAGACTTTGTTGACCCACTTTGTTTTTTTAATCAAGAACCCACAGCAGGTCAAATTTTCCATGTATGCAGTGAAAATCTCAACATTTACTTGATCATTTAGAATGAATTATGGTCTTTTTTTCTGTCTTTACAACTATTGGATGAATAGTTGTAACTTTGTAGTTGCATCCATTTTTCTTCAACTTGCCTTGTCCATAGAGTGAGCGAGCCAGTGGCCTTGCTCTGGGTGGAAATTTGTAAACTGTTGAGTCTCTGTAAATCAAGAGTATGGTATAGACCTGCTCTATATGAAAACTGTTTTTAGTAGAGTTGTTCTTATATCGATACCAGCATGTGAATACACAACTCTGTGCACCAATCCGATACCATGTAATTTATTAATAAGCATTAAAGTAGTTTCACACCCAGATAAAACGACAGTATTGAGGAAAATCAATTCTTCTTTGCTGCTCTAAAAAATAAGTGGTTTCCAGTTAATACTGAAATGTAACCTGTTAGCAAAATATCAGCATTTTGGCAATATCTTACACTGAGAAGTCCTCCAGTTTAAGGTTTAAACTAAGCCATGGCATACAACCATGATGGTAATCATTTTACATACATAGATTGTTAATAGCATACAGCAGTTCTTTTTTTTTTTTTTTTTTAATAAATTTAATGGTCTTGGATCAGATCAAATTATTGGCATTGGTATCAGGAAGGAAAAAATGGTATCAGAACATCACTAGTCCTGAAATAACTTTTTCATGATTTGGCACTATATTAATAAAATTAACTTCACTATAAAAAGTATCCACCCCCTCAGAACTTGTCATGTTTTGTTTTACAGCTGTAAATCAAAGTACATTTAATCTGGCTTTTGTTTTTTACACTGATCAACAGAACAATCTTTTTTTTGTCTGACACCTCTGCCTGTCAAAGTGTGTTCCAGCATTTCCTAGAATGCCTTTTAGCAGCATCAAGAGAATGGGCATGTACTTCTTTCAGAGGGTTTTTGAATGCCCATATAATTATATTGGAACTGATGATTTAGCTGTGGCTAGCTTTGATGTGGAGTCGACTACTCCCTAAAATGGAACATGCCATGTAGCTGCATTGCATTGAAACCTGCTCTAACTGATTTGTACTAGTGGTACAGAGTATGAGAAAGCATTATCTTTTTGATAATGCACAGTAGTACAGTGGTTAGCACTGTTGCCTCACAGCAAGAGGGTTCCAGGTTTGAACCTGCCGGCCACCTGGGGCCCTTCCATGTAGATTTTGCATGTTTTCTCTAGGTTGTCCCGCTTCCTCCCAAAGACATGCATGTTAGGTTAATTGGTGACTCTAAATTGCCTGTAGGTGTGAATGTGAGCGTAAATGGTTGTCTGTCTCTATGTATCAGCCCAGTAATATTCTGACGGCCTGACCTGGCCTCTCGCCCAGTGCCAGTTGGGATAGGCTCTGGCCCCCAGTGATTCTCAACAGGGTAAGTGGTTCCGGATAAGGAATGAATAAATGAATCTAAAATAAATCTTTTTGATTGTGACACCAAAAGAGGTTTGCCAGTGATGCCTTAGACTAATGATATCAGACATAGTGAATTTGGAGAAAATGTATTTGATGTGTCCCATCCACTTACATGGAGTGGGTAGGGTTTATGATTTGTACTGCAACCAGCCACCAGGGCGCAATCGAGATGTTTAGGCTTCACTTTTAAGGAACTGTCGTGTCGTCCATCTTTATTATACAATCTATTATATATATGTTATACAAAATAAATAT
Source organism: Epinephelus moara (assembly GCF_006386435.1). NCBI lineage: Eukaryota > Metazoa > Chordata > Actinopteri > Perciformes > Serranidae > Epinephelus > Epinephelus moara. The sequence goes on from NC_065528.1 coordinate 8,573,200, forward strand.
GCTTAATTAAACAAAACAACGGTGTCCCAGAAATGCAAGACACAATGCCAATAGCTATCCACATGCAAGTTTTAATAAACTATGGATTAATCTTGATTCTAATGTTAAAGAAATAATGTCTCACTGGCAGAGACAGGGCCTTGGTTCTTCGACATACTGTGCCACATAATGTGACAGGAATAAGCTACAGAAGGCTGCGTGAAGCCAGAGGTGAAAATTGACTCCAGGCTGCTCTTAGGGAGTGAGAAACTGAGGCTGCATCAGCTTCTGCACATCGCTGGTCAGGCTGAGGGTGCTGTTGACAGAACCAAGCTGACAGCCTGGGCTGATGAGACACATTCTCACCACTAAAGTAAATGGGTTAAAGTAAACAGGAAAAGTAAGCTTATTCTCCATGGCTTTAGCCTCAGACATGGAAAAACTGCAAACGTAAGTCTGAAAATATACAGAACCTTTTAAAAGACTCGACAGTGAACCTCAGATGATGTGGGGGAAGTTGCAGATTTTCAGGATTTAAATAAGGGCAGTGGAGAAACAAAGTGTCCTCTGCCAAGATTTGTTCAGTCGTTCCCTGACAGAAAAAACAGTCTGGGTTGAGGTGGTGGGTGGGCTATTGATTTGAGGGCAGTAATCTGGACAGTTTGGATTTATTAACACTGGGAATAAAAAAAGGCAGGGGGTTGTAGCATTCCATGGATTGGATAAATGGTACAAACACTGAGTATGTGTGCGTGTTCCTTTAAAATATATAGTTTTAGTATAGGACCCTGTAGGAGTTGTATAGAGTACATTTAGCCCTCTGTTTTTTGCTGGTGTGAATTTATCAGTGCACACATCCCTCTTGGAGTATCCTGCTCCTTCGGCTTGAGGACGGCAATATATTGTGTGTCAGCTCACTGGCTGCAATTATGATGAAGTGTGCTTTCTGCTGGCTCCAATACATAGAAGAGAGAGGAGTGGCAACTATCCTCACGATCATGTGTGGCATCATGTATTATATGTGTCCTGTTTTACAAATGTATCCTGTAGCTATTATGCCCTGGTCCTTTATACTGTCCTGTATAGAGAAGTACCCATTGTTGAAGTCAGTCAAGCATTCTTAAATGTATCCTCCATTAGGTAGAGCGTATGGAGAACTCCATATACAGTCGGAGCTATAGAATGATACGCTTTTTGTGATGTTGGGATTGAGGAAAAGTGCAGCAAAACCTATGGTTACTTAGGTAACCTTGGTTCTCTGAGCATGAATGACATATGTGAGTCAAAGAAAGGAGAGCTATGAAATGGGGCTGAGTGATATAACAAACAATTCATTCAAACAGTCATTCTGCTGTTGTCTGCTACTAACCAAGAAAAAAAAAGTTGTCATGTTATTGTCTTGTTATATTTACCTTTTAATAACAATTATAACTTGTATGCCCTCAATGTCAGTTTTCCCCATGGTATCGAAAATAGTTTGATATTTTTCAAAGTATTGTATCAAAATTAGAAATTAGTATTGTGACAACGCTATTTCATATCAGTCAGTGTTGATATTCAAATTCATGGCCAAACAGGGCTTTAACTAGCCAAAGTAATACCACATCACCAACATCTTGCTTCAGATCTTGTTTCAACATCATTTTGTATATACCCGTTGTGGGCGTGTGACTAGTTTTGTATTGACATTCTAAAGTAGAGGAGGTTTTGAGTCACTAAATAAGTGCCCTTTGAAATTGATTTGAGAAGGTTCTGTCTACAAAATGACTGAATTTCAGCATTTTCTCAAGAAAAAAAAGGATGTAGCACCAAATTACTGTTAAGAGCTTTTGTGCAGCTGCCATAGTCACTACCATAAATTGGTGCTTCTTGATTCTTTGAGAAAACATTGTCAAAGTCACAGACTGAGTCACACTCAGCAGGAGTTTCCTGCCCACAGCTGAGCTTTTTAGTCTCATTAAAATGGCCAGTGTTCCATTGCAAATGAGCTTTACATTAATGAATGTAATGGATAAAGTTTGTTTGTTTCCATCTCCTTGAAGGACGTTTCGGTTACTTCCTTTGCCACCTTACAGTCCAAGGAACAGGCATTTTTTTGTCAAGATCCAAATAATTTCCCTCATCCCACCCCGTGATGTGAATCATGCCTCCCAGCAGACTAAATGTAGACTACTTCATTACAACTGTCCCTTTGTAGCCCTGTAATTAAAAAATAACCAATTTCCACTATTAGTATGTAGTTTTTTTCCTACTACATCTCACTTCTGTGAAGTAGAGTTTCCTAAACTTGAAACAGCAGCTACTGCATGTTCGAAATACTTCAAAAACATCTTCTTTTAATATTGACAAGATGTCCGCACTGTTTTTCAGTTCCACACTCGTTCAGGTCATACAGCTGGATTCATTCACATGAAGTAGCTGCCTTCCAACCAGTCTTTGACTGTTGGACGCTGAAAATTTGGTAGGTGTTGATGCCATTTTAACACTAGTCAGCAGTGTTTTGATGAGCAGATCATGCACGAGGATGCACATGCTTGTTATGAGCACTTTGGTATTTTTAGATGTGGTGATTGTGAGTTGTTCTTTTGGCTAAACTTTTGGTTTGCTTGTTTAAAGTTGATCGAGCACCTAATAAAACGGAATTATTCTTGGTGAGATACAGTGAATGTAACTAAACAGCGTTTGTTTACAATACCAATTCCAATTTACACATTTAAAGCTGTTACAATCAATATTTTCATGTTAAAATGGATCAGATGATTACATGTAATGTAAAAGCTTTTGCTGTTAGTGACAAACTCAGTATTATAACCAATGTCATTATCACATGCAGCAGGCAGCTGTTTAAAATGAAAAGCTCTTATCCATTCCCTGTTCTCCATCTGATCAGCATCAAGCAACAGACTGACAATTAGCCACTAGCTAGTGAACACAGTGAAACATTTAGCAGCTAAAAAGTTCTCAGGAGTTGGTAGTGACCAAAACAGAGCTAAAAGGAGGGCATTTAATTTATCAGATGGCCGGGATCATGACACCAAATTAATGCTAATGTTGCTTCAAGACTGCTGGGTGTGTACTTAGGCAACTGTTAGCTAACAGTTTTGCCATAATAACTTTGTATGGTGACAGTTCATCAATGTTGTGTTGACAGCTTTGTGCTGTCCTCGGGCAGTCAAAAGAGAGTATTGAGTAAGCACAGTTCACTTTAGTAATCAGTGAATGTGAAAGTAATGTATGCATTTTTAGTAAATCTGTGGTAAATACACTTATTTGCTTTCTTGCCAAAAGTTCGATGAGAGGACCAATACAACTTTCATTTTGTCCTTCTAAGCCAACAGCCAACAGCTAGCTTAGTTTAGCATAAAGACTGACCGCAGGGGGGAAACAGCTAGCTTAGGTCTGACCGCAGGTAGTAATATTCTTGGTTGCACCTCTCATTAACACACTATATCTGTTTTGTTAAATCCATACAAAAATCAAAGTAAAAAAACAACAACAAAACAACAGATTGTGGTTTTATGGGCAGTTGTGTTCTGAACTATTTCTTGTCACTTTCTGGAGTCTTGTCTGGTTGCCAAGAAATGGCCCAGCACGTCTTTGAAAGACTTTACCTGGCAACAGATGCATTGACATATCTACGAGCAACCAAAAAAATATGCCAAAGCAACTTGCCAGGGAGATTAGAAAACAAAACTGATGACATATCCAATTTTCACACTATTGTTGTACTGGCACCAACTGAGTTATCAAGTTCTAAATCATATTTCGCGCAATCTGGTGGCAAATTTGGTGAGAACCACAGCAGGCTGCAGTCATGTGGTATCATTTCTGAGAGCAGCCACAGTTAAATTACTCATGCATTCATGGATGCATAAAGAGACTTAGATATAGCGTTGGAGGCGGGACCTAGTTCCTTTCTAGGAACATTGCTCAGTGTCACATGAAGTCATAAACTTTGAGCTGCTACGTATAAAATTACCACCACTATGAAAATTTGCCTCAAAGTCTGACACACTTGTGGGAGCTTGTGTGCTTTACCATCACTTAGTGTTCAGCTGTGAAAACTAAACACAGCAGACCTCAGTTCCACCCTGCCTAAGAAGACCAAATGTGTTTGTTTGAGTCTTGTTTTATTATTTACACTCATGGGAGAATCAAATTGAATTTAGTGTGTTGCTAGATCCACAAATTACCTTTATGGCAAACTCTTCAACATGTGTTCAATAAGATATGTCGTTGTATCTTAAAATGGCCCCCACTCAGTGGTTTGTGGCCAGCGGTTAAGCAGGTTAATGGAAACAGTAGCACAGGGGAGTGCATTAAAGCTTGCATTATTGGACCCATAATAAGGTCACAGGGCAGCAGCGTCGTGCATGCATTGTCCTCTGGGGTGATTTTCCATGATGGGGAGATTGGGTCGGTCGCCTTGGTTTATTGGTGCAGAAGGACCTCAGTCAACAAGAGCATGAGGAAGAGCAGTGTGGTTACAGTAGCTGTGCTTGAGGGTGTACACAGAGTTGCACTAATAACTGCTTCAATACACTCGATTCTGATTGTGGCTTTCAGCTCAGCCCTTTAAAAACACAGACAGCCCCACTTCCTTGTTTTGTGGTTGCATGGTGTTGTGCTGGTGTGGGTGTCAGATGATGCTTGTCCGAAAAACATGTTAAAAAGAGTTGCATTGTAGTCAAAATGCCTGATGGGGGTTCAAAGAGGGAGAGAGAATAGAGATAGCAAGAAGAAAAATCATGAGTGCTTTGAGGCCAGATAAAAGCTGAAGAGGAGTAAACAAATGCCAGTGATGTAACAAATTTACAGAGCAGGACAATCACTAGTAGGAGAACAAGAAGAGAAAGAGGAAAGAGCACTCATAGCAGAGAGAGAGAGAGAAAGAGAGGGAGGCTTGAATGCTCTCGCATGCTCGTTCTCTCTGCCTTGTCTCCTCCCTTCAGTGTTCAGCGTGTGTGTCAGTGTGTGTGGGAGAGACAGGGCTGAGCTCAGTGGCTTGTCGTACCAGGTTTAGTCCGAGCAAGAAGTGGTAGCAGCGACAAGCTCACCTCCCTCGGCTGACTGACACACGGTACGCATTTCCTCTCTTTCTGTAAGTGAACCTTAACACTGTCAAGCGTCAAAACGGGAAACGGGAGTGGGCGGATTAGACTGTATGTCAGACCGAGCTGAAGTTGATCAGACTGTGTGCAGTCGCATTGGAAGAATTCTCTTCCAAAATAGGAATAGAAAAACCTGGCAATAAGCCTTGGAAAACAATTTGTTGTCATGTGTGTTGCCATAAAAGGAAGTTTTTTAACGCTTGTCTTTCAGATAAGGTTTCATACTTTGACAGAGTGTGTTGTTTCCATTCTAGCTTGTTGTTTGCTCAGTTTGTTGTCACTGAATGAAGGCCAACACTCACTGCCACGCTTTGTTCAAGAGCTTCATATACAGCTAACGGAGATCATGCTGCTTTCATTAGCGTGGTGAAGACAGTTGCTCGGCACAGTATTTGTTGTTTAAGTGTCCTTTTCCAGAGAGATCCTTGAATGTGTCTTAACTGTGTGGAGTGCTGCAGGCCCGTAGCCAAAGCATAGATCTAATCAAGGCTAATGACAGAGAGGGGAGGTCGGTTTCTGGTTGCTTGCAACAGAGGAAGGAGCAACATGGAGTATATTATAGAAACACTATAGCTACTTAATGCAATGCTCTCAAGTCAAATTAAAAAAGGACCCTCTCAAGTACAGTTTTGGAAAAGACACAGTGAAATGCTTTTATTTTCCATTTGACTGTCTCATAAATTAAATGCAAAAATGCCAATCAAGGTTCTTAATTGCTCCCTAAATGTCTGACCATGTGCATGGTTCATTTGAAAGAGGACAAATTAACCAATTATCTATTGCCAGTACGCAGTTACGCAACAACAGTTTTCCAGCAATGGTTGTAGTTTTGTTTTTCATTTTTTTCTCGCTCACAAAAGAGGCTCTGCAGGAATCTTGGCTGCAGCACAGGGGTGCAGGCAGCTGGGCCAGAGTGACTGTAATCAGATTGATAGTAGTAGCCAAAGCTTGTGTTCATTCATTCTGAACAGCTGCTTGGAGTCTGGAGTTTAGCTTGATGCTGCTTCCTACAGCAGGACAGGGAATCATTTCTGAACAAGCAGTTAAATTATATTACAAACGGATATGAGGTGACATTTCAATTCAGAGCACCAAAACACTTGTGTATAATCATATCAATGAATTATAGCCTCATGATCAGATTGAATTGCCATTTTGTTTCTGTCTTTATTCCGGCAGATATTGTGTTTATGTTGGTTGTTTGTCAATGGAAATCCTTTACTTAAGTAAGAGTAGCAAAACCAAAATCTCAATAAACAGATATCTGCGTATGTATGCAGAATCTGATGGCAACAGGACAAGGTTTTGGTCTTGGAACAGCTCTGGTTTCCATTTGTAGTCTGTTTGTAGTCTGAGTAGTAATAACCAGTCAGGAAGGAAAAGGAAACCAGGGCTGTCCAGGTTGATTGGTTGATCGATATGCTTCAGTCCGACTAAGTTCTCATTGGTCAGACAATCACTGGTGTTACTTTAATGAGGCCCTGTGTCCACCACAGCATGTCTTTTACCAGCTTAAAACAGCAGTTTTTGTTGCTCAGCACTTGCAAATCCTACATCATGGCTGGTCTTTGTGGTATTTGTCCCGTCCCTACTCCACTGTGATTGGACAACTGGTAATATTGACAATCGCAGTGTTTTCCCAAAGTTAAACACTTTTTGACCCTCATTTTTATTGAAAAAACAGATAAATGATCACAGAGGACATTCAGTGTTTATTCAGTGATTTATTTAAGGCTGGATTATAAAGCCTCTGAAAGGGAAAGGCTCACACCGAGTCTTTGTTGGAGCAGCATGATGGCTAACGTTAGCTACTGAGCTAAAAAAGTAAGTCCCTTTCTCTTGCATGCAGCGTTACAGAGATATTTAACATTAGTAACAATTTGTCGTATATGACATCATCAACCCTCAGAGTTATCTTCTGTAGTGTCCAGGATGTCTGTCTGTCCGTTTTTCTCATCAGTCCCATCCAACACTTAGTGTTGAGATGGCCTCATGCATGCAACTCAGCTGGACGCTCCCAGCGTTTCAGTGTGCAGTTTACTTTCAGATAATTTTACAGTGGACATCACATTTTTTTTCACTTGAGGCATTCCACTTGCCTGAAGAAAGACTTAACTTTTCTTTGGTTGATTACAGCCCTAAAAGAACCATCCTCCGGCGAGGACAACACCTATTGAACTGTTGAAAAATTAATGTGATGTGATGTGGGCATTGACTCAGAGGTCTAGAACCCGACTAAATTAATCATACATATACTGTAGTATATCAAATTGTGCAGCCCCAGTCTCCACTGCGGCATTGGCGGACCACCACTCCCATGCTACAGTGTATACTGTATGTTCCAGTTGGATCCCTTCTGCATTAGTTAATAATGAAATGCAATGTATGCAGTTTTTAGTGTTTCAGCAGTTATCTGGGAGCTCCTAGGAGGGAACAGTACTAAACTCAGCCTCAAATCTTAATAAATTTACATACTTGAGTTGTTAGAAGGAGTCAGCATACAACACCCCAACTCAAACTCTTAAAATGTATTGCCATATTTCCAGTTTGAACCTCCTGCTGAACACTTAAGCTATCCATATCCCTAACAAGAGGGAAATCCAGCTGTGATCAGCCAGCGATTCCATGTGGTTCTATTTCCTCACATTTTAGCCAGTCCTCTGTGGTGTTATAAGGTTTAAATTTAAGTTGGCCAGTAGCCTAGCTTACAGCCTTTAAAGGGGAACTAGTCCATTTTCAAAGTTCAAACAAGTCATTCCTGTGATCTAAGACAGTCAAAAAACATTAGCAAACATGAACAACTCCCACCACATCCAAAAAGCAGAGTGTGAAAACTTAAATTTCTGATGTCATAGGGTATAAAGTCTGGAGCTGCTCCATATACAGTTAACTTAAAGATGTTCTAGATGACACTGAGAGCACCCAGGGGAATTTTCTGAGTATACAGAGACACTTCCTGTTTCAGGCATGAGAACACTACAGTAGCATAAAGCTCATTTCAGTATTGAAAAAGAAAACAACCATGCTGTCGTTCCACAAAATCGGGCTCCCATTCATTGTCTATAGAGCAGCTCCAGACTTTACACTGGATGACATCACACATGTAGAGTAGCTCATATTCACAAATATTATATCACAACCATACATCTTCATTATTGCTACCTTGCTTCCTTGATAACGTTTACCCTGTCACCTTCATGCTGTCCCTGAACCCTGAACCCACCCCTGCTGTAATGAAACAAAGACTCCACTCTATGTTTGGCCCATATACCCACCCAGCTACCCCCCACCTCATCTGTTTTGAAGGCTGACCTGTTGAAATGCTACAGTCTAATGAAATGCTACAGTCTGCGAGGTCAAATGTCTAGCAGAAATCCTCCTCCGCACCTCCCTACTGCTTCCTCGTGAAAGATAAAACATGGACAAGACACAAAGATCCTAAAACCAACAGGCATCTTTTTTTAAATATACTTGCTTCCCAGTCGCCTGTGAGGTGACATCATCAGGTTTTATGTTAACAATGGAGGGAGAAGATGAAAAACAGAAATCCAGTGGGATATCTCCTGTTTGCTCTAGTGTCAGAATGTGCCCTGCTGCTGTGAATTATCTCTTTATGGATTTCCTGTCAGGCCATACAAGGCCTCACATTTCCTTTCTGTCTTCCTCCAGCCGTATCTGCAGCAGAGTTAAGTACTCTACGTTTAATTGTAGTTCAGCACCTCCAACACATTTTTTATTAAAACCAGCTTTTAGGGCCATTAGCTGTTAAGTATTTAAATTGTAACAAGGATGAGCTGGTACAAGTTGTTCTCAGTGGAGTATTCTTCAATACTAATAACAAAAGGATAGTTTAATTAATGGGCCGTTCATGACCCCAGGTAAGCAGATGATAAGCTGTAGTGTTAAGAAGTTTTTAAAGAGAGCACTGTGGAGGCCTCAGTCCACAGCTGCAACCTAGCATCCCGTAGTGGATGCTTTGCCAACTCACTACTGTATGTGTTTATACCTTGATGTAAAGTTGCAGGGATGCATAGAAACACGGATACCTTAACTCTTTGTATCTGCATATACCAATCTGATACCAGTGCTCACAAATTTAAAATCTGTGTAATGCTTAGAATTCACTGAGGAATTATTCTTATCTAAATAAATAATGACGCTGCAACTACGTATTGCCCATAACTCCTTCAGTGGAGATGTTTATAAACTATCATTCTTTTTAGATTTGTGTATATTTTCCAAACTGTGACACATATTTTCCCGGGAAGACGCGGGGTAGTTAAGGGGGGGAAGCGCGGAGAGAGACGTGAGGTGAATTACTGCAATTTGAGTCATAACTCAGTCATATCTTAACACATAGACATGATGCACATATTTTTAGACTGTGACTTCTACTTCCTGAGATTATCATTATCTCATGAATAAATGTCCATAAATTTGTTGTCATAGAAAATAGAAGCTCTGTATAATTGCAGAACCTGCCTGAGAATCATGATGTTTGAACATTTTCTTCCATATCAAAGTAATAGAGTGATACCTATCTGTACATCCATGAGTGCATTGCAAACAGGAGCTTCTAATGGCTAATTCAGCACACTTTAATGGTACCAACTTGTCAAAATGTAAACAAATTCAGACAAAAAAATCAGGGCTCAAATTGTAGCTCTTGGCTAACTAACTGACTCCATGGCAACATATACGTCCTGCTTTGATCCCCCAAAGCCCCAAATAATGGGAACTGTGCTTCCAAAACTTAGAGTATGATTTTTCCCCAAATAGAAGTCAGAAAACTAAAGATGACAAAACCCATTAATATTTGCTTTTTTTCCCCAGTTGCTCTATCAGTATTTTCTTGATATAAATATGGCACCGAATGACTGTTTTTTTTTTTGTTTTTTTTTTACATTGTTCCTTTTGTCCTGAAACTATGACACTCTATCAGTTCATATACATTTTTGATCTGAAGGAGGGCCCACAGTGTCAGATTTTGAAAACTTGCTAGTAAATAGACTCTCACTTGTATAGCGCCTTCCTCATCTTTCGACCACTTAGTGCTTTTACACTAGCGAGCCACATTCACTCATTCACACACATTCGCATACTGGTGGCCTAGGCTACTGTACAAGGTGCCACCTGCTACTAAGTTAAACATTTATACACAACCGCATACCGATGGCACAGCCTTTAGGAGCAGTTTGGGATGCCCAAGGATACTTCGAAATGCAGGCTGGAGGAGTTGGGGGATCTTCCGAATAGACGACCCGCTAGTGAATTTTGTATTTTTTAGGGCTGCCCCATGAAAGTCCGAGATTTGGATCATCAGTCTTAGACCCCTTAGTCGACTGAGATTGCTTCAAGTCGAGCAGTTTTTTTTGCCAGTCAGTGTGCAGTGCACTTATGAGGATGTTTTTTGTCCATTTTGTTTGATATCTAGTGTTGGCAAAAAATGGCGCACATTTCCGAACTGTGGTTAGCGCAGTTAGCTTGTTTACTATGTTACATGAATGTCGCTGACACACTGAACATCTTGCGAAGCACTGTTCAAACTCTTAAACTCTGTATGGAAAAAAGGAACAGATATTCAAATATTTGTATTGATCAGCCAAATCTGATTACACTGACATCATTTTAGTCAGGTACAGCCCCAGTATTTTGTCCGATGTACTTATGAATGTATTGTCTCTGTTCTATTGTATTTGATTGGTTGCCCTGCACCAAACTGCAAGTATACAGGTGAATTTTCATCTGTGTGCATGTACAGTGTGATGTGTGTTTACATATGTATAATGAAGGTGTACATGGGTATGCATATGTATTATGTGTGTCCATTGTCACTTTTTTGTGCACTGCAGGGAGGTAGCCAGAGCACTGAAATGCAGTGCTTCTTAATGCATATGACAGTGACAATAAACTTGAGCTTGAAAACGTCTGATCTAGACAGTTTATATAATTGTCTTTTTTACACAGCTGGGGGGGAATGTGAACTCAACAATTCTTCATCTGCTATGCATCTGCCTTTTTGCGTATTGTCTGTCTATGCATTCTACACAGACTTGGATACATAAAACACTTCCAGACTTATTGGCTGCTCATTCTGATAGATTGCGCGATTGTAACTCCTACCTTTCTGCCTCCTTTCCAAATGAATGAGCAGTGTTTACTGCCTTGGCTCGGGTCTTACTTTGGAGAGTATCTTGGCCAACAAAGTCGGCTCTGGGCCCATATGATTAGACATTTTATTTATGGTGCGTGTTGTAGTTCCATTCCAGCTGTAAATCAGCCACCATATGGGCTGCTCCAAGATCTGTACCTCATACAGTTGCCCCCTGCCTGCCTGAACTCAGGCTTTGGTCATGGACCCACCTGGTGCTGACAGATGTGTCAGGGCTTTGATGGATAAAGGCTATCTGACACCACCGCATGCTGGCCCAGACTCAGTGTTTTCACACTTAGCAAGTGCTGCAGAGGAGGATGGTTTGGGAGTTGGTGGAATGCACTATCATGGCAGTTTGGCACGGCACAAATGACACTGTAGAAATGGCTGCAAAATGTTTGCATTGCATAGAAGAGATGTGCAGTAGCCTCAGTTTTTACCATGACATTTTGTTTTGTTGCTCCTTCTTCCCTTATGATTAGAATTTGTTTTTTGTGTTCAATGACATTGGGCAATCCAGAAACTCCGGTGCAAGATTGTAAAGCAGCTGTGTAAAATACAGTGTACGTTTGTGCAGAAGTCATGTGATGATTTGATGTCAGATTTTGCTCTTGCCACAGAAATGTGATAGCTATCAGTTATGTTGTTGTTACTTGAACTCTGGTCAGTTTAATTCTAACATGTGTGCTGTAAGTTACTCTCATGCTTTCCCAGAACAATAAAGAAGAGTATGAATGCCTCCCTGTAACCAGCTGAAGCTCCTGTGTGACTTATTTTGATGTCAGGAGTTCACAGCTAATGCTTACCTTCATGCAGGAAATAAGGTGGACAGTCTCTCATGATTCTGATAATGATTGTTTCTCTTAGAGACCGTGTTAATCACCACTTAAAAGATCAGCATTTGGGGCAAAAACTCCTGATGAGGACATCTCTAGAGGACAGTTTGTATCAGGTTGCTTAATTAAGGAGACCCTAGAATGAAACAGATGCCATCATGTGCTAAGGTTTTCCTGGAAACTAAAGATGAGTTGTTTTCAGTTTATTTGCAGTGGGGTTTGGTAGAGAATACAAGTTCCAGGTATTTTTATTAGACTGATTAAAGTTTCCAGGAATTGTGCATTATTCAGAATATACTTTCAAGCTCTGGGAAACAGTCCAAACACTGTTGATTGATCGTCTGTGTTTACTGTGGCTAATATATGCCATGCATATAAACATAAATCCCAGTAATTAGCTTCAGAAATAACAAAGCTCTTAGCTTGGCTTTGTAAATACCGCTGATTAATCCAGTGTCACAACAGCTGTTGTGATGAACTTCATTACAGTGTGTGGTAGGCGGGAGATTTTCCAATTAACCTAAATGGCCGTTTATTCACTCTCAGAGCACAACCTCAATAACAACACAGTGTCAAGTCACCATTTTACATTAACATGTTGAAGGAGTTAAACAATGTAGTTATGCGACAATTTAACTTGGAGTTTAACTGAATGTTGTGTCTATGTAATGTACGGCTTTTACAGTCACCAGAACCATGGGAGATCTTGCTAGAGGGCTCTCGCTACCACTATCGTCAAAACACCAAATAAGGGATTATGTTTTGTCCATTCCACCGGCAGAGTTTAGAGATTTAGAGAGTCAACAGCCCCTTTTACACTGCCTGTTCAAGGCCGGAATATCGTGCCTTTATTCCGCCGTGCAGTTCTGTATAAAAGGTATGATGCTGCTGTCATTTTGTTGTGTGTAAAAATGCAAAGGCTGCATGAAGAAGGGACTTGGTAGTGGCCCTGTGGCACGATGTCTGTGTGAAAAGGACTTATGACAAGGGGCACTGAGGCTATTCTGGAGGATCGTGGATCAACAGCTTACCAAGGCGCTTTATGTTGGTTTTCTTTTCAATTGTTTCCCATCTGTATTTGCAGCAGACATACAGTATAATGAGTGTACAACAGAGTAAACAAACTAATAATTGATAGTGTTTGTAACCATCACTGGATTTCCAAGAATGTACTGTCATAGTGTTAGCTTAACAAATAGCTGCTAGTAATGACTCAGCTGCTCAGCAGCAGTCTAGCACCTACAGTAGAAAGATGTTGCTCTCCTTCTTTATGTGCCTCTTTCTATATTATTTCCTTCATCTTTAATAACTTTCTTCAGTATTTGATCTTTTTCCTTGAAAAATGCTTTTATGACCCCTTTACAAATTGTTCACAGGCTGGGGTGGAGGATTTGTCAGCTACATTTTTCAGATATTTGTTGCTTGAATACAAAGGAAAGTCCACTGAGTATTAGACCATTTTTTAGGTTTTGCCTTCATATCAACATGTTCTGATTCCAAGCTGAATAGATGGCAAAAGGTGCCCTTCAGATATAGAAAATGGGGGGAAACTGTTGTTGTTATCTCTTCTTACCCTGCTACTAAAAAGAAACTGGGTCAGAAATCTGCTGCAAGTGATGTTTAAACATTATGTAATATGTCATGGCATTTTATACAGCGTAAGCACTCTTCATCTTTTCAGGGGCAGAGAGAGTGTGCTGTGTTTGAGGCAGCGTTTCCTGTAGAGGTTGGGAAGCTTTGGAGGAGATGGGGGTCATTTCTGTTACAGCATATGTTTCAGTATGGGAATAAAATACTATATATATATCATGTGTACATATATATGTGTATGTGTATTTATATGTCTTACTAACAGGATTTCGAGTAATATGATTACATTTACAATTTAATGCGTTACCACCCGAAATAAACTGTTTATTGTTTTTATTTTTCATTCATCCACACTGATCGGCGTTGCTCAAGTGTGCCACGACAAACAAAGTGTATTTATTTGCACTCGTCGCAGTGACTTAATCGCACGCCATTCTGTTTGTTGTGCTAACCCCAGTGTTTGATTATGTTGATTATCTTGATTGTGTTTCATATCATAGGCCCACAAATATATATCCATATCCTATAATTATCAGACTTTGATCCTCTGCCTGCCCGTCCGTCCCTGTGTCCAAGGCTATTTGTTAACTTATTACTCTACACAGAGAGTAATATTGTTAAGTAACTTACAATACCAGAGTACACAGCATAGTACAAAGAAAACAGAACAAAGCCTCAGGGGCTATTTTGACTAAACAAAACTAGCATGTTACCGGTCATTTCTTCCAAACATGGCGCCGCCCATGTCCAGGAGGCACGACCACCCGGCCATCTTGTTGAGGTCAAGTTGTGTGGACAGTTAAATCATTCCATAACCCCAAACCATGGATTACCAGAACCATCCAGAAATATGGACAGTTATAAAGCAGCAGCCACTGATGTAAGAAAACACATGAAATAACTAAATTACAGTGCATAAGTTAAAGGAGCTGATGGGGTCCCATTTCACTGGAGTTGCACCTTGTAAAATTCCATGTGACAAATAGATGATGATTGACCTATTGATGTATACACTTGTTAGCTACAGCTGTTCACTAACTAGCCTTGTGAGCAGTGCCTTTGCAAACAGTGCTTTGCAATGTTCCAAACAGGACAAAAGCAGGAACAATATGGCTATAAAGTATGATGATAAAGGATGGATATTGGAGGCAAAATTGCTATTTGTACGGGTAAAAAAAAATCTTAAACCTCCCAAGTGGCTCACAATATCAGCTTCTCTGAAAATGAAAGAAATAACACCTGGTTTTGCACCATTACCCCCCTCTCTGCGTTTGCTTTATGTCCCTGCTTCACAGACAGAACTTGTGATATTTCAGTTTTAGTTCAGAGCATCTACTCCACTGTCCTTGTATGCCACGCCATTGACACAGCAGGCTGGTGGCTGTGGTCTGAAAGCCAGATAAAAGGCAGACAAAAAAATCCCTCTTTGCTCAGACAGCAAAATGTCACCTTGTCTTGAAGTACAGCCTTTTCTGTTTATCCTCTGAAGGAGAAGTGGACAGCCACACCACACCTTGAGATGGTGGTCACATTGCTCTGTTTTTATTTTACATTTGTGAATCCAGTGTAATAGAATATGTTATATATATGCTATTACAATGACTTGTTCTGAGGAAGAGTGGTGATGCAATAATTGCAAACTTCCATGAACACCTGCAGTCAAGGTTAAACTATGGGCCTTAAAGGACATATTTGTTATGTTTTGTCCTTCATGGGAGGGCAGACTACTGTAGGATCTGAATGTGTGAGCAGTCATTGTGAGTCTATTTGCTTTGAGTCACACCATCTGACTTTGCCTTAATCAAACACGGCACATTGCTCTCTGTCCTACATTGCAGCAATACCTGCCGCATCCAGTCCGTTCTTGTCTTCTCTATTTTCAGTTGTTGACATCACTTCTGAGTCTGAATCATACATGCACATCTGTGGCCACGTTCGCTAACATCCTGGTGCCACTGACTGCTCACCTCCTCCGGTTTGTCAAAGACCTGCTATTTGGTTTACACTTACATGAAAGCTGGCTCACACTACCTGCAGGGACTAAAAATCCAACTGCTGTCTTACAGAGAAATGTGATTGCATTGGGATGTATGTGACTGGGGCTGGAAATCCATCTAGATTTTGTTAAAACAAACAACACAATTGTCAGCTGTCATCTTTCCCAGCGTCTGCAATCACACCTGCTGTGTGAGTGCTCTACTTTACCAGCCACACACAGCTTTTGAAAAGCCTTTTAAAATGACTGTATTATTTTTTTTTTCTTGTATATTTACCATACACATTACAGAATAGATTATAATAGTGCATTTATTAATTGATAAATTAATCTCCCAGGTCTGCTTCTGTTCCTGTTATTCAGTATTTTTACATCTGATCACACCCTTCTGACTCTGATTCTGTGTCCTCCTGGTGTCTCTTTTTTAAAGGGACATTGGTGTTTCAGTGCAACTCTCCTCTCTGATGTAACATTAATGGAGAAGCTTTATTTCTTCAACTCAAACTTTCTCTCAGCGATGTCATGCCTAACAGTTTTGGACACCTTAAAAGCCTATTTAACAGGCTGGGTTATATCCTTTGTCGCAAATAATAAAAGATGTTGTCATAACATAACACTAATGAAATTGTTAGGCAACATGCCCACCCTTGAATTGTATTAAAAAATGGCAGGAGCTCAAAAAAACCACTTTGCTTCATTTGATCACTTGTGTGGGCGGGTTAACCCACCAAAGGCCCACTTCTTTCGATATTTACAGATCAGACACTGCAGTCTCAAGTATCATGCTTTCCCAAGGCCCCTGACTCTGGTTTTATTGATCTGGTGCTTGCCTTCAATCCATTAACCAAAGGATCCCGTATTGGTTCTCTCTATAATGTGCCCTTTAACCAAAGTAAAAGCGGCTTGGGAGAAATCAAAGGCAACTCCCTCTCATCTTCTACATGTGCTAGTCCCTTATTCATTCATTTTAAAAAAGCCTACAGTACCCACATTTCTAAAGCGGAATGGTCTAAAAAGTATCCCAATGTCAGCCTCAGCTACAAAAAATGGATACTAATGCTTCATTGATTGATATTTACTGGCTGTGTCCCAGCTTGGATTCACTTGTATTTCAACACATTCTCAGACTCTAAACTGTATAATTGAACCTTGCCCCCTATCAGCCCTACGCAGAGTTGCTAATGAGGTTGCACATTTGAACACCTATACATAATGCTCTGGCTTGTTCTAGCTAGACGCGCAGTATCACTTAGATGGAGGGAGGCTGCCCCACCCAGACTTTTAGCATGCCTAAAACTTGAGAAAATTTACACTTAAATACACTGTAGAGGTTGATCAAAGAAATAAAAATAGTTTGGAGCAGGAAAAAGGCGATAGCAGATTAATTGGCCAGTATGGTCACCATGAATTTAAAACAAGGGCTTTTAATTTGATACAGGAAGTGACAGCATTCACTCAGTCATGGACTAACAGACTTCAGGTTTGCCCCGCTGTTGTGGTCCAGCCAAAAAATGAATGTAATTACATTTCTTCATTTCTAAGTTTTCTAATTTATCAGCCATACTGATTAACCATATGACCTCCACTATGGTGTTACAGATCTCATACGATTTTACAAGGTTTGAGGGTTCTTTCTGACACTTTCAAAGCTCCCATTAGGTAAAAGTTTGTTTGGTGTTGTCACTGACCTCTTAAGGCCCATACATACCAAACCAACAAAAGATCAAGTGGCAACAAAGGGCAACTGTTGCATCGCCTCACATTGCCCGTGTCTTGGCCAAAAATCTGCACTTGAACACCTCGCAAAGACTGCAACCAACGGCCAGCTAGCACATACATTCTGCACCTGCATTCGAGGAAATGACTCTCCATAGCAGCAGGCGGTGGTGGTCTGTATTCCTCAATCAAAAAGGGAAACCAAAGACTGACAGGACAGATTTAAGACACTAGTCAGCACACTAACAACACAACCTGATGTTAAAAGAACAAAAGATATTTACTGTGCACTAGTAAACAATAACACAAACAATTATGAACTGTTTCTGCCAAATGGCTAAAAAAGTTGATCAGAGGATCGATCTGATCCTCTTTTGCTGCTTGTTTACTTTCCTCACTTGTGTGTCTCTTCTCGTTCAGCACTGAGCTGAACAGACAATCAGAGTGATTTCATTGCACTGTTGGGTCTGACGGTATTAACATGCGTAGTTTGCCGAAAAACAGTCAACAACAGCCGACAGGGCAGGACACCCCACAAAATTAGGTGGACAGATGCTCATCGAAGGCCCACTCATTGGCCAACAGACACCTTGGTGTGTCAGAGCTCAACACTTGACTCCTTTGCAAGACTCCAAAACATTTTATACATTCGTTAAGAGAGTTAAAGATCTTGATTGTTCCTGTCAAAGAACAAGGACTGCCATTGTGACCACATGTACATTGTACAGTGCCTTTGGGTTGTAAATCAGTAAAAACAAAAACGTTTTTTAAAAAGAAAGATACAAGAGAAACTGTACTTAAAATACTTGTAGGTTTCATAAAACATTAAATAAACTAGTTTTCCCAACCATGTCTGCAAGTGGTGAATGAGTCAAACTTCAGCCTGAAAGGACTCCTTTGATCGGCTTGTCAAGCGCACAGTCGAGTCACCCACCAGCCTCCACAGCTTGATTGTCAACGTATAGTCAAGAAAGCTTTTCAAATGCTAATTTAGACCTACCACATGTAGTGATCCAACTGTGTCTCATATCACATTGTACCAGTAAAACTCCTCTTGGGCTTCTTGTCACAATTCATATTTTTTATCGGTGACACTTTGAGATTATTCATAGCTCTTCGCTTTGTCTCTCTGTCAGTCTCCTCCCCACCCCCACACACTCATCTGCATTATTAATCAGCACTAATCATCAGGTGAGGCTTTTATTATCATTTTTTGAGCATCCCTGCTGTGCTCAGATGTCAATCTGTCAGTCCACGAAACTGACAGCAGTTGCCAGGAGTTTGTCCCTTGCTGAACCAAACATAGACTGTTGTCGCATTTCCACTGCATGGTACAGCACATTTGAATCCCTGGACTATTTTGGAAGAACTATCTGGGAATTCATCCAGCCTTCCAGTCACATACTCCTCAAACCTCCATGCCCCCGTAACTGTAGGTCAGTGTTTTGCAACCTTGTAGGAGTGGCCAAAGTGTTAGTGTGCTTTGTCGCTGCAAAAAAATGAGCCGTAAGATTAAATTAGAAAACCACTCTGTTGATGCCTCTCCACAAAGCCTTGTTAATCGACCTCTGACGTTCAGTGACAGTTTCCTAATCTGTTCGCCTTATTGTTGTAAGCAGCTCTTAGTATTGTCTATCCTCTCAGACAGTGGCTCTGAGGTTTCTAGCCAATCAGAATTTACAGTTTGGCTTTCCCCTTCCTGATTAACTGAGCAATATCCAATCAGTGGCATTGTGTTCTTTGTCTTTCTCCTTACTGAGCCTCCTGTGGTTGTGTTTGGTCCGACCGTGGATTAGGGCAATCCGGCATCGTTCCAGGTATGACTGTGATGTAAGTTTCCACTCTTTTCACTGTAGCCGTGCGGATTGTCATGTGCTCATTAGGATCTTGTTAAATGAGCAGTTCCACAAAGCAAAATGTCCTCCTGAGGATAGACAGATTAGGAACAATCTACAGTTTGTTTTTGTGAGTGTAAGAGATGATTGCAAATGTAGCTAAATTAAACCAGTGTGGTTACTGCTTAACTGCTGCTGATGTGTTGCTTTCAGGACAGAGGATGGCCATGGTAAGCAACCCTGATTATAGCCCCTCTTTTGGCCAGCTGATTAGTGTTTACACCCTCTGCTGTGCAGCTAGAGGTGGAGTTGTGTGGGGCCAGAGCTCAACATCTGGCCAATGAGAGCTCCTATTGCTGCTCTGTGGATTGAACTTAATACATTTTTAGGTGGCATTGTGCTTACAGCTCTTTAGATGAAAGAGGTAAGAGCTGTAAATGGGTATATATATTTTCAATAGCTTCTAATAGTAGTAGTAGTCTAGATACTGAATGCAATAAATTTATGATACTCTCTGATAACTGGGGATAGCCACCACTAGCTGCGGGGAAAGACAAAAGCACTATCCTCTTCATGTTTTGGTTGCACAATGGTTGACGAACTCCCTTTGTGAGGTAGGTGGTAGACGGAATTGCATAGTGAAAGCACAGCTCATAGGGAAATGCTGACAGTGTCATTTTTCTATAACTGTTACATTGTGTAATCAACATTTCCATCATAATGAGAAGTAAAAGCCAAAACCTTGTCTATTTTCACTTTGAATAATTTACTGTTGCTTTTTAGAATTCAATTATTTATTCATTGATTATAGTCATACTAGAGATAAAACAATTTGTAGATTCACTGATTTTTCAATTGACGGAAGATTAATCTGCAACTATTTTGGCGATTGATTAATCATTTGAGTCGTTTTTAGCCACGCTAACTGCCTGGATCTATGGATGGAGCATTGTACAGTTGGTTAGCTGTACATCACCTTGGTCCAGAGATATCTCAGCAGGCCCAAACTTTTCATTTAGTGCCACTATGACATTGACATTTTTGTTTCCTGCAGGCGGAAGCCATTGCTGAAAGCATTATGCTTTTGGGTTGTCTGGCCGTTCCTCCGTCCGTCCGTACATTCTTGTGAATGCAATCTTAAGAACACCTCAAGGGAATTTCTTCAAATTCAGCAAAAATGTCCCTTTGAACTCAATGATAACCTGATTGAATTTTGGCTGTCAAATTTCAAGGTCCCTGTGACCTTGTCCATTTCATTCTCTTGAAGGCGATATCTCAAGATTATCGGGGGGGGGATGTGTGTGATGCATCCATGTTTTAGAATATGTAGCCTCTTTGCAGCAACTTCCATATTTGAAGCATTGTCAGCTGTTACGGCTACATATGAGTCTGGACAGACATGCATGTAGACTGTAACTGCCACTTGAATGGTTTGCGCCCATCAGCATTTTAGCGTTATCATTGTGACAATGTTCCATGCCAGTCAGCATTTAAGCCTAAGTACAGCCTCACAGAGATTCTTAGTCTTGTTTAATAATATTCAGCAGATTATTCAATTATATTCAGTTCAGTTATTCAGTAAAAATAGTGGTGCTAATAATAGTGAAAAGAAATAAATTCAACAAAAATGTCTAAATTTCAGTAATACAGTCAGCTTCCATCTGATAAAGAGAGACAGTGCTAATGGTTATAGCAGGGATATTTCAGAGTTTTATATTTATATTTTTTTATGGATGAATGCAAAAGTACTTGTCAGGTCAGTGGAAATATAAGCATTTGCTATTGTAAGGTACAAATGTGTGTGTATAGTGTGGTAATTTCAGTTCATTCAGTCCTCTTGTAATACCCAATCCCTCATCATTATCTCTGCCATCGTCCTGATGTGTTGCAAGCTTTGTGTCGAGTTGTGTCCTCTGTTAACATTTTGGTTAAACTAATGTCTGTTTTTTCTTTTGTTTTCTGTCTCTTGTCTCCTCTTTTTTTTGTTATTCTTTGTCGTCCTGTGTGGCTGCGGCTTCTCCTGCTGCTGCTGCTGCTGTTGCTGCTGCTGATGCTGCCCACTGTCGTCCATCCCGCTGCACGCAAACCTACCACTGCCAACATCTGGTCAACAACACATGGTGGACGCCCCTCTTCCTTTTCCCTCCTTTAATCTTTATCCAAAATCCTTGACGCACTTTTCCAATCCCTCTCACTCTCTTGTTCTCTCTGTGTTCCCATTCTATCACTTTTATTCCTCCCTCTTGTGCTTTTCTTTTTCTGTCTCCACCCTTTCCCCCTGCTAGCACCATGCAGAGTTGAGAGAGCACCATGCCACCTCCGGTAAGCTGCTGACCTTTTAGAGGAAGGGCTAAGGGCAGTGCCACAGTGGCCAGAGTTGGTATTTAGGGGTACATAGAACATATGTGTGTGTGTGTGTGTGTGTGTGTGTGTGTGTGTGTGTGTGTGTGTGTTTCAAGTAGGGCAAAAAGCTAATATTAATGCACCCATTTCCCATTATTTTCTCTGTTTAAATGTTTTTATTTTTCCATGGTATTGTGGGGCGGCACGGTATTGTGGGGCGGCACGGTGGTGTGGTGGTTAGCACTGTCGCCTCACCGGTTCGATCCTGGATGTGGGAGCCCTTCTGTGCGGAGTTTGCATGCTCTCCCCGCGTGGGTTCTCTCCAGGCACTCCAGCTTCCTCCCACAGTCCAAAGACATGCAGATTGGGGACTAGGTTAATTGATAACTCTAAATTGTCTGTAGGTGTGAATGTGAGCGTGAATGGTTGTTTGTCTCTATGTGTCAGCCCTGTGATAGTCTGGCGACCTGTCCAGGGTGTACCCTGCCTCTCGCCCGATGTCAGCTGGGATAGGCTCCAGCCCCCCTGCGACCCTCAAGAGGATGAAGCGGTTAGAAGATGAATGAATGAATGAATTAATGAATGGTATTGTGAACTTAAAGCCCTACAGACACGTTTAAAAGTTTGTAAAATACTCTGCCACGACTAATGTCTTGTTTTACATGGTTTACAACATAAAAGATTTAAAAACTCTGTAAAGGGATAAATGGCAGATCTACTTGTTCTCTCTTGTTGAGAAATTTTGGATCTGGCCTCTGCCCTACCTACCACCGCTGCTTGTGATAGGTTCCGCTTTTTACAGCACAGGCACAGACCTAACAGGGCTAGACTGGTTGACCAGGGAAAGGGCAAAGCACATCAAGATGGCTAGTGTTAGCAGGAGAGGAAACATCAGAGAGATTCAGCCTTACATGTTTGAGCCTCAGTGAGACCCAGACAGATGACGAGTTGAGCACCAGAATTGGTGACTAGCGGACGCTGTCGAATGGTAAATGTAATAAGCATTGTTTAAGTGTTTATGTTGTTTGTTAGCTTGTAGGCTATCTGGCAGTGCCTGACAGTCTTAGTGGTTGTGATATATACAATAATGCAATGATGGGTTTTTAGGCCTCCGTGCCGGGGACAGCCGCGGCCCGAGGCATTGCGTTTTCAGGTTGCCTGTATGCTCGTCTCATTCTCAAGAACGCAATATCTCAAGGATGCCTTAAGGGAATTTCTTCAAATTTGGCACAAACATCCACTTGGAGTCAAGGATGAACTGATTTCATTTTGGTGGTTAAAGGTTAAGGTCACTGTGACCTCACAAATGTGTTTGGCCATAACTCAAGAATTCATACTTTAATTATAAGAACATTTGACACAAATGTCTAATAGAATAAAATGATGAAGTTTACGTTCAAAATCATCCCACTCTGTCATTTTTGCCATCAAAACTTTCATTATGCCAATACAGACTCTGCTCTCTGTACCGACAAGTTCGCTTTGCGCTGGAGGTTTTAGATTTCTTTGCCGGTGTTGTGTTGATGTCTGTTCCCCCGTCGATAAGTGTTTCCCATATTAGACAGTGATCAGCATTCAAATTAGTGAAGTACCTAATCTAGTTTGCTTAGGGTATGTTTGAATGTTGTATTTTAGGGACTTGTACAGACATTGCAGAATTCAGTAGAGGAATGTGACAACACCTCTCTAGTGATAAACTTTGCACAGATACAAGTCAGTATAGTATAGTGTAAGACATTAAAGGGTACATAAACATAAAAAAACACACTTTTGAGTGGAGTGGGACTTCAGACTGTTCGTAGGCTCCTAATAGTCCTTTTAGTTGCTCAGCCAGCACCTCAGTTTATTCAGCAAAGACCCACCTTCATTAATAAACCATTAACTGCAGCTTGTAATGGAGCAGCATTTGCTCTTTGACATTAATTTAACTCAGGGCTTTCTTTGTACGTCCAGATTTTTCAAGTTGTATAAGCTGTCTGTGAAAAACCCCTTGTACTTCCTGTTGAGTATTTTTACCTCTTGGTTTTTCATTGCTGTTGTAGAGATTTAAACCTTTAAACTCTGCAGGGACATGATAAGTTAGCAGTGTATTTAGAAAAAGTGTACAGTCTGTGTGGCTACATCTGTGTTTCTGTCTCTGTGGTTCTTTCTCAGCCACTGTCCTCTTTATTACTGTCTCCTGCATGTTGTCTGTCGAGCCTGTCAGCATGTATATAGGGTTAACAAAACCCACAAGAGCACACATACATGTGCACAGCTGCATTTACAGAGCATGTCCACAACAACTCAGCTGCTGAACACACACTGCGGTGTGATAAAACACACAGTCACTGACGTCACTGGATTATGATCTGGATTATACTGCATCTTTGTTACCATATGTGTTTGTGTATGAGCACACCAGGTTTCAGAAGCTTACTAATTTGCTCAGTTGGAAAGACAGGCACACCCCCTACAGAGTTTTAAATTGAACTCAAAATGAAATGTACTCTTCAGTTAGTTACCTGCATCAGTGCCAATGTGTTTATGAGAAACTTTGATGAGGACTTTATGTACCATAACAATCATTTTTTGTGATAAGATTGTGGAGTAGTTCAGCTTGTTTGCAAAAAATGTGTTTTAATTTAAAAAAAATCATTGTGCTATTATCTAGAGGTATTAAATAAATAGTGTAAAAACATCCACCTTAATTTAAATTTAGTTGAAAAATGTAACAGATTATGTCGAGGAAGGGGCCCTTGAGCTCATCTGCATCAGACAAAAATGGATGGGAACTGCATATCCAGGGTTTTCCCTGCCTGTCTTAGACAAAGGTGGGCCGTCTGGGTGATTTTGGCTGCCGCCTCAGCAGACGTCGCGCTAGACTTTTTCGTCGCCGGTCATTTTGACCGACAGCGTCATAAAAATCCGGTCATAATCTATTTTTACCGGTCATTTTAATTTTCCTTTAAGATATTCAAAGACATTTAGTTTTCATTCGTTCGTTTTTAATAAATCCAACAAGCAAGTTATAAAGTGTGCATTAATAAGGACATGAACGAAAAGATGAACAGACATCCACACACCCGTGCCATTCTGGACACACCGGACGCGGAACCGAAGAGCAGCGCCCAGCAGTGGAGGCAGTTTTCAATCGGCGCCCATGTTAACCTATCTGACTGTCCACACAGGCCGCTGAGCAGAGCCGAGCGCCCGCGGAGGCAGCGTTTCAGTCCGGTGTCTGGTCTATTTTTCACGCAAGCAGTAAAATACCGTGTTTATAATTTAAAATAACACAACAGTGCATAACCGAACACATTTTTCAATACCCTAATCACTTCATTACAATTTTAATTTTGTGTCAATGAGCCTACAGACTACATAAATAAAATGGTCAGAACAGTCTGCCCTATTCATTCTGTGTTTATCCAACACGCTCAATACATGGACATGCAATGACAAATTGTCATTAACTTATTACATTATAAAAAACGATTAAAATATGGACTTACCCATGTTTAAAATGACCTGTTGAAGTGAAAAAACGAGTACTGACGGGAACAGACGAGTGGAGTCGATGTTTAACCGTCGCGGAGAGCGCAGGAGAAATGCGCTGCCTGTGTGGACAGTCAAGCGCCTGCGAGTACACTCGCAGGACTTCCACACAGCTCCACGGACCTGCTTCTCCCTCCGGTGTTGTGTCAGATCCTGGTTCCCCCTCGGGCTGTGTCTCTCCTACTGTTTCCCACGGAGCTCTGCCCCGTTTGAAAGGCGAAGGAAGCCTGTATGTGGAAAGACGTCGCCTCCGACATGTAGAATGTGTATTATAGAAGAGAAACCCACCTTTCAGGACCGCTGACTTGTATCATCAGAACAGACATGTCCTGTGATTTTCAGCCTCCTTTCATATTTAATAGAGGGGGGACAATACCTGACAGTAATATTCTCAGCTGTCAGGATGTGCCTGCTGTAAAGGGTAAATATAATCATAGAAGGCTGTAAATCACAGGACATGTCTTTTCTGATTATACAAGTCAGCAGTGTAAAGGTCAAGCATGTGGGGGCCTCCTTTCATATTTAATAGAGGGGGGGGTATCTAAAAGTACAGCTGTCAAGATACCCCCCGCTACATGCCTTTGCCACCTTGGTCTCGAAAAAACCCAGGGAAAACCCTATCTTGTCTTATTTAAATATGGAAGGAAAGTGTCTGCCAACTCCTCACCCTAAGAGAGATCCAGACTCATACTGACAATCTTATCTGTCTAATCAAGCTAAATAAATAGTCATGGAAAAATCTAAGCTTCCCCTATTGTTGCTAATGCTGCCTTCGCATGGAATCAGGCAGACGGCAGATGGACAACACCCTCTGGAAGACAAGGGAAAAACAAACAAACAGTCCGACAGAATGGCAGGATATCAAAACAAAACACTCATGATGATGGCTGGCATGGTGATGTCAAATATATTACAAAGAATGGAATTAACTTCATTGAATAAAATTATTTTGTGGGTATTATTTTATGTAATTATTCCAGTAATTGTCCAGATTGCAGGATTGAGGGAGCTACGCAACATCTAGTTGTAAATTCCATAGCCGGAGCCAGCCTCCCCTTATTTTGCCGCTCTACGCCCGTCTACTTAAGTGATATCTGGTTTGCTGGCTACCATCTGCCTGATTCCATGTGAACGCAGCATTACCATCATGCTAGAGATTAAAGTGATATTTTGGCTTGAGCATGCTGGTAGGGCTTGGTGATACCGAGAAAATCAAATACCACAATACTTTTTACCAAATACTTTGATACTGATATTGCAACAATATTGTAGGGTTGACTTTTGGTGCTTTCACAAAATATTTCCACTTCATTTGATAAATCATTATCAGTAATGTGGATATAATGACTAAGTAGGTAAAGGCAAATAATAAAACAGCTAAAGTCTGGTAAGTTCAGGAAATTACATCACTTTACTGTAATGCAACCTTTAAAATCCGGAATAGACAACACTTAAAATATTACTAGATCCAAAATCTATGGCGACATCTAGTTCAATGTCACTATATCGATATAATATCCATATATTGCTCAGCTCTACTTGTGGAAAACTTTTTATGCTCTACTAAACGGAATTTTCTCAACCCAAGAAATAAGTTCTGCATCAAAAATACTACTCAGATATCCTCTCAGCTCACTGTTCATGCTGTGTTATATGTGTTGAGTGCCATTTGAAGCTACCATAAAACAAAATCAGGGAGTGTCTCCTTAAACAAAGATAAAACTCCTGTTTTAATTTTGTACATTTGTTTTGGCCTGCTGCCAACCAAATTGAGCTCCCACTGCTGAGGAATAACATGTCTGCTTGCTTCATTGGCACCAGGTAAACAAGGTGGAGTGATAAGGGACAAGCACACATATTGAGCTTATCATCACTCATGGGACACCTCTTTTTCCAGTCCTAAGACCTGGATGAAAACAAATGTTATATAAGTTATCAAAATGTGTTATGAAACAGGAGGCTGTACCTAGCAGATGCTCCGCAAGAGGGCTGCCTGTAGATGTTCTCTGATCTGAAGTAAGATGACAACATGTCTGATCTCTCCTCTCATGTGCTTCCTTTTCATGTCTCACCTCCCTCCTTTGTCACTCTCCCGGCTCCCTTGCTCTGCCTGCAGCTGCTGTAGTGAGCGGTGATGACACCGTCCTTCTGACCCCAGGCAGGATGAGCCAGCGCCAGGTGAAGGAGCGGGACAAGGAGAGGGAGAAAGAGGCAGGCCTCCAAACGCCCAACAGGGAGCACGTCGCCACCCCCTCTACTCTCAGCCCGGGGGTCAGCTACAGCCATGGTAAGATACAGACTTCCTTTCCACCCTACTGTTTACCACCAGGTGTCAAATTTCCAATTTAAAGGGGTAAGTCGAATTTTTTATAGTCGGGTTGTATGGGGTACTTATCCATAGTCAATGTATCACCTGCAGCAGATATTAGTTGACACGCCCCCAGTTTGGAGGCACAGGCTAGGGTCCAATGGAAGCTAAGCAATCTACTGCTATAGACGGGGGTTAACAGCAAACCATATTATAGCCACCTAAAAAATCAATATTAGTTTAGGTTTATGATCTATTGAGAGTATTTTCACCGCTTTAACTTTCTGTCAGACAGCCCGTGGCAAAGGGGAAGCCATTAACGGTGTATCAGGCCCCCATCTATGCTCTCGTCAAAGTCACCAGACTCCACTGACAAAAACAGTAATTTTAGCTCACTGAACATAGAAGCTGCTAGTCTATCACTGCTTCAGTCGGTGAGTAAGTTTGTGTTATTGTGTGACTTTAGCGAATCTAAATTAAACCTTTAAAATGCAAAAATCATAAATTAACACAAACAAAATAACTGATTGAGGCAGCAGTAGACCAGCAGTTCCTGTGTGCTGCATTGTTAAGCTACTGTTTTTCTTAATGGAGTCTGGCTTTGAAGAGAGTAAGATAAAACAGCTTAATTTTCCCTTTGACAATTGCTGTCTGGCTTTAAGGTAAAGCAGTGAAATATTGTAAGTATAGCAGACATTAATATTGATATTGATTTTTTTTTTAGGGGGAACTTTTCTTAGGCGGCCAAAATTTGTTTTGTTGCTGGCTCCTCCACAGCAGTACGCTGCCTAGCTTTGATGTCAGACTCCAGCCTGTTTCTCCAAAGTGGGGGCATGCTGACCGCCATCTACTTTACGTCATATATCGTCTATGGATAAGCACCCCATACAACCCCACTTGAGAAGTTCTGAACTATCCCTTTAAACTTGTATTATAGAGCAGCTTTGGTTGGCACACTATTAAATTGAGCTCCATGGATCATTTGCACGTTTTACACCCTTTTCTTTAAAATGTCATATTAAAAAAAAAAAAAAAAAAAAAAAATCAACCTCTCAGACTCCCTTTATATGACTTGCACTTACAGCACGTTCTATTCAGGAAGTTGAAAATAGCATATTTGAAAGAAGAAGCAAAGTATTGTGGGCAAAACAACTACTGTAAATTCAGAAATAGTGGCCATGGTCGTTATTTACTCCAAGCACAAAGAAAACTAGCCCTTATTGATAATCAGAAACAGACCTGTATTTCTAGTTTCTCTGTGTTGTAAGTACATTTTATCAAATTTCAGGAAGAAGTCTCCCTTTTTTCTTATTTGCTCCAATTTCCTCATTAATTAGCTGTTGTTCACTGTTTATACGAACTCAGTACTTCCTTCATGGTCACCTGTTGTCATGATAAATTGAGCATTATTTACATTTCCACAGCATTTTTTCACATCCATATAGAAACTTAGTGAGACCATACATACGGCTTTTAGTTTTGCTTTCCAACAGAAATATTTCACAGAAGAATATCAATAGTTTCTACTTCACCTTTCTTCCAGTTAATTAAATTCAACACTTCCTGCAAACATTTCACATCAAAGTGAAACTATGTTTTAGCTAAAATAACAAATTTGCCCTCTTTCAGATGAAAAGCTGAGGTCATAAATAATAAAACACTCTTCCTCCGTGCAGTGCAGTCAGCAGTTTTGTTGCTGCAGTCTTACTTAATCCAGTATAACCAGTAGCTTATGGTGACTAATGCTAGCAGGCTTTGGATAGATAATGTCACTTGACTGACATTACAGAGCCCATGAGTTGATTCTATGGCTGTGTTCTGACCACAGGCAAATTGGATTTCTCAAATCAGATCTTTAAGAAAGATTATCTGTACTGTCATTTGTAAGTTAACAAATACAATTAGTGAGAAATTACCAACCTATCTTTGCGTGTTGCTGTGACGTAGCCGTCAGTAACTACAAACACCGGTGACATAGCTTTCCAGTACAGAAGCATGAGAAATGGAGGTCCAACATGTGTGTTTTTTTGTAAGTACAGACTGTCTAAAATCAATCTGGATGCAATCTGGGTATGCCAAAAAAAGGGATTTGGGCTGGCATTCTGAACAATTCCTATTACTCTTCTTTTCTACATTTACAGCAACATTTTAACATTCACAATTACCTTGTAAATGCCACATGTTGCCAAAGTTGCTGTTGTTTAGCAGAGGTTGCATAGCATTGCTTTAAACCCTACTAGATAGCTATCCATTATCTGTAAATTTCTTCCTTACATGACAGATTTTCGTGGGATTTAATTTCTTGGTGATCTCCAATGATATGATTTTTATGAATCCATTCACATTTCTGGTAAAACTAGTTGGTTGTGAAGAGGTTGAAGGCAGAACTCCAGTTCCCCTGCAGCAATTGTTCTGATAAAACACATGAATATTAATTGGTTGCTGAATGGTCAGAGCGGCCAGTCTCACAACAGAAAGGTCACAGACTGGATCAGTGCAGCAGCAGCCACAAATCTCTCTGAACCTTTGCAAGCCAGACTCAAGGTAAAAGCACTAGCTACATCCTTAAAATGAAAATATAATGTGTATCAAAGACCCGGACACACACTAACAGACACACTTGCTGATGTATCCTGATCCTGGTTTGTGTTTTCCCAGATTTAAGATACCACTCTAAGACAGTTAGAAGCATAGTGGTAATGCTGGACGTTTCTAGCCCCAGGACAGCTGTCAGTGTTGTGTTTGGTCTGTACCTTTCCCAGACACTCCTGGTGGAGAAACAATGACTCACACTCACTTGATGAGTGCTTTTCAGCCTGCCTGTCTACTGATGCACAGTCACAAACCTGCAGGTGCTCAAGCTTATATCCTCAGTGTTTGTGCTGCTTTTGTAATTCTGTAATATTTACTGTTTTATATGCAGTAGATCACATATGATCATCATAGCTGCTGTTTATAACGTACAAGTCAGAGTAACCTATGGATCAGCAGGTATACTTTGTGGTGTGTACTAAACACCAGAGCAGGTTAGCAGTATGATGATCATCAGTATTTGGTTCTATGTTTGGTAATTGTCTCCTTTTTTATTGACACACTGTTGTTTAATGATAGTCATGCTGCTGCGTATCCCAGTGAGACCACACATCAGGAACAAATCAAATAGAGGACTGTGGAGAAATGAGCTCAAGGGTAAATTTGGTTAGGGTCTTACATCACTCGTCACACGGCTTGTTCCTTGTTCTTGTGTTGCAGCGCCCTCTTGTGGCTTCTCTGCTGTGGTTCCTGAACTGCAAGATTTTGATGTACATCCGCTCAGAATATATGTTGTTGAAAGATTGATATCATCCGGCTTGTTTCAGCTGTTTTTTGTTTGTTTTGAGGCAGATAGAGGGCCTCTCAAAAGTTTCCACCAGTTTCATAGTCTGCCAGTATGGCAGGTCATGAAAGCAGTGAGGGCATGTCTTTTCAGCCAGATTTGATGAACGGCTGCCAATAGCTGCAGCTGGAGGCATTATGTTTTTGAGTTGTCCATCTGTCCGTCCCATTCTCGTGAATGCGATATCTTAAGTAGGGATGCACAATATTGGATTTTTTGCCGATATCCAATTTGCCGATATGCAACAACTCATTTGACCTATCACCAATGTCTACATACGCACTTTTCACCATCTAATTTATGAGATCATCAAGTCTCTTCTGTAGTGGAGTTAACACCATATTATGCATGCATACTCTTATCATGAGCAGATGGAGACATGAAATACAAACATTTTCAATGTATGTAATATTCATTCATTGTGCAAAATAAGAAAAAGCATGTTGGCCGATAGAAAGCCAGTATCGGCCGATACTGATGACTTGCCGATATTATCGTGCATCCCTAATCTCAAGAACTCCCTTTCTGAAATTTGGCACAATTGTCCACTTAGACTCAGTAATGAGCTGATTAGATTTTGGGAAATCAGAGGTAAAAGGTCACTCTGACACTGTGTCTGTCTAATTCCTGTGAATGCGATATCTCAAAAGAGGCCTTAGCACAAACTTCAATTGGATAAACTGATTAGATTTGGTAATCAAAGGTCACAGTGACCTCTCAAAACATTCTTTTGGCGTAACTCAAGAATTCATACACTAATTATGACAGAATTTCCCACAAATGTCTAATAGGATAAAATGATGATGTGATTTTATATCCCAAAGGTCAACTTCACTGTGATGTCATAATCTTCTGCAAAAACACTTTTCTGGCCATTACTCAAGCGTCATGCCCCAGGAACAGAAGGGGTGTTTGGTCAGATACTGAATATCTGAAACAAATCTATGGTGCTCACCTTGAAACTGTGCTGATTGTATAAATCTGCTTTGCTGCTGGGTTGAAGATGTGTGTGAGGGCATCCACATTTTAGAATTTGTAGCTTCTTTGCAACAATATCCATATTTGAAACATGTCTACTGCCATGGCTACATGAGTCTGGACGGACATGGATGTAAACTTTAACTGCAACTTGACTGGTTCTCTGAGGCATACAGCCACAAGGTGGAAATTCTGTATATTTGCCAATAGGCTGATGGCAGTCAACAAGGCAATTATCGTCTGACACCTGTGTTCAGCAGCTAAAGCGGTGAATCCTTGTTTCAAACATGTGACTCATCTGTGCTTGATTTGTTGGCTAATACATTTGAGTTAACAGCTCAGTGTGTTTTTTCCCACCCTTTTAAAATCAACCTACAATTTATTTGTCAAATTAAATCATATGATACAGTTTCAGTTGTAAGTCTGCTTCTGACCACAAGAGGGAGTGAGCATAACATAGAAATTAATACACATCCTTACTTTTTTCATACAACATATATGGCACATTCTACTCTCTGTATCCCCATCTCATGTGTGTGTGTGTGTGTGTGTGTGTGTGTGTGTGTGCGCGCATACAACATCAGTCACTTGCGATAGCTTTTATGAAAGCTTCTTCTGCTTAGCTGCTGCCCAGCCTAACATAGTGTCTCAGACTTCTGCCTGTATGTGAGGTCATTAATGTTCATGTATATCTATCAAGAGTAAGACACCTCTTCATGTGCTGCATACGGATGCAGTAACTGAAGTCCCCTTTTCTGCAGTTGTCCTGCATCTGTTCTGCACACAGTTTTGTACAATTGACGCATATCAGTATGATAAAATGAAAAAGAGTCTTTGACAAATCGTATCCTCAGAGTGTGTACTGATACAGCAGCAGCAAACCACCAAACATAAGTGATGTTATCTAACAGAACTGCATCAATGAAACAGGAGTCAGTACGACAGCATGGGAGTTTTTTTCCTGACCCTCGACTCCCTGCAGCACAAAATGGGTATCCATGGCAACTGCTTTTACTGCTACTAGCCCTTGGTCTTGCGTCAAAGTGATGACAGCGTATGCCTTGATTTGTTTGTCTTGACCAATGTGCAAAGATCCTGTCCTTTTTTGTCTCATTTTTGGCTGCAGTCATAAATGACTAAGCTGTTCGATACGAAGGAGCACATACTCCAGTCACAAGGTGATAGCGTTTGCACTGACATAGTTATTTCTGAATTGAGGAGAAGATTGTAGGAGTTGTGTGAAAATTCACAGCTGAGGTGTGAAGATCAATTGACAATAGTTATTTTTTCATAGCTCATTTTAGTAACCTGATGCCGCTCAACAACACGCATGATTTCTGGAGCATAATTCTCTTAAATTCTACTGGAACATTATTACATTTGATAATCCAGGGGTAAAGTGCCTTCTCTGATTTGCTGTTTGAGCCCTATGAAATCATTTCTACTTTTTTTTCCCAGATTCCATTATATTGTTCTCAAATTCCATGTTTTTGTTTTGGTTTTCCTGAATTCTTCGTTTTACGATCAAAGCACAATTTGTTATCAGAAGGAGTCTCGTCATGTGGTGGATGAAAAAAATTTCAACAACTCAGTAAGAAAGTATTCCATATTTAATTTAAATCAATTTGATGTGACACAACATTGTACCATTTATTTATCAGAGTGTTAAAAAACATTGCATCCTTATGAAGTTAGGTGCTTCACAATTTGAGCTTCTTATTGCTCTACTCTAAATTTAGCTATTAGTGTCAAATTCCTCAGTTTTTTGGATGACTTAGCATCTCAGAGGGGCTCTTCCACATGACTGCAGGGACCAACAATAATGTTCATGTCTGGATTTGTTTTTCCAGCAACCCAACATCAAATAATGAAATAATTTCCCCTACAATTTAGTAGGATTTCATAATTTACAAGGGACAAACTATATATGTTCTGTGAGTATAATCCAATTAATATTATTTCCATGTGAATGTACTCTGTGTTAACACCTTGTTTTGAATAGCGGACGTAGTCTTATGTGTATCCTGGGTCATGAATGCATTTACCATAAAGGTCAGAGTATGGGGGCAATCCAGCTTTAGCAGCAGCCGGTTTTAGTGCAGAGATGCGACCGATGGCTAGTCTGATGCAGAGGCATCAGATGCTGCAGAATTATGTGATTCCATTCATGTTTTCCACACTGCGGAAATGATAGAGCTTTAAATTTTGCACAAGTAATCACTCTCTAATACCCTTCTTTACAGTTAGACAGACAACCATTCACGCTCACACCTATGGGCAATTTAGAGTGGTCAGTTAACCTAACCTGCATGTCTTTGAACTGTGGAAGACACCAGAGCACCCAGAGGTAACATCCTTATAACAGGACACTACCCAACAACAGTTACTAGGAGGTCAAGAGGGGTGAAAGCTTATGTAAACAGGGTAGAGAGGTTAAATGACTATTTTAGTGATGTCAAGTGAGGCTGACCAATATATCTGCCAGGCCAATATTAGCGACCAATATGAACTTATTGCAGATATGTTTTACTTCGATACATTTTGCACGTCACCTGATGAGTAACAAGACATTTGTCCACCAGAGAATAGAGCAAAGTTTATTTTTAAGTTCTTGAA
Source organism: Epinephelus moara (assembly GCF_006386435.1). NCBI lineage: Eukaryota > Metazoa > Chordata > Actinopteri > Perciformes > Serranidae > Epinephelus > Epinephelus moara. The sequence goes on from NC_065528.1 coordinate 8,607,572, forward strand.
ATGTCCCACTCAGTGGATATTTTGGTCACAAATAACCCAATTTTAGGGCTTCTTGTTGGGGAAAAAAAAAAGAATGTTGGCTGATTTGTTGTTAACATAATTTTTCTTAAGATTATAAATCAGACTGCTTTCATAATATAGCTGAAGTTTAAATTTTGTTGCATGATCACATCCGCACAGACAAGCTCTGGTGTCTCTGGTCTGGCTGCCAAGTGAGCCTTCTTTTCTTTATGACTCACTGAGAGCAAAAATAAAAGCAGGAGGTTGTTTGATAAGGTTTCCTCAATCGGCTTTGAAGCTGCGCTCGCTTTAACTGCCTTTCGCTGAGTTGCTGTCGTCTTTCCAGGTAAACACAGAGTCTTCCTGTGCTGGAGAGTGAGAGACAGGTCGAGAATGAGACTGATGCAGGGGGAGGGAATGAAGTCATGAAGATGGTTGAGAGAACAAAAAATTATAAAAAAAAAAAACACACACACCAAAGAAATGAAGAATATATTTGAAAGGAAGTGAGTTGACCGCAGGGTTGAAAGCGAGGGAATGTAAGAGCGAGAGAGCAGGTTGGGTCAGCATGGATTTAAGCTCAGCCTCAGGGATTATGCCCTGTCAGACGGGGATATCTACATGGAGGGGGCTGGCCTTATCTGCACCCTCAGCCACTGCCAATCCAGGGTTTCCTCTTCTGCTCACGGTCTCGTCCAATGAGTGGCTGATCTCTGGGAGGCCTGAGCGCTAAGAGGCACAAGGCTCGACAGCAGAGATATTTACTGCAGATAACGAAGAGTCCGTAGAAGTAAAGGAGGACAGGACGAAGCAATGGAGAATATCTGGGCCTTTGGGCCTGAGCTCTGCTCGGACCGCCAAAGGCTTGCCTGGACCGATACAACCTGGATCTAAAGCAGGAGGGATTTTAGCATGGTTTGGGCGATTGGAGTCCTGTCAATTGACCTTGGGACACTTTTCTTTAAGTTTGTAGCCTGAAGGAAAGCAAGGTACATTGTGAAGTAGCGCCACTTGACAAGGTAGTGCTTTGTAGTGCTTGACATCTGTGTTGTGCAAGTTGTACCTGTCCATGAGAAATCCCCCCCGTCATGCTGATTTCTGACCTGAGCCTTTTCTATGTGTGCATCGTCTATGTAAGGTGGCTCTTGTGAGGACAGAATGAAGATCACACCAAGTTAAAATGGCTTTTACTCACCAAATGTGGACGGAAACAAGACCCTTGATTGTTCTTTTCTTCAAAGTGCCTGACTGTTCCTGCAGTAAAACTAGGAGGAAAGGAATACAGCAGAAGATGCCTGTAGGCTAGTGTTCAAAAAGCCTCTTTGTTGCAGAGCTAATCCCAGGCTTACAGGGTCTCCTTGTAGCCTTTATGTAAGACTTGAAATGTTTGTCTGCGTGTGACCTACTGTCTGCAGTGTTTGTGTATCACTTGCACTGCATGGTATCAGATGTATTGTAGCTTGTAGGTTACTGTGTCATAGTTAGTCTGCAGTGGAGTCATGGTTCGGTTGCCTGAGTTTCTTTGAGCTACACTGCTTTGTTAGAGATGTTTGATTTATGAATGACAACAAGATAAGTGTCCTCTGGTGTTCTGACTTTCCCATCGGTGTTCATTCTGTTCTCAAATTAACATTATAAAGTTTCTTCAAATATTTAGCAGTTACTTTTGGAAATCCACATGAACCACTCTCCACATCCACTTAAATTAGATCCACCACATGGCACTTATTTAAAAAGAAAATATGTCACTTACAGTGGTGAAGTCCATCAGGGGCAGTTGCCAGGAGTTGCCCAGCTGGCATTGCAAATCAATGTGACGTTAGAAAGTCATTGGACTCTTGAGTCGGGCAGACGTTAAAGTTTGGTTTGAATGAAAATTTGAATGACGATATTTTAAATGTGTAACAATGTTAGAATTTTACGTTGTGAGGACGTTAATATTATGATGTTTTGCAGCCGTTGAGTTTCGTTCCTCATACCTTACAAGTAAAAGTTATTCTTCATCAAGATGGTGTTGGCATGACATGTTTGGAAGACTTTGGATTTTGGCTACTTAACAACACAACTTAAAACCAACAAAATATCAACATCATCGTTCGTCAGTATTCTACATCAAATTGACATTGACATTACCCGTTGTCTTGACATTGAATTTTGGTCACAAAATGTCACAACCTAAATTCAACCATATACCAGTTTCTAAGAATGTTGGTGACCAGCTGGCTTTTAGTAGAACACAATTATGACTAGTGTCTTAACTGCACATCCAGTAAATTAAAGCACGCTACATAATGCTACATTACATCGCTTCTACCGAACTTCATAGAGAGAAATGACGGCAAAAATGTATCACCGATCTGTTTTAATCGTATATTCTCTGGTTTAGTTCAAAAACATAAAAACACAGAATCCATCAGCTTGTTGAGCGTGTCATTCACTACACTACACTATGTTTAGCAGGTTAAATGTTTACCATGTTCACCAGATAGGTTTAGCTTGGTAGCATGCTAACATTTGCCAGTTGGCACTAACAAAAAGGTCAGCTGAGGCCGATGGGAATCAGTTTTACAGGTGGTCAAGTTTTATTGGATAAATTAAGATTTTGACCTGATCAAAAGTCAGAGAATCATTAAAGTTATTACAGTTCATCCTGAGGGTAGCATTAATGTCTACATTTCCATCCAATAAATGTCAAAACATGTCACTCACAATCACAAATATTAAACTCATAGTAGAGTTTATAGAGTAGAGGAATAGTGAGTAAATGATTAATATTTGTTTTCTGGGCACCATGGATATCTATATTAAATTTCATGGCAGTACATCTAAAAGTAGTCGAGATATTTTGTATTCAGGCCAAAGTGGTGGGCCGGCTGACTGTTATTGCCATCTCTAGAGCTTTTAGCATGGCTAATAAAAATGGGAACAGTTCTGTATCTGAAATCAGGTAATCCTTGTGGAGGCACATGTATCCATAACTAGCCCCTTTCTTGAGTATCAGCCCCTGTGTTGGGTTACTGCTCCACAGGGTAGCTACACTGTAGATCTTCACTCACCCCTGTACTGGCCTGTTTGGCATGGCAGCACTATCAGTACCTGACACCAGCTCACCTGATACACATGAGACATAAAGCACTGAGGCAGGCAGCCGTGGTGCAGGGGTAACTTCATCTGCTTCGTCCAGCCAACGAGCTGATATTCAAACAATGTTCACGTTTGTACGCTGAGCAGTTCTTCTCGTCCATGTGACAGGAATGCTTTTTAGAGAAGAATGGATGAAACATGAATAATATGTATAATGTGTAATGATGTCTAATCTGTGCCTATGAAGGATACATTTACCAGGAATGTAGAAAGCAAACACTGTGTCCGTAGGAAAGCAAAAGGTAGGACTGAGTATTTACAGTAGGTTAAAGCCATGTTTGTCATCAGATTAGCTCTGTTTGTTCAGTCAGTAAATGTAGTGAGGGTAGGATTTTTGAGAACCACTGCTCATGAGCAAGAGTCAGTCCTAACGTCACTGGAAATAGCTTGAAAAATGACCCAGATGATGACTATACTTAGCAAATGTTTCTCAAGTGCCCCTCAAATGCCAGCAGAAATGAGGGACTTTTCCTCTACAAGCAGGTTAATTAGGTCTGGGATCTGAATTATACATACAGAATATCCTAATTACCAGGATTAATAAAGCACATTTGAGTCAGACAGGCAGAGCTGCAGATTTATCAGTTTTAAGTGTTGGCTCAGGGACAGTTGTTTTGGAGGGGAATACACTGTCTTGGATGAAATGTCTCCATGGACAGTTGGTAGCAAGGTTTGGTATGTTGCCAGCAGAATGCTATATGTTTTTTAACATCCTACAATTAATAAGTAAAATGGGACAAGTGAGCCAAAAGGGAGATGAAGATGTCGGTGGATTGTGGAAGGATCAACAGCAGATTGTATTTCAAAGATACGGCCCAATGCCAGGCTTACTCATTTCTGTAGAGATACAGTAACCACTGCTGCCCTTCTTGCAGAATCCTTTTTCATGACACACTATCTTTTTACTCACTATAAACCATCCTGATGACCTTAATTATTTTTCACAGCCTTCAGCACAGCAGCTGAACAAATTTTCCTTTTTCAAATTAAAAACAACATTTAATGGCTACGTATTGTATGCAAAGAAGCTCTGTTTCAATATAGTAGCGTTTCATGTCGTCTGAGCCACTTGTATTCCTGAAAATACAGCTGGCTTTGTGCCACTGAGATAACATTTCTAGGAAACAGTGTCCCAAGTGCGTCATAGATGTCTGCCAACAAAGCAATTTACAGTCAGTGTCACCTGCTCGGTCACAGACAAAGCATTCGGTTTCAGCGCTGAGAAGCACACGCATCGACGCAGCATTCAGCAATCATCGCCACACTGGAGCCTTTTCATTCTGACACTATAATGAATATTCAGTATATAATATGAAGATATATATTCTGGGTTGAACTTATATTTTGATTGAGCAGCTTTCCTGCAGCTATTTGTTGGCCTGATAAGTAGCCTGCGGTTGAAAGTAATTGGTTTATGTCTGGGTGATATATAGGGTCAACTGAGCACTGGTGTGATCAAGTCCTTCCTTCTGTCCTCAACAGAGCTTGTGTTCTGTATTTGTATATGCTGGTGTGTGTGTTTGTGTGTGTTTTTGCACAGTCTGATACATAGCAGTCGCAGTTTCCAAGATGTATTGCCTGAGTGATGAACACAAGAGAACAGTGTGATGAGAAAGAGGGGGGGCATGTACATACACCGTCTTAAAGGAACATCTCACAGCTATTAATGTGGATACTTATAGACAACTTGTGGTCTAAGTAGGCCATTAACACAACCTCTGAATAGCCTTATATTGATGGAACAATCAGTGATCCTCTGTACAGAGCTTATATCACAGTGCCTACATGTACCAGTATGTATTGCATGTGACTGACTGAGTTAAACCCACACAACAGAAGCCTGGGAAATGACTGTATGAGCCAAGCCCCAGAAACAGTGCCGGGCTTTGACGCTAATTTGACATAGTAGATAGGAATTACAACTTCCAGGTTCAAAAAGTCATTTCTCATAAACTTAAATCGTGAAAGAGATGTCTGTAAAGCAGTGGATACATTTTTTTAATGCACAACCCCAGCAGTATGATAAGTTTTAATATCGAGATTTGACAATTTTGTCTGATAACATTTGTAAAGACTTTAAGAGCTGTATGATTTAATCATTTTATCCCCATTCAAGTTAGCATAGGGCTAAACAGGAAGTTAGCTGCTAAGTTGCCAGAAGGCTCTAGTGCACTTTGTCTGTGGGCCCAACGATGTAAAAGATCTGGATAATTTTATACCATGGAGGTCAAACTTTTTTTTTCTTATGGTGCCAATTCCATTTTTTCATTTTTCATTCCTCTGGTTTAGCGTTACCTGAGAGACGGCGTCACAAACAATGAGTGGATTTCAGAACATTAAGCATACTGCAGCGATTGGATGATTTTAAAATACCACAGCCATCAGCATAGCAGGAGGACACAAAAATGCCCTTAAATAACAAATGGGAACCTTTTATGAGTACTCAGTAGTGTCTCCTCATGTGGATGGTTCCATTATGAGGAACCAAAAGCAAAATCTCTAGACACGACTGCTTACAGGACCTAACAGCCATAACTGTCCACAGACTGAGATAACCAGGGACACCACTGGGCACTCTTTTTCTTTTTGTTTTTTGATCAAATACAAAATTCTGATTTCTTTGCCATAGAAATCTGGGGTTTTATGTGTTAGATACTACTGTTACTACCCCATATAGTTATCTGTAGCTCACCTGTTAGCTTTTTGCCAAACAGAGGCACCAAACACCTCATTAGCAATAGCTTAGTCTGCTTTCAAATTAGTTATAGTGACTAGCTATAGAGCATCCCCTACCTCATCATCATTATTTGTACTAACGGTGAGCGTTAATATTTTTGTCTGACAGTGAGGATAATTACAAAACAATGTCGACATGTGCCTTTGTAGCGTTGTGTTGAGTGGCTGGTCGAACTGGTGTTGCCAACTCTTCAGTTGCTAAATCTAGCAAGAAAGTCATCAAGTTGGCAACACTGGGTCTCACAAAGCCAGCGGCTCAGAACACTGCAAATTTCCAAATAGGCATTATTTTGATCAACCAATCGCATATTGGGAATCTAAAAGTTTCGTTTCTGCAGCTTTTGGGCAAGTAATAATGATATAGCTGGTGAGGCTAAGCAAAATAATTTCACTTTCGCACTAAAACAGAGCACAAGATGACAAAACCACACAATAGACAAGCAACCTCGTTTAGGCAAAAAATAAGGTGCTCTGATTTGATAAGCATAATTAAGAGCAAGTTAGTTGCCCTCCGTTTCTCACGTGAACCAGCATTTCCCCAGAACTGGCAGCATCAGTTCCGAAAGTTGGTGGGCAGCTGGATCCAAATTTTATTTGTCAGCTCAGTTTGTCTGCTCCCAGTATCTCTGCTGTTACCATCCTAGCTGGCACCACCGGTGCTGCTGCTTGAGCAGTCTGTTCGACAGCCACATTTGCTGCTACCTGGCTGTGTTAGCAAATAGCTGGAAGGGAGGAGTATCAGGAGCAGCGTGAGCTTATGCCTCTGTCTGCTGCATTTATTTATCTGCTGTCTGTGGCTCACATAAACCTGTTTAGACCTTGAGAAGTGGCATAGTTATGTTTAATACATGAAAAAAGAACAAAGACACTCAGTAGCCCAATCCTCCCTGTATTTTTTACATCACTCACATACGTCAAGTATATCAAGTATGATTAATCCATTGAGATAAGGGTGAAAGGCATTCAAGCATCTAAAACCCTGAATTCATAATGTAGAGAGAGTGAGCAGAAAAGAAAGATGAGATGTGAAACATAAGGGTTATTTTCAAGCTAACATGCAGCTCTCCTACCCATCCAGAGGAGACGGAGTAGGAGGGGCTCAGCTTATTCGTTATTAAGTACTTACAGGCTGCTGCTTTCAAACACACTCACAGAGCAGAGAGAGAGCGTGTGTGTGAGGGAGGAAGGGAGCAGTCTGCTGAAGGAAGCGTAGAGGAAAGCAGCATACTGCACTTGTTCAGTGTCTGAGCTACTCTGTGTGTGTGTGTGTGTTTGTGTGTGTGTCTGTGTGTGTGTTTGTGTGTGTGTATTGGTTGGTTTATTCGCTTGGCTCACTAGCTGCGCGGGACGGATTGGACTGTTTCCCGACCCCTCTCGACCTTCTACCCTTGAGTTTTTGTAGCACTCCCCCACCCCTTCCTCACTCCCTCCCACACACCGAGGGAGCTCCCGCCGGCCCAATGATGAAGGAGGAGGGCCTGTTGAGTCGCCGCCGTTTCTCCACGTGCGGCGGTTCAGCATCGCTTCGACCTCCACACCCGGACGGACGCAAACTCATCCGCAACGCCTCCTTTGGGGGCTATAACGAGCTGTCACCCATCTCGCTACCAGGTGGGTGTATGATGGTGTGGTTTGGAGCTCCTTACTGGGAAGTGTTGCATTAGAAGATCCTATAGTTTTACCTTGTGATTAACTAGTATCTTTGTAGTAGTGGATGTAAAATGTGTTTGGACTAATAAGCTGTGAAGGTGTGTCTTTACTGAGGCCTCTAAGTTTTCTTAAGATGCATTGTTGACTGTCAGTAGCTTGCATTAGATGTGAGTAAACAGAGTTCAGGACAATATACTGCAAGCTTGTTTAGACTGATTTGTGTCTTTGGTTTTGAGAGTAGACCCATTCTGTGTTTTGAGGTTGTGCTCAGGTTTCTGCAACAAAAAGCACATTGTTCATGTTGGCAGAGAGAAAGGAACCAAGAAAAATGCACACTTAAATACAGTACCAGCACGATCACAGTCGAGGGTCAACTTCATCTTCCTGTGTGTATTCTATACTTAGAAATACATTGCAGTCATTTCTTACTGCTAAACACAAGTGGAAGTAACTGCAAAATAATCATTCAAAATGAAACTTTTGTTTAAATTCTCCTCACTTCTTGTATAAGAAACTATAATGACACTGCAGCATTTGTACATAATTTACCACTTTTCAAAAGAGGAGATTGTTTTGGACGTATTTGTGGAAACTGCGTCTGAGTTTTAAGCCTCTGGGTGGGAGTTTGTCATGGCAGCTGGTGAATGACATCTGAGGGCTTGCGTTGCTAGGAGATGCTCCATCAACTTGTGGGGTGCGCTACTGAAGGGAGCACTTCATAATCATATGTCCTACAGATGCAGATATAAGATGTTTAGCCTACTTTTTCAATAAGCTATGATTTAAGACGTCTGGTCTGCTACAACATCCAACATTTGGGTGCTGTTTAGTTTGTTTTCCACTCTGACAGTGTGAGCCGGGAAGCTTACCAAACTGACACCAAAGAGCTAGTGGCGACAAAGGCCGACTGTTGTGTTGCCTTTTGTCGCCTGTGTCTTGGCCAAATAGTTGCATTTCAATACACCGCAAAAACTGCAGCCAACAACAAACTAACACATGCGCCTGCTTGAGAGGAAATAGAGGCAGGCGGCGGTAGTGTCTATTTGTCATTCTCAATGGGAAACCCAAAGGCCGACAGAACTAATTCAAGATGCTAGATAGCCAGTTAGGACACAAACTGATGTTGAACAAATGGTATATGTGCACAAGCAAACAGTAGCACAAACCATTTTGAATAGTTTCTGCTTAGAGAGAGTTTAATGGCAAAAAATAGTCTTACCCATAAAACAAGTTTGTCTCGATCTCTTGACTTAGGTCGACTGTCATGCGCTAAGCTGAACTGCCAATCAGAGTGAATTAATTCACCTATGCACTCCGCCATCTCTGATGCTTATGTACAATAACATGCTGAATTGGCATGAAAAAAAAAAGGGCCGACCTGTAGTGCCAACGCTGCGGGACACACTGCAGAAACTAGGACAACAGACGCTTATTGATTGCCCGCCATTGACCTGTGTCAGGGTCCTCAGGCTAACTTCTATATTGAAAGTGGAAACAAGCTAGCCCAGGTAATTTTAGCACTGATTCACACTTTTCATTCTTGTTATTTCAACACCTGCTGAGGCGTCGGCAGCTGAAGTCACACATTATAGAAAGTTGGGTGCATAGCCTAGCATAAGCTTTCTTTCTTTAATGGTTCCCAATATGATCGGACTGTCAAAACCTGCAGCAGGTAGTCCTGTAGCCTTAGCATTCTGCGTTACATGATGATGCAACTCACAACATGGAGAAATGTATGGAGTGCTAAGAGAAGAAAATGGGATGCCATGCAACGGCTAACATCACCGCCTTGCAGCTGGATAACTGTCTGTGTGTCTGTGGAAGTTAAACCGATATTAACTATTTTTAGTGCCTACCCACAAAAATATTGCACCAATCAAATTAAATTACTGACATGAACCAACACAGATTTTTCCAGCTGGAGAACATTAATGTAAAGGGAACAACCAAGGCAGACAAAGCAATAAAACTCTTTATTTTTCTTTATTTTTACAATATACATGTTTGGCTGGATAGGTACAAAAGTCAAAGGATGTATGAACTGATTCTTTAGCAAAAATTAATTTTGTTTTCAATTCAACTTTAAGTAAAAAGGACATGGTGATTTGTTTAAGGTCATACCAATGTAAATAATCTCAAGCAACAACACATTTAACAGCAATATGAGTTAAGTTTTAAGTTCTATGAATTAAAAAAAACAAGCTACATTTACCACATCAAAAAGTACATACACATTTCTTTAAAGAATTTTGCTTTGTCATAGTTGTGAGGTATTTGTTTGTGACTCCTTACTTCAAGGACTCTCTCTCCTCTCTCTGTTCTCTACATTTAAAGAACAGCACAGATAAGCATTTCTGGGCTTTTGTAGTTTAAACAAGCCGCTGCAGACTGATGAATGAGGAAGGCTCAGGCTGCAGCTCAGCTGGCTTGTTTTTACTCAGGTTTCAATGATACCTCCATTAGAGTGCAGTGATAATCCTCCGTTTTTAGAAGTGCACCAAATCCCTCAGAACATTTAGGATTAAATCAGTTTAGTGTTCATTTGTAAACTGCTTCCTCTGTGATCTTCCCTTTGTTTGTCCTGTTGAAAAGGACACAAACCTGGAGGCAGACAGCTGGCAGCCCCTGGAGCTTTGAGAGAGTGGATGTTCTGTTCCACCTGACTGTTTTTAACCGTTATTAATCCAGGAAAGGCTAACTGCACACAAGCACTACCACACTTTCATGCAGTAATTCGGATTTATGCGACCTAGTTCAACCTCAGCCCTCTACTGCTTGCCATTGAGCAGCTCAGTCGGGTAAGTGCCTTGCCTAAGGGCATCCTAACAGCAGTTGCTAAGGGAGGGGAGATTGCTTGTCATTGTTGTTCTCTCCTCCGACCTTTTTGTGTCTGAGGATTCACACTGGTGATCTTTTGGCCATAAGCCCACTTCTTTCTCCATTAAACTAGCACTTCATCCGGCAATACAAATAACTTAAGCCGCGAGACATTGTCTGAGTCATAGTGTTTTTCTCACAGTTGGCTCACAGCCTCGGCTCCAGTCATCCTTATTTCAGAGGCTCTGCTAACAGGCACCAGATTTAAGAGAAACTGCAGTAGGCAGCTGGTGCAGGCGGGTTGCCCTTACTCATTATTTGGTTTTACCTTTTCGTACTTTTTTATCTTTATCCTCCTGTTTTTATTACATCCACATTGTTTCCTTGGCCTTGAATGGATTATTGATGAGTATTTGTTTGTATGCTGGCAGTATGTGTGGTGTCAAAAGCTTTGTGGTCATGCTTGCCTGTCAGCTAATTGTCTTTAGCCATTTCATTTCCTGTTATGATTGGGGCTGGATATCATCAATTTTTCATTAGTAGAGCAGATAGGGTCATAAGGACAGAGGGATGTCGTATGCTGTAAAGCCCTGTGAGGCAAATTGTGATTTGTGATATTGGGCTTTATAAATAAAATTGATTGATTGATTGATTGATTGATTGATTGATTGATACAATGCCCACAGCGAGAATCTGTACCAATATCCAAACTCTTTTCACAACCCTTCTTTGAGAAATGTAAATGTTTTTTTGCAAATCCCACCAGAGCTAAAACAAGTATTATTTCACAATAGAACATTAATGGGCAACTTATTTCGTCAAGGTTTTATAGTTTATGTTATTACTAAAGCAGACGTGCCAATCATTTGATGATTGATTTGATGGTTTCAACTTCTCAAATGTCAGAACTTACTTCCCTACTTTGTCTTACATTATATTAAACTGAATGTGTTTAGTTATAGGCTGTCAGACAAAACAAAGGCAATTTGAAGACATCACCATCAGAAATTGTTAGGCCATGCAGATTGTTTCTGTCTTTTTATCAACTAAATGATCAATCAATTGATTGAGGAAAAAATGTGCAGATTATCTGACAACAAAAACGATACGTTAGTGGCACCCCAAGTCAAAAGTTGCAGTATATAATGTTTAACAACATGTCTGAAAATATGAGCAAGCATTTGCCAGCTTTTGTTAAGTGACAGCTTTTAATACTCGGTGTTGGAGCGGCTATAATTAGTTGATTAATGAATGATCATGAAATTAATCCAAAACTATTTTGATAATTGATCAATCACTTCAGCAGTTTTTTTTCAAGCAGAAATGCCAAATGTCTGGCTATTACTGCCCTTCGCTGTGTAGGTTTGCAAGACTGCTTTTTAAAGGTTTCCACAGGGTCCACAGATCTTAAATCCAAGGACAGTCTCCCTTTGTTTGATGCCCAGAACAAGGAACGACCAACAAGCCCTTTTATTTAGTCAGCATTTAGCTTTAGAAAATGATCTGCCATCCATGTTTTGTTTAGAGTTGGGGCCATTATGTAGAACTGACAGTTTTGCATAGCAATGGTAGGAGGTAGCTTTAAAATTACATCTCCTGAAAGGGCCCCAGGACAGAACCTTGGGGGATGCCAAAAGACAGATGTTCACCTGATTAGCACAGTTGTGAACAATGACTGAAAAACTCCACTCTTGAAAAGTAAGAGGAAAACCAATCCAAGGCTGATCCAGAGCCAGATCCATATACCCACTCACCACCTGAGCCTCTCAACAAAGATATGGTGGTCTGCAATGTTGAATGCAGCACTGAGATCAAATAGTACTAACACAGAATATGTCCTGCATCACTGTTAGGTGCAGCTGATGGAAACCACTACTGTGACTCTTTGGCAGTTACAAAAGTTCTGCACTTCACTATCTTTTGGTGTGTAAAAGAAAATTCTCATTCAAAGAGCACTGATTCCTAAAGTTTATTATATTAGAAAGTACTATGTGGAGTGTTGGTGGCTTAGTGGTAGAGCAGGCGCCCCATGTACAAGGCTGATGCCGCAGCGGCCCGGGTTCGACTCCAGCCTGTGGCCCTTTGCTGCATGTCACTCCCTCTCTCTCCCCCTTCACACTCATCTGTCCTATCAATTAAAGGCTTAAAAATGCCCCAAAAAAAATATCTTTGAAGAAAGTACTTGTTTTTTCCTGGTATCCTTTTCTAAGCAAAATGCTACAGTGTGTCTCTCCTAAGCCCTATTTTAAATATCAAAAGATGGGACACTAGGTCACTGCCTGCAGTCCATACCAAGTCCAAGGAACAGGCCAGAATCTGACAGTGCACATGAACTCAGCCCCGGTGGACTATATTTAGATCACCAAAACAAAACAGCAGCTATGGTAATGCAACCTGCCTGATGCCCCCTTTCTCATCCAGACGCATTGAAATATCACCCCTTCCAAGAGATAATGTTCTTCTGTCGCGTCAACCTCCCTGTGTGCAGATAGAAAAGAAGTACAACCCTTTTAATGTGGCTAGGGCCACTTCATCTCAGTTGTGGTTATGTTTATTTGTGCAGTACACTGACAGGCTGCGTAAGAAACAGGTTTGAGGACCAGGAATAAAGTCTGGGAATTAAAATGATTCAGGGCAGGGACAGGCCTGGGCTCACTTGTGTTGGTTTGAATTTTTGATACCCCTACAATCTCTGGTGGTATCCCACAAATACACTTAATCCCAAAGTATTATCCCATTTTATTGTTCATATGTGCAATTACTGCCTAATGTTGAGTGGACGCAACCTTTCATGTAGACAGAGCACTTTCCGACGTGTTGTTTACTGTTGCTTCCTCTGTAGCCAGGGACTAAATGCAAGGGAAATTGATTTGGAGTTTGAAAATAGGCCCTTTATAAAGCTAATAAGAGAGTGGAAAAAACTGTACTCTTGTGGTCGATAATAAGATGGAATCCTGGCTAGTCTTGAGGTCAGCATGACTTGGCATACTGCTTGTTAGAACATTCAGTGGAGTCTATGTGAAATAAGATTTTGATTACCAAGAAGAACTGGTGCACTACAGTGACAAAGATCAAAAGTGTGCTGTAAGTTGGATAAGATGGACCTAAAGGCAATGTTAAAGTATTTTATGTTAAAAAGATAATCAAAGCTTTCTTTTAAAGGGGAATTTCACAGATTTACCTATGACAATCACTTTATTGAGTTCACAGAGTACTGTTTAATCGTGAAAACCGTTGTATAATGTTTTCTGTGGCTCTGGAGGAGCTTTCTGAAGTCAGTTAACAGGTTGGGTTAATGGAAGATGACTCTGGGTTGCATTATGGGAAGTCACAGTGTAGGATCCAGCATTTTTGGAGCTTGACCCAGGCTTAAGTCTGCTTTGACCATCTTATACAACATTCTTTTTGAAAAATCAGTCAGAAGACTCCCATCTTTATGGAAGTACAATGCGAAGTGGCTTAAGTACCCCTTTTCCTTTACCCTCGCCGTAGAAAGTTATATAGCTGTATCCAAAGGAAGGAGACTAAAATATAGTCTCTGTCAAACTCAACCTTATCTTTACTTGTAACACTACTGCATGTGTTTTCTTTTGGATAGATTGTTGAAAAATTGATTGTATGCTGATCACACACAATTTTTGTTAAGATGTAGTTTTAACCTCTTCTACTCCATCCCTATCATAGACCCATTTTTGTCTTTTTTAGTGCGGCAGGGGATGTTTAGGAGGATAGCAGCTCAACAATATATGCCCCATAGAGGTGATGTACATCATCCAAAAGCTGGGAACCTAAAGATTAATTTGATTGAGCTCAGCGCTGTGTTGAGCTAGTTTTTCTAGTCATAAATCTGTATTGAACTTTGTGTTTTGTTCAGGCACCTTCCATTCCCATGCTCAATTATGTCTATAAGTTGTTTCAGCAATATTTGGGTTGATACCATTTGTTACACAGATTTTGTGCTAAATATAAGCATTCTTTTTATCACTGGAGAATTGTTAAAATACCAGGATCTTGAGGAACATTATAGAACAATCCATGTGGTGTGATTTAATAAAAAAAATTCTGTAAGAATTGCATTTTTGGCGATGGGATGATGAGCACATCTGGTGTGGAACGGCTTAGAAACCCCCTTATTGTCAATATAACTATAAAAGCCATACATTATTTGAATGCCTGAGATCTCTAGTTTGTGGGGATGTCCGTAAAGGGGAACCTCATGGGTACCCATAGAACCCATTTTCATTCAGACATGTTGAGGTGAGAGGTCCAGGGACCCCTTGGAAAATGGTCATGCCAGTTTTTCCCTCACCAAATTTTAGCCTAACTTTGGAGCATTATTTGACCCCTTTCCTGACAAGCTTGTATGGCATGGCCACTACCATTTGATTCTTTAGATCCTCTAGTTTGCTTTGATCTTTATTTTATGAGGAATATTATCATTGAAATTAAAAAATCTCTTTTGCAAGGAAATCCTGGCTAAGACAGCAGCATAAAAAGTATCAGCTAAAAGAACAATAGAATAAAAACATAGCACCAAAAATGTGACACAAAATTGCAAACAAAAAAACAACAGCCGATTTACAACAAACAATTAATACCAGTATCATCACTCTAGCTGTAGCGTGCTACAGCCTCCAAATGACAGTAATGTTGGCGGGGAACGCCTGCGTCCTCGCAGAATGGAAGAGGTTAAAGCAGCGGCCACAGTTTTCTGGTGCACTTGTATTTTATTTACCTTTACCAATGTTGACGTATGCCTCTACATTACGTGAGATATGTTGAGACTCCGGGCTACCATAATGCCATGCTTCCCTGCAGAGGCCACAGTCAAATATATGACATTTGGAACAGATGATTCCATTTAAAATTGGGGAAACTATTCTGCTTTGAACTTGCTATTTTGGTGCAGTACCCTCATATCCTACATTCAGTGTGAGCAGCAAAATAGTTAAACTGTGTCAGCCAAGCAGGTCATCCAGTGCAAAAATAAAGGAGGACTGCTTTTAGGTGTTAACTTGAGTTTGCAAGTTAAGTGAACTGATATATTCCTGTGCCAGTGTCTCCACAACAAATATCTGTAATTATTACACGGCTCTATTAAATTCTGATTGGTCAGTCGCGGCATTCAGAGGTCTGATATTACTGTGTAATGACCGTTGCTATGTAAGGTCTGATATTACTGTGTAATGACCGTTGCTATGTAGCCCAGCGTTGCTAGGGACGCTGCGTTTCATTTTCTCTTGATTCCCTGTAGCTATTGTTAGCGCAGATTCAGACGTTGCCGGGAGTTTTTTTTTCTCTCCTCCCGATTTAATTTATAAATCAATAAAAATTGTATAATTCATCAATATTCTGTCTCAAATGATTTATTTAACTGATAATTAGCTGTGTAATAAGCGGGATAATGTATAATGAGCTGGTGAATACTGGGAAAACAACTCCCTTCAGGGGAATAGAACCTCCCCCGTCAGGAGTTATTTTCCCAGTATTCACCGGCTCATTATACATTATCCCTTACATATCTGTAGCACACATTTGTACTCATAGTGTTTTACATTAAATAAATGAGTTTGAAAGACTACTAATCAAATAGACATCTAAAATGAGAAAACCTGTATCACTGAAATGTTCCCATTTGTATCTCTTTTATTCTTCGATGGACAAGCCATTATTCAATTTTCATAATGTCTGAGCCAAAAAAGGGGACACACTGTTTCCATGGCAAGTTTCCCTCAGGCTATTTGCTCCCTGCAATTGATGTATTCTGAAGAGTGTTCGAACTGTACAGCTTTTCTCTCCATGTGTTGTTCTCAGGTCACCTGTTGCTATGGTAGCCGTCACATTTCTTGCAAAAACATAGCCACATCATTAAGAGTTGCACATTGCTTTTGAATAATGGTTTAAAGTTTAAGCATAGTGTTATACACAGCTGTATGATTTCTTTCTTTGAATTAGTCTAGTTTTTCACTAGTATGAGCTTTGACTAAACTTGGCTTAAGTAAACCTGGTTCAATCTGTGGTGTGGTAAGAATCCTAGCGGTGCCTCCATGGGGACTGCCTTTGAGCTTCTTGAAACACAATTAAGTAGTTTTGGAATGTTTTGTGGCTTAAACAAAATCTCCTTTTGGTGGAGAGGCATCTTGTTGCATTAATCATGACTGACATGACATGATATCAAGGTTGAGGTGCTGAATGACTAAAATGTCATGACTGCAGGTGTTGGTTTGTTAAGGGATGTTTTCAGATGAAGCTGACTGTGAGCTGTGATCACTTCAGTGTTTACTTTGTCTTGTGTAGCCAGACCCATCTCCACAGCACTGTACATGTCAGTGCTAGAGAAAAGTCTGAAGGTACACTGCAATGGGGGAAAAATGCTCTGGCTTGTCTGGATTTCTTTAGACCAACCTTCGGCCCAGAATGTAGTGGCAGTGCCCTTGTAAAATAGTGTTGGGGGTAACTTGTTGTGGTGGAACATTTGCACATGGGGATGTGAGCATTGTCACTAAAATGCAAAGAAAATGCCACAAAAAACACCAATAGAGGTCTGGAGGAACTCACTGGACCCTTTAAAGCCCCAAACGGTTTGCCAGCTGTATGTGGCTCTAGCAGAACATTATTACGACAATATCATATACCTTGTGTAAAGTGGAACGGATCAGTACATTTGTTAAGTCACTGTCACTTAAGTCACTTGCTGCTGCCAAGATAAAAAAGTAATGCAAATCAAATCCGACTAGCCGTGTCAGAAAATCGATCAACGTCAGGCACAAGAGTCCTGCGAAACATAGTCGTTGTTTTATTTGTTTTAGATTACAACAATTCATCACAAGAACAAAGCAAACATGCCTTATTGCACAATCCAAATCTTCTTCGAAACGTGCCATTTTGACAAAAATGGTTGTTGTTACTTATGGCAGCAAAGGGGATTTTGAAAATGGTAACATACAAGTAGCAGAAGGGGCGGGAATGCTAGCCTATATAGCTCATGGATGTATAACATGAACCGGATACAGCAACAGAGGTGGGCCCCCATTCATTCATTTGAAAGTTGCTCTGTGGTGCATCAGGCCCACTAGACTCACAAGTCAGTCTTTAAGGGATGACTCAGAGGACCAAAGATCAGCTGTGGCAATGATTTTTTGGTTTTTGTTAACCTGTCACAGAGATAATGGTGAAACTGCTGACAGATGCCACCAGGGCTAGCTAAGGTCAAAGTCCCAGACAGACCAGACAGAGACTTCTTGTTTCTGTCCCCATCTGCTTTATTTTGTGTCCTAGGAGAGATGAGGAGTGGATGTCTCTTTTTGCCCAGAGGTGTTAATGAATGCTTAATGTAATTTAAGGAACCTGGAAATTCAAGAGTGACATTTGATGCAAGGTTTTACATTTATGCCATTGACCTGCTACTCCTACCCACAATAAACTGAAATCTAAAGTTAGTTGTTGTTTTGTTGACAAGCTGCAAAATGCATCATTTGAATGTGACACGCACAGTTAGCATCCAGTCTATTCCAAACCTCTCACAGAAAACTACTTGGAAATGGCTCCAAAATGGAAAGCTTTCAAATATGTGAAAAGTGAAAATACCCCATATTTCAGATGAAAAAGAAAAAGGACTGAAGATCAATGAGAATTTCAACATAAAATGAGCCTGTACAAGATCGCTCAGTGAACATCCTTTGGGAGATTTCAATGGAAAAAAGCAAAAAAAAAACAAAAAAAACAACCCATACAATATGTTTTAATATTACCTTTTTTTTTTTTTTTAGATTGATTGTCTTTACAGTGCCCATGTTTTTTGCCAGTACATCTTTTCAGGACATTTACTGTGCAAATCAGCTAAATCTAACCCTTTCCTTATGGGAATGACTGTGATGGAGTGTGTTTGTGTGTGTACAGCTGAACACTCACGCCCCACTGCAGACCCACTAGTCTGGCTTATAAAAACTGGAGCCGCAGTGCTTTCACTCTGCATCAAAGATCACGGACAGGAGAGAGAAAGAGACACAGAGAGGGTGAGGAGATGGAGAGAGGAAGAGCTGTACGCTGCTACAATGAATGTCTTTTCACATAATGCTCTGTCTCACAAGATGAATACAATCGCCTAAAGCATTGTGCCAACATATGCCTTGAACTAAATAACATAATAACAGCAGTGAAAGGAGAAAAAATTATGACAAAAAGTCATTCAATTCAATCACATATCTGAAGAAAGAACATAAATACGTGGCAAGTGGCAATGACTATGTTGTTCCTAAACATATGAACACTGAATGTAATGCCAGGAATGGTCATTGTCTATTTATGCCTGTGAAGATAAAGGTTTGGCTGAGCCAGTACCTCTGCTGGGATAAACAAAGAAGACACGTTAACACTGACATGATCATGGCACACAGTTGACCTCATCGGAAAACATCCCTTACAAACCACCATCTGCAGTCTTAACATTTCAGCATCTCAACTCTGAAATCATGTCATCTCACTCCAATCATGATTAATGCAACACTAGTCTGACTCAACAGATGTAGACGAGGCTGTAAACTAACCTTTAGCTGTTTTTTTCAACCCTCCGGAACAGCACCGGGTTTCAACGCAAATTTTACATAGTTAGCCAAAAGCGGAATTACACTGTCCGCATCCGTCATGTGATGCCACGGGGCCAAAAAAGGCTTTCTCTCAGACTTTGTGAAAGAGATGTCTGTAAACCAGTGGATAAACTATTTTGAGTATCATGACCCCCGCAAAATGACTTGTTTTGCTATAAGGATTGGAGCCATTTGGCCAACATTTTAAAAGTCTACAAAAAAGTCGCACGATTGAACTATTTTATCCTGATTCGAGTTAGCAGAGTGCTAAATTGGAAGTTGGCTGGTCGGCTGCACTCGGCACGCTCAGCTGCTGTTTGTCTCTAGTGCACTTCTATGGGCCCCACAATGCAGAAGGTCATGTTATACCTTGGAAATTCATAGATGTATAATAATATAATAATAACTATATACCAGACACCAAGATGTCACCTATTCATTTTAATGGAATTTTTTGACACATACGCCAAAAGAGTTTCTAGCCTCTGGGTAGCAGCATCCCTGTGGGGCTGCAGTCTCACCACCAGACAATCAGAGATCTTCGCTTTCTGATAGTTTGGGGACACTCCTTCATAAAGTGTGTTTAACACACCGGAGAAAACGGCCGGCAACAAAGCAACGCCTCTTGCATTTTTGAAAAGGACACGCCCTCCCAGAAATGTGCGCTCCCCCTTTTCTCGTCCGTAAGGACACAAACACACACACAGAGAGCTTGAAAATGGATGCCGAGAGATTTAACTCCGTTTTATCAAACATGTGCTCAGTCCACAAGATTGTGGAAATGAAGGACTTACAGCAACTTTGTTTAAAACTTTTAACACAGTTGGACTATGTTTACGAGCACGAGAGTTCAGCAAGCCACTGAAGGACTGCCCTGCAGATTTACTATTGGTTCTGCAACGTAGGGAGTTTTTTTAATCTCTGAAATTGTATCCGCTTATCTAAACACAAAATCAGGGAGAAAGACATCAGTCCTTAGTTAAGAAAAGCGTCTAAAGCCTTCCTTTTAAGTAAAATATGCCCAGTTATTAGGGCAGTTTCATATGTAGAATACTTCTGGTTTTTGTGTTTTATGCCTCCAGCACGGCGATAGCTGTGGCCAGAGGCATTATGTTTTCAGGTTGTCCGCCCACACGTCCGTCCCATTGTTGTGAAGGCGATATCGGAAAGACCCTTTGAGGAAATGTCTTCAAATTTGGCACAAACATCAGGTCGGACTCGAGAACGAACTGATAAGATTTGAGAGGTCACAGATCAAATGTCAAGATCACTGTGGCCTTGCATCCATCTCATTCTTGTTAACAGCAATATCTCCAAGAACACTGTGAAGGAATCTCTTAAAGATTTGGCACGAACATCCACTTGAACTCAACAAAGAACTGAATAGCTTTTTATGGTCAAAGGCCAGGGTGACTGTGATGACATTTTTATGCATCATATTGGTCTACTTTAACACGGTTTTGGTAAGTGCCTGGCAAATTCGTGTGAAATTCAACAACTAACAGTGTTCATAGTCACTTTGTTGTAAATAGTGTAATAAAAATCAATCATTTAGACAAGAAAGTGTATTCCTACCTTAAAAATCATAGCATGCTTGAGCACTTCTGTGTGAAATTCAAACCACTTAAACCCAATCTGCCTTAAATCTCCTGGTGGTTCCACACAACGATTGCCTCCCTGCTCTGCAACTGTCCTTAGCAGAAGAAATACTTTGAAAATTTTCTGAAGCACTGAGCACTAAGCCCATTTCTTAGCCTGGCCATTGTCCTTAACATTTTGCATAATCCAAAAATTTAACAGAAAGGTTCTTGTGGGCTTGTGGGATTAAGATTACACATGAAAGATACCCCATAACCGAGTGGATAATTTTCAAAGCTAATGTTTTCTAGTATTGAAAGGAAGGTTTAGTTGAAGAGAGTCCTGGCACCTGAAATGACTAATTGTCACGATGGCATAGCAAATAATTGTCCTTGGACATCTTTAGGTAGTAATATTCAGGTTGGAATGAACTTGTGTTTTTCCACCCAAAATGGAACCGCTTTAGAAGGTAATTTGTCAGCTTTATTTTTTTCATTTTCATTATGTCACTTGTTTAACAAGCTGCCTTGAGCTGTTTTTCGTACTTGTTCGTTGTGCCATGGTAACTCATTTGGGTCTCTGAGCACAAGTTTTAATGGAGTGGAGAAGTGGCACCTTGAAGTGTCTCAAATCAAAATGGGACACTTCATCACAGTGGACCACATTCATGTCGTGCTTGATTGCAAAAGGCAGGGCTAACAAGCATGCAAATTACTGAGTTTATTAACTCACTTACATTCTTTGACTGCAAGAGATTCTGTTTCAGGTCTCACTCAGATTATATATTATATATACTGTTAGGGCTGCACAATGTATAAAGACAATCAAGTATCACAATTCTTCTGACCAAATAACTTGATATTGATATTTTGATGGTATTGTAGGGTTGACTTTTTGAGGTTTCACAAAATATGACACAGTGATAAATGATGGTCTACATATGATGGTAAATAATCACCAGCAATGTGGATATAGTGACTAAATGGACAAAGGCAAATAACAGAGTAGCTAGAACAGTCTGGTAAGAAAATTACATCACTTTACTGTAGTGTGGCCTTTAAAACTAGGAAAACACAACACCTTCGATTTTTACAGTGTCCAATATCAAGGACGATATCTAATCCCGTATCATGATATGGATATAATATTGATATGTTGCCCAGTCATATTGACTAGATGTCATTTTATGTAACCCAAAATTCTCTTACACACACATGTTGGACAATGGTTGTATAAGTATAGCTCATGACATAGTAAGAAGCAGGCCACAGAATAGAAGCTTTCAGGATATGTGGGATCTTAAAAAATGTTTTCTGTTACAACAACGGAACAAAGGGAGATGCATTTACCTACACTGACTATATAATATATTAATTAACTTAATTATTCATCATCCTGTTTCTTCCCCATACATTGAGATGGTAGAAAAGGGTACTTTGAGTTCTGTAACCTGTTGTGGGTTGCTGTAGTGGTTCAATTGCTCTTGAGTTGTTTTCCAGCTGATGTTGGCATGGAGATGCCTGTCAAGTAGGCGCAGATGGTCTGGTGGGACATCTAAAGTAGCCATGATAAGTTTCTGGTTACTATAGCAGTTAGTTAAAGGAAATGTCTCTATTATACCTTCTATTTCCAAGTGCATTTTGGTTTGGAGTTTGTCTGCCATCACAATCATTATTACTTTCTCTATGGACACATAACACTCTGCCAGCAAACATGTTTGTTTGTAGGGTTGTTGAAAAGCATTATTGTAAATTGAAGAAGCAGGGTATGAGAGGCAAGTTAATGAAAAGTGGACATGAAACAAACAGCTCCTCCAGTAATGCACTGAACATCACATGGTTGTTATTAAAAGTATCCAAGCGTGGAGTTTGAACGTGGGTTTTCTCTGAGTCATTTAAGAATTCAAAACCCAAGATGTCTGCAGGAAATTGTAGTACACTGCAAGAATACATAAAAAGGATTTTGCCTCAACTACAGACACACAGCTGTTTTATTGAACCAAATAGCTAGTCAAAAAAGATGTGACTGTTTTCCAAGTAGCTAATTTGGTATGGTAGCTCTGCAGTGCTTCCTCTCTAAATACTATTGGCCTGTGGATAGGAGAGAGAGGCTATAAAATATTTACAGGCTCTCTGTCACCTTGAGACCACCGGTGTTACCAACTGCTGGGATCTCAGGGGGGAATCTGTTGCTGAGGTTATAAACTGGCATACGGATAAAGATTAGGAATGCTAAAGGTGGAGCTAGTCATTCTTTGTTTAGGTTTGTTCTGATCTAAATCAAGTACATTCATACACATAGTCATTATTGCTTAGTTTGATATTTGTAGAAATACACGTTCCCCTCAACAACTTCACAGGAGCAGTTGGTAATTAAGCATCCATATGACCTTTCTTTGTTTTCCGAGTGATCTCCACACCCACATTGTCCTGGCTAAACTATGGATTAAAGCAGGGAACTTCCTTTTACCAGCCAATTGATCTAACTGCTCAGCTCAGATTAGGGACTGGCACCAGGAGGCAGCTTGTTCCTATCCAGATTCTGTGGCTTGCTTCCAGTTGCTTTGAAGGACAGGGTGCTCCCGTGACTGATATTATGTAATGAGATTACATTTGGCTACACAGATAGCCCCGCAAGTGCTTTCCATAAGTGTGTCATATTCGACATGTTTGAAAGAGAGGAAGGAGTCTTTCACACAATAGTCTGCTACGTCTTTTCTTTATTAATAGTTGGTTCATGCTTGTTTGCAGGTATGCAGTGCAATCTGCCATCTTGCTACTATTGTCTACTTCCGCTGTGCGTTGTGCAACGACCTCTGTTAATGACACACCATTGATTATAATGGGTCTGTTTAAGCCCTGAACGAAACCGCCGCTAGAACCAGATCTAATTTGATGGAAAAGGGGTGTCAATCCTGTTGAAACGAAGAGAAATGGCCAACTTTAAGTGTTGTTTTTACAAACAATAAGCGTCAAATCCTTCAAAGCATGCCTTAAATGTAAATATGCAGATTATTTATGTGATGAAAAGTTATGTAGAAAAAGCACACTGAATGAACAATGATGTAATAATCCTTAAAGCACCCTCAGCCTGTCCTCAAGGCTTTGGGACTTTGAGAGCCACTGCACACGAGGATGCAAATACACTGCCTTTCTAATGAAGCCCCTGAGACATATCAGTATAGATACCAGACCATCAGACGGGTGGGGATGGCTCCCTTGGGCCCACTCATAGCACTGGGTCTGCCTGAGTTGCAGCCATAGGTTGTCTCCTGGAATGGGATACTGTAGGTCACCTGGAGATTGATGGTGGCCCGAGCATGTCTTCATGATGTCGTGTTTTTTTTTTTTTTGTTCCAGGTTTCGAGAGAGGGAAGGAGGACCTATTGCCTCTGCCTTTGAAAGAAGACTCACATTCCATATCTAAGAGCAAGGTAAGGAAAATTACTCCTCTGAGTTGCTCTGTGATGGGTGGGGAGGAACGATTGGGTGCTTTGGCGTACGTGTCTTGTAATGAGAGCAGAGAATATGGGAATTGCTGCATGTCTTGTTTCCTTTCCCAGTCTTGCCTCAGGCGTGAGATAGCCCACATTGGGATGACTCACACGTCATTTAAACTGTACACATCAAACATTTATCAACTAAAATTCAGACTCAGTCCTTCTTTCAAGTGAGCTCAGTGTGGAGGAGGCCCGTCTGGTTTATCTGTCGAGGTCCACATCAAATATGTTTGTCAGTGCAGACGTGGGTGTCTGAGCCTCCTTCTGAGTCACAGCTGAGATGCTTTCATCACACAGGAATCCTATTAAAAATTTGTTTTGATATTGTAAAGTATAAAAACATGAAGAGGACATGACAGGATAAACATTTCATCCCAAATCCAAGACGAGATCACAAACATCCACCATCTTCACAAAGCTATAGAAAAGCAGAATTGAGCCTTGGCTGTTTTCAGCTATCTTCACAGCAGTAAGTGCAGTCTCAACCAAAGGAATAGAATAGGGAGCTGAAAGAGAAAATTTTTAGCTTTGGTGCTTGTTATTTTGTACTTTGTCTAATGCTGCCTGTAGCTGTTTAAGGCACTAAGTAGCCCTGTGTTAGGATTCCCACACACCCCGTCTGTCTCTACACTTTAAATCACTCCAATTGGCTTGTGAGAGGAGCTGGCAGATATATACCTGCACTGGCATTTATAGGCTTCATTCTGCTAACTGAGCTAAGTTTGGACTGCCAGGGAAACAAAACAGCTTGAGAGGCAAGGAAAACAGTCACTTCTAGATGCTGTTTCTTGGTGAAGTTTCCGCTCTACAGTAATATTTTAGCGAATAAATATAATGTAATGTCCTCATTGTAGCTGATTATATCAATTATCGTAATGGATTTGTCATTCAGAGCAAACACTTTGTTGCCAAGGTTACATGTAGTCATTTAATAGATGACTTTATTCAGCGCAGCATAAACAGAGTGCAGCAGTGAAACAAGCTGATGGTTGTTAAGTAGATTGCACACATTTTTAAACACATCCTCACAGGAAAGCTTTGGTTCTACTCCTCATGCATGTTTGAGCAGTGTTGACCATCTGTTTTTCTCAGCTCAACATGGCAGGTGAACCACCAGTAGATGTATATTTAATATATAGATGTCCTAAGAGATTAAGTAGGTTTTTTTGTGCTAATAAACCCCTCTGTGTGTTCACAGTCTGAAACAAAGCTGTACAATGGCTCAGACAAGGATGTGTCAGCATCTGGAGGAAAGCTCA
Organism: Epinephelus moara; assembly: GCF_006386435.1. Lineage (NCBI taxonomy): Eukaryota > Metazoa > Chordata > Actinopteri > Perciformes > Serranidae > Epinephelus > Epinephelus moara. Next base: position 8,632,840 of record NC_065528.1, read on the forward strand.
CCAAGAAGGAGTCCCTCAAGGTAAGTTAATTGCATCATTGTAGAGTAGATTTTGTGTATCTGGACTAGGGTTGCAAAATTCTGGTAATAATCAAGGTGGAAACTTTAGTAGGAAGGAGAAGTCTCTCCTCTTCTGGTGGTCATATGTGGTAGTCAACACACAGTAGGGCGGTTCCAAACGATTATTTTTCTAGCGATTAAGCTAGCAATCATTTTTTCGATTAATCGACTAATCTAACTATTAGTTTAACGATTATGTTTTCGATTATCAATTATTTTTCCATTATTTGATTAATGAGGCAATTTAAACAATATGAATACCAAAACATTTCTTATTAACATTAACATTTATTGAAACATCAGTGTTTCCCCTACCATTATATTAGGGGGGCGCCCCGCCCCCCCTTGAAGGTCAAGTTAATTTTATTTAATTTTATTTTCCATATAGCACCAGATCACAACAGAAGTCATTTAAGGTTACCTTTCCTATAGAACAGGTCTATACCTTGTCCTTTTATTAAACAAACTAAATAGCCTTATGTCATTTATGTCTCTACATGGTCGCACGTTTACAATTCTCGGCCCCGATACAGGCACAAATACACACAAACACGTGCGCGCACTCACACACACACACACACACACACACACACACACACACACACACACACACACACACACACACACACAGGTGAGCACACTAGAGTGCGGTTTGGCCTGCATTTTCCTGACCAACCCGACCCGAGTGAGACATTTATAACCGAGCCCGGCCCAAACCTGCAGTACAGCACTGTGCACACAGTCGATGGAGCGGAGCCTGTGTTGCGTTCAGGCGTTGTCACATAAATAACAATTTCCAGCACTTGAATAGGCCAAAGCACAATAACACAGCACTGCTGCTGCTGCTGCATGCCACCATTTTTTTGTTTGAACTGACGCGTTGACGCAAATAATTTGTGTCGACGTATTTACGTAGTCGATGATGTCGATGACGTTGACGCGTCGCCCCAGCCCTAGTCAACAGCAAAAGACAAACAATTTTTGATCCAATTTGAATTGTGCCATATATTACACATATAATGTTAGCCAATTTAAACAATAATTTTTCAAGTCGAGAGAGTCGCAGTGTGTAGGTTTGTCGCAGTACTATTAAGCAACTAAATTAGAAACTGAATGGAAATAGATGAATTGTAGCCTCTCAGTTAGCATGCTCTATAAAGCTATATCCCACATAGTAATAGCCACTGTATCTAACAACTACTAGCAGAGGGTGTTAACAAGTTTGATGGGAATGAGTGCAGTGCACGGTTACAATTAATTGGGCATACTTTTAACTAAAACACGCAGTAAGACCTAGTATTGCTTTTTCATGTGTATCCCCACCCCCATCCCAAAATAACTGTCAACTGTCAACAACAACGGTCACTGTTTTAGTGGAAGCCGAATTATCTGCAGAGGTCTCTCCCTCTCCACAACAAACAGACCCAGTGATTTAAGCCAGTAAAGCACCAAATAAAGCAGTTTCATGTTTAAAAAAAACTGTTTTTCTGACACTTTCATTGTGGAGTGGCTGCATAGTACGGTGGGCGACATGAAAATGAGAATGGCCCTGTCTAGAGCCAGTGTTTGGTGTGTCTGTTCTGGGCTACTGTGGAAAAACATGTCCATCATGGTAGACGAGGACTCGCTCCCTATGTAGATATAAACAGCTCTGTCTAAGCTAAATAAAACCATAATGATTCAAAATTGTGCAAAATTTCCCTAATCCCTGAGTTAAACCACTTTGGAAATAAATAAACTTGCCTTGGAAATTTTTGGGGAAATTTACAGACCCAATCTGGACACTTATTCTAAATGCAGGCATAATGAGTCTTTTAAAATAGCCTCATATGGAGAGTTTTAACATATAATCACTGATGCTTGTTGTCCACTGTCATTTCACTCAACTGTTGTTGTGAGACAATATGCATAAAATACTGTATATTAAATAGACTGGATTTTCATATTGTGCACCAATGTCACAACAACACAGGATAGGCAGGATACCTTACATATTTAAAGAGTGGAATTAAATGCAGCAGATACCTCACTCTACAGTCAGAGGGAACCAGCTGTCATTTAACAGGAACACTGAGGAGTGAGATTCCAGTCTTATTTTAAAAAATCTGCTTAATGTCATTCAGTGTGAAGGCAAGTGTAGAATGTTAATAACCACAGTTGTGTAAATTGATGTTCTCAGTATGTCTGTTTCTCTGTGCTCCCTGCAGGTGCAGAAGAAAAACTACAGGGAAGAGAAGAAGAGGGCGACCAAGGAGCTGCTCAGCACCATCACTGATCCCTCTGTCATCGTCATGGCTGACTGGCTAAAGGTGGGAACATCCTCCACCACGCAGTCAATATTTCCTGCTGCTGACGTGTTGATTGTAAAATATACAATAATTATTAGAATTAAAGTACAGTAAATGACATTTGTCTGGATTTGATCCAGATCCGTGGCACTCTGAAGAGTTGGACCAAGCTGTGGTGTGTGCTGAAACCAGGCGTCCTGCTCATCTATAAAACCCACAAAAATGGCCAGTGGGTGGGAACGGTGCTGCTCAACGCCTGCGAGCTCATCGAGAGGCCCTCCAAGAAGGACGGCTTCTGCTTCAAGCTCTTCCACCCGCTGGAGCAGTCCATCTGGGCTGTCAAGGTCAGAATATTTACAGAAACAAAATTTGCAGCCAGTATTATGGAGTGAGATGGAGCATTTAGAGAGCTGTTCCAGGCTGGGAACATTGGGGGAAATGAGAAATTATATGTATCAGGGAGTTTTGTGACTACCAAATACGTATTCCACAACTTAATTTTGTAATCAGATGATTTTCAGTACAGTAGTAGAGAAAAATCTGTTCACCTGTTTAGAAAACATCAACAAAAAAGTGAGGACAAATAAAAACACGCAGGGCAAACACTCTGACTCAAATAAGACAGAAACGTCATGGAAACCATCTTAAAGAAATTAATTGCACAGAACAGAAGTGTCAGCCGCTGAACAGAGTCAAAGCTGCTAATGTGAATAAATGAAGGGCTTGTGAAGGATCAAATAGAATAGGAAATGCAAAAAAACGAAACAAGCAGTAAGTGAAATTTGGCTTGCTGATAAAATGCCCTGCCTCAGAATAAATTGTAACATTAAGGAGAATTTCCAACACTGGAAAAAAAGACACTTAAAACTTCGTAGCCTCTTCCTCTACCATACACTGTTTGGCCTAATTCTGGAGTGCTATATTCAGGTTTATAAAAATTGTCCCGATTTTCCATTTAGTGTTCAACCCAGGTACACTGAGACTACTAACAACCCAAACTCTGATTTAGTATCTTGTCAGACAGAGTATCTTCAACATTATACCTCATTTTCTTTCATCTGTATTAAAAAAACAAAAGAAACAAGGGTTATGGGCCAGATTATTAGTTGGCCATGTGCTGTCGCCTCCTAGAGGAAATAGTCCTGCACATAATTCCCTGTAAAACCACAATGTGTTGTCTTTGGATTTGGCTACATTTGGACTGTGCCAGGCTAGCTGTCTGCTCCTGTTTCCAGCCTTCAGACTAAGCTAACCAGCTGCTGGGCCTAGCTTCCTATTTATCATACAAACATAAGAGTGGTGTCAATCTTCTGACCAAACTCTCAGCAAAAAAAGGCAAATAAGTGTATTTCCCAGTATGTTCAACTATTCCTTTTTATTTGCCATATATGACCTAATTTATCTTTATCTGTGTTTATCTACCATGCAGTGGAAAAAAATCTCTTACCTCAGTGTTAGCGAGGGAGAATATTGCCAAAGTTTCCAGACAGATGAATTTGAATGCAGCCTTTGTTGCTCTCGAGTGACTAACAGAACAAAATTAACACAAACATAGAAAATGTCCTCCATTAAAAACAAAAGCCTTTGTCCCCTGCAGTTAAAACAAGTAGTTGTTATGTTAGCTGTATAATTAAAAGCTCATCTTTAGTGCAGATGCAGAACATTATACATCCAGCCAGCGATTTTCATTTTAAGCAGAGCACACTTTCCATTTGTTCCTGTGTTTTCAGCCCTGTCCACACGTCCACTCCAACTGTGATTTGGTATTCATCACTGTCCTCGCACTGCAAGTGTTTTCTTGTTTGTTTGTGCTATGAAAAGGCTTGAATCATAATTGTTGATGTGTGATTTAGATTATAGTGTTCCTATTTTCCCCATCGTCCTCTTCACGTTGGACGTAAACACTTCACTCATTCAGCTTCTGTCCCCTCTCGTAGCTTGTTTGCATAATGACATACTAGAGAGTCCAGATTTCCTGTTTGCACATAAGTGATGAACTGGAAAAATAAACACAAACTGCAGGTGAAACGAGGATAAAGGAACTGATAAATCACCTCAAATGAAAAAAGACAGAGATTAAAATGACAAGTGGAGCAATCAAGACACTGACTCAGAACAACACCCACCTGAACCTTAAACACTGAACCTTATGCGTAACATGTGTTTACTTCCTTTATTTCTTGTTGTCATCAGGGTCCTAAAGGAGAAGCAGTTGGCTCCATCACTCAGCCATTACCCAGCAGCCACCTCATCTTCCGTGCTGCCTCTGAGTCTGATGGTAAGAGACAAGCTGTCAATCAACCTTCAGCTTTTTGTCTTTTGAGTCTTGTCAGCAGCAGCTTAAAATGAGAGATAAAGATAAAGCAACAAATCAGCATCATGGGGGTGTCAGCTACATAAAGTAATATTAGTATTGGTTCAAAATTACAGCTGCTTTTACTTGCAGTATTTGATCATGTGTGGAAGTGCTATTAATCCTAATTCTTGTTGTTGTTTTTTTAACCAGTGTATTATGTTGGAAGGAAACTTTAATATTTTGGTACATGGACCCTATTCTCTGAAGTCTGCAAGGGATGAGTATTAACAGGGGATCTCATGTGGTTTAGAAATTATCCCCTGGATATGATGCACACAGTTATTTGTAACTCCACTGCACAACACAGATACACTACACAGCACTGCTTACAGTGATTAACAGTGTTAACCTCCTTTTTTCTTTTTAATGTGGGTTAAACAAACAGAACAGATTCTGTCACACTGTTACAAATCATCAATCATCTTTTGAGAGTTCGCTCTTGTTTCTGTGAATGGCAAGATGTTGCGAGATGAGCCTCCAGCGCCTAAAATGCTGTCAAAACATTTATTTATAGTTGCCAACACAGCCCCCGTAATTCCCAACTGGGAAAGAGGCAGAAAACAAGCACATAGAAAATGAAAGACCTAAATGAAACTCCAAATGACAGAGATGCCGATATACACAGGATTGATATTATCACATGACCTGTGTGTTTGGTGAAATATGATGGGTAATTTGCAGTGTAATTTTATCCTGACAAACTACAGACATGGCAGATTCACACGAAATTAAGATCACAGACAACCTCCATAGTTACTACAACTTATTCGAGGTCCCCAGGTCATACTAGACCCATGCAAATAGGGCTTAATATATCTACTGATTTAGTGGGTGTTTTTTTTAAGTTATTTGGACAGCCAAAATGAAAACCTGTGACTTTTTAGCCACTTTCTAGCCTGTCCTCTTTGTCTCTATTGACTGATATACTTATAAGAGTGTTAACTTAACATGGCAGTGGCTGGGCACAGTTTGGAAAAAAAAAACAAAAAAAAAAGAAGTTAATTTTCATTTAGTTTGGAATCCCATGGAAATTGTTTTAAAGAAATAGCTTGCCAGTTTGGGATATAAGTCATATACTTTAGGTAGGAAGATCAGTACCACTGTAGTTGGGGAATAGATGACTAGGGGGGTGGGATGTTTAGCTGAACTAAGGCAGAATGAATATGAGTAATGTGGAGACCACAGGTTGTTTATAAAGATGGACAACTCGTCTCCAATTATCCCCACTCTACAAAAATGAAGCCAAAATAGCCTGGATACAGCCGCTGCTATTTTGTGCTGGTGACGTCATTTGGAACCAGAGTACTGATCTCCATGGTATCAAATTCCCGCCAATATACCTATCCGACCAATTGCGAGCAGGACATGGTTCATTACCTCACCAAGTTGCACACACAGCTGTCAATCATGACGTCAGACCCTCTTTTTACAGCATCAAATAACTAATTAAAACCAAACAGAGAAGGCAACACTTAAACGCACATTAGTGTGATAAGAACTACCTAAAATGACAGAGAGCATCTTCAGGAAAAACTTATTTGACCCATGTCCCATTTGCTAACAGGGGGGGTTATGACTCATACTGCAGCCAGCCACCAGGGAACGATCAAAATGTTTGGGCTTCACATTTGGGGAGCTGTCATGTTGTCTATCTTTATATACAGTGTATGGGGGGACTCAAACAGATTAGTTGACTACTAAAATAGTCACTGATTATTTTAATAGTCGATTAGTCATCAATTAGTCGACTAATCGTTGCAGCCTAATACGTAGTGAGTGAATGGTGGACTAGTGAATGGTTAGAGCCACAGCCCTTCTTGCTCTGTGACTCTGTCCATGGTGCTGAAACATCCAATCACTCTTTCCCTGTCTGAGTCTCTGCCCATGGTGCTGGAATAGTCAAACGATATCTAGAATCACTTGGTATTTACTGTACAACCCTAGCACAGTATTACAATACTAATACATCAAATGTCAAAATGAAAATTATTTTAAAACATAGCATGTCTGTAACCAGTCCTGGATTGAGCTCAAGGGTGATTATAAGTACAAGAGCCAAAGTGATTTTACAAAAAAAAAAAAAACTTTGACCAAACCCTTTTGCTCATTATTAAAGAAGGATAATGAACCAACAGCAAAGCCTGAAAATAAATGTTGCATATCAGTGATCAGTCTGAATGTCTCTCCCAGGTCGATGCTGGATGGATGCCTTAGAGCTGGCCCTGAAGTGCTCCAGCCTGCTGAAGAGGACCATGATCCGCGAGGGGAAAGAGGACATGAGCACGGTTGCCACTGGCGGAGAACACTCCATTAATTTCTACAGCCTCCTCCGAGCCCACAACATCCATGGTTTCCAGTGAGTAGGAAAAAAACCAAAGTTACAACTACATATTCCGCTTAAACTTTTAAGATACCAGCTTTTTCAAATGTAACATTATTTGCATGAACATCGTACCACCCAATCTGCCCTCCCTTCAGGTTCAACGACAGTGACCATTTGAAAGACCCAGACCTGTACTCAGACAAGTCAGACAGGGAGGGTGAACAGGACCACGAGGAGTCAGACCCAGAAGGCCTGGAGAAGAGCGAGGAGAGCGACAGCGATACGTCAGAGCGGCAAGACGACTCGTACATCGACTTGGACCCCAATGAACATCTGCGGGAAACCCCGTACCTGGAGCAGTCTCATGAGGAGCTGGGAGAGGTCAGGGACAAAGAGTTTGAAACAAGTCCACTGTTATCATACAGAGCTTTTAATCAGAAATGTCGTCGATGAATTGAGATTGCAGCATTGCTCCACATTCTCACAGGACGTCTGGAAACCATTTTCATCTTCAGCTTGAATTAAAACTGCAGCTAAAAGCAATTTTGTTATAAAGTCTGTTGCATAATGAGGAGAAATTAGCATGTTCCTCTGCTGGGGCTATTAGGAAAGCAGTAACATGGCCACGCTTTGATCTGTGTGGGTTGGTTTGACAGCTTACTAATTAAACACCTACTGAAGCTGAGGCAAAATGTTTATAGTTAGGAGCTAATTAAAACCTCATTTTGCAAATCAGTTGCACAAACAGTCTCATAAAAGTTTTAATCAGGTGGAGACTCGTGCAACAATGTGAATGCTTCTGGGTATTTTAAGATGTCTGTTGTATGTTGGCAAGCTACATGTAGAAAAAAAACACACCTCTGCCCTTGTGTGTTTGTCCTTCTCCAGGCTGGTGAGGCTGCCCAGACAGAGACGGTATCAGAGGAGAATAAATCTCTGATCTGGACTCTGCTGAAGCAGGTGCGACCTGGCATGGACCTGTCCAAAGTGGTGCTGCCCACATTCATCCTGGAGCCAAGGTCCTTTCTGGACAAGCTCTCAGACTACTACTACCACGCAGACTTCCTGTCAGAGTAAGCACTAAAGCTTTTTAAAGGAATATAAATAACAGAGAAATCCAGCCTCCAGCTCTATTAAATTTTACTAATTCATAAATGTATTTAATATGTACACCAAAATATCACACCATGTCTTTAACAGACTTCAATACAGTCTTGACTAAAGTTATTTTTTACCACATGCAGAACAAACATGGACTTTAAAATTGGGAGAAAAGTGCTGATTTTGCAACTCAAGCACTTTCTGCTAAATATGCAATGAAACGTCCAGTGTGTAGGATTTAGGGGAATATATTGGCAGAAATGGAATATTATATAATGAATATGTTTTCTTTAATGTATAATGCACCTGAAAATAAGAATTGTTGTGTTTACATCACCTTAGAATGAGCCGTTTGTATCTACAGGGCCATTGACCTATTGCATTTTTGTTTCAGCCACCATAGTTGCAGCCCCCACCGAAGAGCCGGACAACGTCGTACAAACACAGATTTTTAATGCGAAACTGCTTTATTCAATGTTTTTACTGGTTTTGAACACCTGGTCCATTTGTTTTGGAGAGGAAGATGCCTCTGTGGATAGTTTGTCTCCTGGTTAAAACCTCCTGAACAGTGAACACTGAAGGAATTCCGTGGACCAGTCATAGTTTACAGTCTAATTACCAACTTGACTCGAAAGTGAAACAGATATCTGCATATGAATGCATATAAGAGGGAAAAAAAGCTAATAAAAAGCCAAATAATTGTCAGTTGGGTTGAATTTCGGCCGATGCTTTTTGCCTCTAATGCTCTGCACACAGACTGTTCACCTGCAGACAGCCGAAACCTGCTCAGACATGATTGATCAATACCACTGGCACTACAGATAGAAACCAGAACGCTTCTCATATAAAAATCTTGTATTGTTGCCCACAGATTTGGCATACATATTCGGATATCTGTCTGAAGAGATTAATTTACCTGCGATACCTTGGTGTTTGTAATGTGTGATGCCAGTAGTTCTACTTGTATAAAATGTGACATATGGACATGGAATGTGTCTTTCTGTCAGAAGATTTGATGAAGCTCTGTGAATCAAGAGAATTATAGTAGATTATACAAAGTTCTACCCACTGAGTTAAACAGCATGTGTTCTAGAGGAGCATCACTTAAAGTTTGGACTGTTTGTTTCATTCTCAGGGCTGCGATCGAAGAGAACGCTTACAACCGAATGAAGAAGGTGGTGAAGTGGTACATCTCTGGATTCTACAAAAAGCCAAAGGTCAGGAGAATAAACACGTGCGGCCCACTTCATGTTGATGAGCTGCAGAGTAGAAATGCTCTCTGTATACAATCTATTATACTAAAATGTCATGCTGGTGTTTAATCCACAGGGGTTGAAGAAGCCTTATAACCCCATTATTGGAGAGACGTACCGCTGTATGTGGCTCCACCAGAAGACCAACAGCAAGACGTTCTACATCGCAGAACAGGTAACATCAGCAACAACGACTGTGCAGAGTACTAACTTTGAGCAATCTGATTGGTCAGGAGCTCATCCCACCTGTATCAGATAGCTCCCACAATGCAAGTTGGGTCATTGGAACACATCGACTATCCATGATAAGATAAATCTATGATAGATGAGTAGTGTTCAAGCTGACTACATCACTGTGGTTTTCTTTAGGTATCCCATCATCCTCCTGTGTCTGCCTTCTACGTCAGCAACAGGAAGGACGGATTCTGCCTCAGTGGCAGCATTCTCGCCAAGTCCAAGTTCTATGGTACACACACACACAAAACACAACTAAAATCTAATTCATGCCACCCTCAGGCATCTTGAATGAAAGGACAATGTGTGCTAATATTTATTCAGCTGTGGATTGTTATCCCTTTGCCGTGTTAGCACATCTGTCCACTAACCGCTGCTGTTTACATTTTAGGAAACTCCCTGTCGGCCATATTAGACGGGGAGGCTCGGCTTACTTTTCTCAACAGAGGGGAGGACTACGTGATGAACATGCCCTACGCTCACTGTAAAGGTCAGAGTGCAACTGACTTTTTCTCACACCACAGTCCCACATCAGTCGAGCTTTAATGTAGCTGTAAACGCTGTAGAATATTTGGTCCAGTATTTAAATTCTTTGATATCTGCGTTAATAATGTTGCTTTGCTCATTTGGAAAGCTGTAGATCCACCTACAACAAATAGTTTGGGTCCACTCTCTGACCCTGTGTCAGTTTCCCCACTTACCTGTACTGAGTAAAATTCCCCATGGTATGTTTTTTTATCCGACAGGCATCCTGTATGGCACCATGACCCTGGAGCTGGGTGGTCAGATCACCATTGCGTGTGAGAAAACAGGCTACAGTGCTCAGCTCGAGTTCAAACTGAAGGTATGGCTGTGTTTAAAAAAAGGAACTTATTTAAGAGTAGTAAATCATTTCAGTCCTCAGCTGACAGAATAAGAGCTTTAGAGCTGTGGAGTAATAAACTTGTTTTTTTAGATAGTCTTTTATAAAAAGCTGTTTCTCACTTGAATTTTCTGGATGTCTAACCCCTCCACACCATCACCAACTCCACCACGCCACTCCCTCTCCCCCCTGATAATTGTCCCATCCTCCACACCACCATTCACACTGTCGACTGCATGATGTCATCACAAACTAGCGACAGGTACATGTTAAAGAGTGCAAACAGGGAGTCAGTACATTTCCATTTAAAATACAAATCATGATAGGTGTCTCTGGTTTTTAGAGTGCAAACCAGAGTGCACGTAGGTTAGTAGAGAAGATTGAGTACTATTGAATGCAGTGCACCCATTTGAACCACTCAGCTGATGTACTCTCATTGGTAGGTTTAATTGAAAGTTGATGGTGGTTACTAGGTTGATTTCTTTTGTTGTTAAATCGGTCTTTAATTAAAGGATGTGTGTTTAAATGCTTTAGAAAAGTTGCAGGTTGAGCCCAAACTCCATTACTTGTTTTGTTCTGCTCCATGCAGCCCAGCGTTATTGTTAATTTCAAACAGACGCAATTGTCATTGTCAAGTCTAAGTAGCAAATATACTTGCGCCAATCGGTGCTCCGATGGGCATGTAGGTCTTAATTGCGGTGTGGTCAGGCACGTTGTTGGTGTATTAGTATTTCAAGGCAGTAGAAAGCGATTGCACCACTACACTTTTACCTTTTGTTGCTTAAATGTCCCATTATATTTGCTGCAGTGACACTACTGCTCTTACTGCATTATTCTGAGCAGAGACCTGCTCACTGCTGCGATTTGCTGGATCCACCATGTAAATCTCAGTGCACCAGCTGTAGGCACACCTGGCTTTTAAAGCGAATGTGGAGATGACACTCTGGTCGGCTGAACTCATGTTACACCCAATACGCAGCTGTGAATAATTAAGGGACTAAACCCTTTGTGCCTTGCGCCTTACTTTGCACCCAGATTATGCGCCGTTTAACCAGCAAAGTGAAATTGGACACACCCTAAATGCACTTAGACCTTCTAAAATGGACTTATAAATGCAGATCAAATGAGACATAAACAACAGTATTTTTCTCCATAGTAACTGCAACAGTAAACCTTATGTGTGCATGTATCTCTCCTTCCTCTGCCCTTCTTAAACCCCCCCATGTCCTTGTTCTTCTCCCATCCCTCACCTCTCGCCTTCAACACCTTTTTTTGTTTGTCCTCTCTTCTTCCTCCTTTTCCCACTCTTTTCTTTGCTGTATTTGTCCTTTCTTTTCCATATCTCTTTCCTTACCCCCTCCTCCTTCTCTGCCTTCCTTCTTTCTTCCTCCTTTCTCCTCCCCTCTTCATCCCTGCTCCTCCTCTCTCTTCGTCTCTTCCTCCAGCCATTCCTGGGCAGCAGTGACAGTGTGAATCAGGTCTCTGGAAAGATCAAGCTGGGGAAGGAGGTGTTAGCCACGCTAGAAGGACACTGGGTAAGACACGCTCTTCACACATTCCTCTGACTGCTGCTTATTGTATAATAAATCCTGAGCTATATAAAACATGCAACAAGCAGAGTTCAAGTGGTGCCTGAGTTACATGCTAGCCCCTTCTGTGATCTGCAGACCTTTTTCTCTTTAAAATTAATTTTAGATTATTAGACTGTTGCTTCTAAACTAAGTACCTAATGCAGATAACAGCTGCACTGTGCTGCAGTTTGTGTCTTGCGTTGTCATTAGGCAAGTAAAGAGAGCCTTTTGACTTTGTCCTCACAGGACAGTGAGATCTTCATCAATGACAAGAAGACGGGGACGATGGATACTTTTTGGAACCCGACACCAGAGCTGAGGCAGAGTCGACTGACCCGCTGCACCGTCCCACCAGAGGAGCAGGGAGAGTATGAATCAGAAAGGTGACATTCAACTTCACTATTATCAGAGTATCAAATATGATAGCGTATTGTTTTGTATCAGTGTCTGCGACCAAATTGACCTTGATCACTCTTTGGCATCTTGATATATCTTTAGGCTTTTCTCTTACTCCTCTACTGCGTTTGTGAGTGCAGAGAAATTTAATGACTCTGTTCCCTCTCAATCATCAGACTGTGGCAGCACGTGACTCGAGCCATCAACAACAAGGACCAGACCGAGGCCACCAATGAGAAGTTCATCCTGGAGGAAGTTCAGCGGAAGTCCGCCCGCGAACGGAAAGCCAAATGTGAGGAGTGGATCCCCGCTCTGTTCGAGCAGGACCCCGTCACCGGAGAGTGGCATTACAGATATGCCGAGTGAGTGACTACCCTACTACCTCTACAATGACAGGAAATAATAAGGTGGCTCCTCTCTATCAAGAGCCTGAAAAAAGATGAACTCTGTGAGTCTCATTGCAGGTTAAGTTATGCTATTGAAGAATTTACTAATACCCCAGTACTACCACATACTACTTATAGATGCATTTTGATGGACTGAACATTATCTTACTGGGTACGGCAGCTGGATGCTCGTGGTATTATGAGATCACGGCAGAATCCAGAGATAACAAGATCACACGAAAATCCATCTTGTGAGGCTTCAAGTAATGTTTTTGTTTCCCAATCCCAGGAGGTTAAATTAGAGGTGTAGATTCTGCAGTTAATTAAAAAAGAGGAACAAAGAACGGCATTAAAGACTTTTCTTAATGGAAAAGATGTTTTTGCTGTTCTCCCGACCCGCCCGTCATAGACAGATGGTTCATCCAATAACCTGCCAAGTATTTTTTGAAAGTGCCCGTCCTTTTCCAAAGTGATTCCAGACAACTTCTCAGATTGTTCTGTGTACAAACAAACCATCTGGCGTGTCAGATTTAACATCATTAGCCATGAAGGACAATGCCCAAGTTTTACCCAACTGATACTAGATTTTTTTAGGCTGATAGCAGTTGATTTGTGATTTTAAAAAATCTGATTTTAAAAAAATCTGACATTGATATATTGGCCTTAAATGTACTTACTAAATAATTGTGATTGTGGATCTTGATATAATTAACTGGATATTAAAATGTTAGCATTTGTATAATGATAAAATAGATAATAGAAAATCTCACTAATTATATACATTTCATCAAACATAATAAAAACCCTGCAGTAATAAAAAATTCCAAAGATNTATTGGCCTTAAATGTACTTACTAAATAATTGTGATTGTGGATCTTGATATAATTAACTGGATATTCAAATGTTAGCATTTGTATAATGATAAAATAGATAATAGAAAATCTCACTAATTCAAAAGATTGGGGGCAACAGCTTGAAAAGCACAGTCACCTCAAGTATGATCTGAAGCACTGGTTCCCATCCTGGGCGTCCTGACCCCCACTAGTGTCGCAAAGCTTCACAGGGGGTTGCGAGGTTTTCTTGATTTTAAAGGGTGTAAAAAAAAACTGCTTTTCAAATATAGACTAGGCCTATATCTCAGCAGTTTATTCATTTCTGTCAAGAAAACTAAATCAAGTAGGTATTTTAAAGTTTAGATGATTATTGAAGATATAAACTTTGAAAAGTCTCACAGGATAAGGGCATGGTTAAGACCTGAATACAGGCTGTGTTCACAGAGCCTCCATTCTCTGCTCAACAGCCTCTTCCTGCACCAGAAAAGTATGCCGTTAAAACAACCAAAGAGCTAACAGAATAATGGCTAAGTGTCAGGGAGAAGAAAACACTGAATTTGTCATAAAAAAGACTATTAAGTATGTATGAAGATTTTTAAAAAATAAATAAATAAATATATTCATATGAGATATCCATAAAAAATGTCACGTAGTCAGAGTTTGTCTGTATACTCAATGATAGAAAAAGGGTCCCTGAAGGAAAAAGGTTGAAACCACTGATCTAAAGGCAAGAAGAAATCTATCCTCTAAATTGTCATGCTCACACCTGGTTTTGAAAATACACTGTGTTCCCATCTTATAATTGGTACTAATATAAGGCAGTTAAGTTTAAAGCTTCCCCATTTTCTGTAGATTCCATATTAAATTATCTAGTGTGACAGGGTGCCATCTAGTGCTGATTCCTTATAACTGCAGGGAGAATGTCCAGGGGGCTGTGTGACTGCTCTTGATGATGTAGGACAATGGATTCTGTAAACAGCTTTTATTGTTGTATGATAAACAGGACAGTTGTCTAGGTGGCAGAATGTCATGAATAAGAGTGGTCTTCACTGGTCTCTTCTGTTCTTTTTGTTTCTTTATCTGCTTCTTCATTTCACATTCTTCTCTTCCATACACTCTCTTTCACTGGTATTTCTTTGTCTCTATCATGGTTTACCCCATGTGTTTGACTTTTTTCCCTCTTCTATGTCTCCTCATCTCGCCCTCTGTGTCTCTCGGCCCCCTCCGCAGCACGAGGCCATGGGATCCGCTAAACGACCTGATCCAGTTTGAGAAAGACGGCTGTATCCAGACCAAGGTCCGACACCGCACCCCTATGGTACGTTCTGGCAGTCTTATTAGTCTGAGTAACCAGGGGCCGCGGAGGGACAATTGCAAGTGCCAGGTAGGTTGTCCCGATCGAAAACCGCCATTTAAAAAAAAAAAAAGCAACTCGCCGCCTCAACCACCTTCCACGCAGCACCCGGTGCACCGTCTTCATTGTCGCTTCTTCTCTGTGTGCCACCATCGCCGTTGTCGCCTCTGCTCCTTTTTTGTCTTTTTTCTTTCTGTTTGTCTCTGTTTTTTCTTTTCGTACCCTGGCACCTGCTGTTCTCTCTGTATGGGTATGTCAAAGTGCATGCTGATGTAAGTGGATAACCTGATGTTCTCCTTCCTGTTCTTGCTGTGTCATAATGCAGTGAAATGATTATAAACCCTTGTGAGGGTTTAAATGTCATTCCTCAAGTATGTTTCACTGACTGTGACACCATCAGATCTCAGTACGGAGTGAGCAACGTTATTTTTTGCTCCATATGAAGTTTTCTCCCATACAAAGTCTGAAGAGAGAACATCCATTACATGAACAGACCAACAACCGCCATCGACATCTGGTTGCTTCAGGGTGTCTTCATGCCCTCCTCACCCTTCACCTGTCCATGTCTTCATCTTGTCTGTCTCTGTCGTGCTCGCTCACTGAATCTCCACCTCTACCGATCTGCTCCGTGTTCATGTCATGTTGAGAAGCTACAGGCTGCTGCGGTGCGATCGCTGTGATTGCTGCTTGTGTGTCTGGAGTCTGTGAAACTGTTTCGTTCTTTGTGTGTTCAAAGCAACCACCTGCCAAGTGTCAAAGTGTATTGGCGGGAGTCGAAGAAAAATAATACAACACTTGAAAGACGACACAGTGTAGCTTACCCGGTAGCCTGCAGCTGCACTTTTTGAGTGGAAGAGACACAGTCTTGATAGTTGTTAGCTTGACAACCCTCGGCAACGAGCCAAGAAGTCTGTCATGTGTAGTTTTTACCCTCCAAAAATTTCATCCTCCACTCCATAAATCCACCAGCAAACCCCCGGGCTCCCAGGCAGTCAATCCCCAGGAGCAGACTGCAGCACAACAGCTGGATTGTAGAGGAAACTGTGGTGTTAGCTTAGCTTTGCTAAAACATGAATGAATTTTGATTATGTTGGCCAAATTTTTATTAAATCTCAAACTAATTGAAATTGGGCTACTCCAACAAAGGTACTATGATTTTATATAAACTTTGTTGTATGTATTCCTTTTAAAAAAACATTTATATATTCCAATTCAATCCGATTATTCTTAAGATTCAAAAGTTCACTGCTCTTTGAAAGGGTGTTCTTGCATTGTTATGCTGTTGTATTATCATAACATCAGTGGCATAAAATAGTCTCAAAATGACAACAAAATTGTTTGTCGCCATTATTTCTGGGACAGTATATCATGTGTCAAAAGTAGTTATAGGGACAGGCCTGGTGCTGCTGACCTTAAATCAACCTTAAAATCTGTCAGATTGTTAGACAGAGACTCCGGGCCTGAAAAATTGCATCACATCAAATAAAGCGTTAAGATTAAGAGCTGTAATCTGTTCAGATTTTAATCCCTTTGAATTTAATTATTGAAATGTTCCAGCTCTTGGCAGGTTTGGTTCATTTCAGACGCTTGTTGAGTGTTATAAACAGATGTGACTGATGTACCAGCATGCCTTACACGGTCATTGATGTGACAGCGCCGACTAGCATGTTTGTGTGGGCATGTGTGTGTGTGTGTGTGTGTGTGTAAGGGGGGTAGGTCTTGCATCATAACACCATTTTGTTGTATCGATATGCCTGTGAACAATTCTGCTTATTTTTATTTATTTATTTTGTATTCTTGAGTCTTTGTAGTTGTGCGGACGCTAAGATATGTTTGTATGTGCTCTCATGTGTGCGGCCTGTTTGTTTGACCCATTTCTCTTTGTGTCTTTGTGCGTGCTTATGTGTGTATCCCAACATGTGTGTATAGGTAACGGTGCCAAAGAGGAAACACAAGAGCGACAAGCCGAAGAGCCCAGAGAGCGGCTGCTCCTCACCCGAACCCGACCGCCAAGACTCGTCTGGCAGTGAACGTAAGTCACGGTCATGTACAATCACATACACACACACACACACACACACACACACACACACACACAATGCTAACATGAGTAGTATTTTTTATGCCTTCACACCTGCATTAGCTGTAGCTGGAGGCATAATGCTTTCGAGTTGTCCCTTCTGTCGGTCCCATTCTCGTGAACGCAGTATCTCAAGAACGCCTTGAACGGCCTCTACAAATTTGGCACAAACGTCCACTTTGACTGAAGAGTACACTGATTAGAATTTGGTTGTCGAAGGTCAAATGTCAAGGTCAGTGTGACCTCACTTAACATGTTTTTGGCCATCGCTCAAGAATTCACAGGCTTATTTTGACAAAACTTCACACAAAGGTCTAATAGGATATAATGATGAAGTGATGACATTTTATATCCAAAAGGTCAAAGGACAGCTTCACTGTGACATCATAATGTTTTCTTGCCATTATTCAGCATCCTACTGAATTGGCGACACTAATCTTGGGTGCCCACCTTGAAACTGTCTTGATTGTAGATCTTCTGTGCTGCTGGGTTGAAGATGTGTGTGAAGCATCCATGTTTTCACAGATATGGATATAAACTGTAAAACAAACTTAACTACATGTCAGCATCAAACTACAAGTCAGTATTTCTAGTTATGTAATAAATCAACATTTGGTTATATGGTCTAAATATCACAGTTACTGTACCACATTTTCATTACAGACACACAACAGCCCGAGAAGCAGGTCATAACTGCATGTTAAAATGTCATCATGGAAATAGTGTGGAAATACTGGTTATACATGATCACTTTTCAACCAATCTGCAAACACCAAATGATTTCAGAGGCTTAGAGTAGGCTGAGACTGTGTCAGTAAACAGCACACTCTGGTGGTAGTTATTATGTCTGCGTTTCCTGTGGGAACTGCCCATTGGTCCGACATCCCATTGTTCCGACCATATTAAACCCATTGTTCCGAAGTCCCGTTGTTCCGAAATCATCATGATGCCCTGTGGTTAAGGTCTGGTTAGGTTTAGGCACAAAAACCACTTGGTTAGGGTCAGGAAAAGATCATGGTGTGGGTTAAAATGAAAAAGAAAGTGACAAACACATAGGCTGTGAGCCTGCTTCGCCTCAAGCCTTTCCCAGCTGACCCAGAGCCGGTCGCGGCGCACCATCAAGGTAGAAATATGCCCGCCGGGAGCCGTTCAGCACCGCGGACCGTCGGACTAATGGGATGTCGGACCAATGACGTGGACCAGTTTCCTGTGAAGGTCATGTTGTAGGAACTTGAACTTGATTTTCATGTTTAATTTAGTCAGAATGTCCATACTCGGCCTTAGAATCTTAAATAATAATAAGAAGAAACACTAACCTAATAAGGTTAGCATTTAGCTGGTTGCTGATGCTTTTTTCCAACCCTGATGTTTGTACAAAAAACTGAGAATTGCTTTAACGTGTTAGCTTTAGCAGGTTATCTGCAGGTCTTTAAAAGTCTTAAACAGTAATGAATGTAGTTCCCCCCTAAAAAGGCTTTATTAGGGTATAAACTGAGCTGGGTTGTCAGGAAAAGTTATTCATAAATTACAATTACTGCTGCTTTTGCTAGCCATAGTAGCTGGAAAACTAATAGACTTCCTGAGGCAAGTGTCAATAATAGTAAAAACTTAAAGGGGACCTATTATGCTTGTCTTTATTTCCTTCATATATATGTAATGTTACAGTGTCAGATGTTCATATTCAACATGGCAAAAGATTCAAATAATGAGGCTGAAACAGGCTGGATTCCCATTCGAATTGCGCGCACCATGGTCTAGCCGTGGGTCTAACCTGTGTAATAGCAGCAGAAGCAAGTTGGCTTTCACACTCTCCATCAATCTAATCTGATCACCTCTGATTAATCTGACCACTTACTGATGGAAACGAAGTCTTGACTGTGACAATCAAACAGTTTGTCCCCCAATTCTCCACCCCTTAACTCAAACTCAAAAATAAATAAATTAAAGTCGTGAAAATGCTTTGCTGCGCTAAAAAAAAAAAAAAAAATTCAGAGAAGAGACACAAAATAATCTCAAAGGGACACACAAAAATAGTTTGCTGCAAGTACGAACCTTAAAATGAGCACAATCTTTAAATCTATTTATTGACCAATTTTGAATTGGTCCACGTGGCATAAACCAATTGATTATATTACTCAAAATAATTGTTATATACAGCTCAGAAGCATTGACAAAACTAAAATATAATGTGGGATAAAGCGCTCCCCAGGGCCTTGCCAATGCTTTCCTGTTGATGAAAAACACTGTATGGACACGCGCCTTTTAAAAGGGTCTTCAATATGATTTGGTAAAAACTGCAGAAACCATGTTTGATACACTTTGTTGCAGGACACAAAAACAAGCATAACAGCCGGCTGAGGAAAAAAGGAGCAGACCTCAGTGAACTTCAAAGTGCCATTGAATCTATAAAAAAGACACAGGAGGACATTAACAGGTGAGGAGGGCGTGAGTCACACTCTACCATGTACATGATGTGACATACACATACATTAACTATTGTTTGTTTGTTTGTTTGTAGGAACATCAGTGTGCTGCGGAGTCGTGCGGCAGGCCGGGTGGAAGGCGCCTCTTTCCTCCAGCAGCGCGACTACATCATCATCTTTTTCCTCATCCTCCTTCAGGTCCTGATCAACTATGTCTTCAAGTAGCAGCCATACAGAGAGAGTGATGCCCTCACACACACAAACACACTCATACACTCTCCGAACATCAGGCGTCACAATGGGAGACTAAGAGACGTGAACTCTGCCCTCTCTTCTCTCTGTCTTTATTAAGTCCAACTACACACGTCCAGAAAAGTGGAGACCCCCACACAAAGAGAGACTTTTTTTTAAAACGTGTTTATTTTTAACCAGTCCATTCCAAAACTCTGGGGAGATCCACAGATTTCAAAGCGAAGAGGAGCAGCGATAAGGAGAGGTAGTTGGAGGGGAGATTTTTTGTGCGATGAAGTCTTGACTGCCTCTCTGGAGCTCATTTATTTGCCTTGATGTAAGAGGCAAAGACAGCAGCCATTTTTTAGCTGTTGTTTGTTTGGTTTTTTTTCCAATGGAGTGAAACTACTCTGTGATTCACATTTCACCTCAAACGACAGGGAACCTTTTAACATGGAGACGAGTACCACGACTCAGATGGTAACACACATTTAAAAAAAAAAAAAAAAATGTTTTAATTTTAATGTTGGTTCTTTTTAACATTTTGTTCCTTTTCTTGGTGTGTCCTTTGTGATAGGGGTCTGCTTGGAACAAAAAAGCGGTGATAAGGGAGAGAAAAACAAAGTGGTCCAATCTATGTGACTTTTATTTTTTTATTGTCAGATACTTTGATAACGGCTGGGGTTTCCACGCGTGGAAATGGACGGGGAAGACAAATAACACAAGTGATATTGTCAAAAGGAACAGAAGCTATAATTTCTGCTGTATAATAGAACTTGACCTTTTGCATACAAAGTCAATGTTGAAAGAAAAAAGCCAGATGTTTAACACAGCGTCATTGTGTACTGTAGGTAGCATGTACAGACAGAGGAGTGTGATTAGGACATTATTTAGCCCTATGTACAGTATTTTATCCTAAGGCACAAATGCACTGGAAACGTCAGATATTTGTGTTAATATAGTTTTTTATCAGTTCAACTTGCACTCTATCTTTTACATTTCTGCTCTGAGGAGGTCTGGAGCATCAACCGAAGGATAAAAAAAAAAAAGATTTTTGTGATTTATCATGAGTTTCAGTGAACACTGCCCTAGTTTCAGGTAAAGGGAGTTGATATGTTTTTAATCAACGTCAGCAAAGCGAAATGATGTCGTATAAAATTTTCATCTGCCTTCATAGACCAAATGGCAAGTTAAAGGAATAGAAGAAGAAATGCACTTGGGTTTTTTTTTTTCTTGAGAGAGTTGGATAAGAAGGTTGATACTCCTCTCATATATTGACATTCAATACGACCACCAGCAGGTTAGCTTAGCTTAGCATAAGGAGTTAAAGCAAAGACAAACAACTAGCCCGGCTCTGATAAAGGTAACTGAGGACCAATACACCTTTTACCCCTACTGCTTAGCCTTACCCCTCCGTTTTGTGTGTTCACATCTCGGGGTAGGGTGTCCTGATTTTCTTTGGAATAAAGGGGTAGGGCAAACTGTTAGGCCTACATGACATTTTTCAGAAGCACACTTTACACTGAGTGTTATGAGAAACCATCGGCAAGATGGCTGTATGAGCAACAAAAGAAACACACAGATGTATTTTCTTTGTTAAAAAAGATTTCAAAATTACAATAGCCATCATATTATCCTAATTTCACGTTGTTCCAATGTATTATGGTTCTCTTTTTTTAATAACAAGCATAACAAAAGAATTTGTTAGTATGCCAGTGGCTCTTTAGCTACCTAGCTAGCTAGCTAACGTTACAGCACACGTATTGGTTGTATAGGGAGTTAAGTGTTGGGCTATTTCTTGACATCACTGTGAAGGCAACCACCGGAGACTTTGGGAAGTGACTGTGCCCAACTTAGAAATAGTCCAGAGCATACCCCCCAATAAAACCACAACTTTTTACACATGACTTTTTGTATAAATTAAATAAATGAGATACAACGTTAATTAACAAGCTTGGGTTGTGCTGGTAGGTGGATTTTGTTACCTTTAGACAGAGCCGGGCGCTGTACCTTTTGCTAAGCTAAGTGGTTGCTGTCTTTAGCTTCATAATTACTGTACAGACTGCTCAATCTTCTCATCTAGTTTATGGCAACAAAGTGACTAAGTGTATTACCTAAAGTAAACTATTCCTTTAAAATTAGTTATTTAAATGTCAGTGTTGAGTTGTGCAACCATATAGACAAAAACTTAAAGTGTCAAGACTAGTTGATTTTAAGAATTGTCTCCAAATGTAAAACAGACTCCAGACCAAGCCATGTAAGAGAAAACCCTTAACTCTTCCCTTAGCTGCTGACTGCAGCACCGTCATGGCAAAGTCACACTCAGAGCATCGGTCATCGCTTTCAGTGCTTTTGCGCCTCAGATGTTAACCAGGAAATCTAGAATAGACACATTAGTAAGCTACTAGTGGGAGGAGGAGATAGACTCTTTTTTCTAAGTACTACAATCACCACAGTAAACCATTCCAAATGTACGCAAGTACCAGCCAAACTCAGTGTGTAGAATAGGAGTCGACCCCGTTCACTGTGTAAATATCTGACGGGACGGCTCGTTTCCTCGCGAGTAGCGCGTGGCGTTTCAACACCAAGGTTCACGATACAGACACTCCCACGCTCTGTGCACAAGCCAGTCTTTTCAACCTTGTGTGTCTTTTTGTCCACTGCTCTGTAGATACACACGGACATGGGCAAAAAAAATAAAAATTAGTGGGGTACACAATGAGATTCCTAACGCAAATTTATCCAGATGGCCTCAAGACGTTGCTGTTATTCAGCAGTAGTTGCATAAGGTTTTGTAAATGCTGTGAAAATACACTGGGGTTCTAATCTGCTGCCTTCTTCTCTGGAAACATGGATTTCAAAGATTCAAAAATGATTGTAGGGACATGTAGCCTGAAAATGTACAGGCTTATGAGGACTGACTGAGTTAAGGGGTGTGTTTAGCACTATCAAATAAAAAAACTAACTCTTCTCCCAGCAGTCTAAATTGTTAACTCAACCAAGGATGAAGGCGGCATATTCGAACCCTTACCAGACGTTTTGACCACACATACCCCTTTTCCACCAACACGGAACGGGTTTTGTTCCAGTTCCAGCAACTAATTTTGAATCCTTCTGAGCATTTTGGCCAAAAATAAACTGGTACTGAGTCTGATAAGTTGGTTCTTAGCTAGAACCAAAAATAGTAGGTTTTCCTTGACATGAGGTGCGAACCATGACGACATCAGTGGGCGTGACATATTCTACAGATTGGAAAGAGAAGATGGAGAAGTCGAGTGAGAAACTGTCAGACCAAACAGAGCAATGGTATCATTAATAGTTGGCTTGTGCTTGTTTTGGAGGTAAAAGCAAATATCTGTTATAACAGAACAAAAGCTTTGCAGGTAATCAATGTAATTCATGATTTAGCAATCTGGTCTATCTCTGGTTTGCCAGATACCACCAAGGTTCAAAGAATCCTGAACGGAACCGGTTCCAGAACCAGACATAATTTGGTGGAAAAGGGGGCAACAGTCTGTCAGGATTTTCTCTTAAGAAGCAAATAAATAACTACTAATTGAGGCAATCCAAAAAGATCCAAGCCACTTATGGAGCGTATCTGAACATTGATTTTGTATATCTCTTGGCCTGTCATGATGTTAGCCTTGTCGACGTTTACATTTCCAATTGCCTCCGCCGTCAGCAGACTGTTGAGCGAAGAAATCTTTGTAATGCTAACACAGGTATTAAGAAAGACTGGTGGCATGGTCGGGAGCCAGCTGTACCCCCGTTACGTTACCCGGCTGGCCCGTGTGTATCTGTACGTGTATTTTTGTGTATCCTCATTGCCTCGATCGCTCATTTTAAATAGAGAATCCAGATGTTAGAATGTGGAGAAATACCAGTGCCTTCTAGAGTCGGACTGGGGAGGGGGTAGATAGGGGGTTAAGGGGAGGTGATAGGAGGTCGGCAGGGATTTGGAGGGGGTGTGGTGTGGAGCATACAAAGTGTCCCAGTCTCAAAGTGGACCACTAATGAAGGGAATGATCTAGAATAAAAAAGACTGGTGGGTGGGACTCAGAATGGGACCCTTGTGGCGGCTGTAGTCACTGTAGTGTTTTAGAGCGGACGTGCCATACGAAGCCTTAGAAACAAGTCCGACTCCAGCTCCGAAGCTCAACCCGCCCCACCCAGCTCCTGCTTTCCCCTCCTAAAGCGTCGCCATAGCAACTCACCCGTAGGTTTCCGGATGCTGATTCCTGCCACAGTAGAGAGAAAGGGAGGGAGAGAGGCCGCTCCTCTCCTTTGTCGTCCTCGTCCCTCTCTCGCTCTCTCACACACCAAATTCAGAGGGAAGTAAACATCTCTGCCGTCTGTTGTTGTCGTTGCTGTATCTGTAAAATAATACATTTTATTTATTCCTCTTTTTGTATGTGGGTTTATGTTAATTTTTTTCTGCTTGTAGCATTCGGTCAGTGTTCTCTTTACTTGTTTTTCAATGCTGATTTTAAAATTGGTTTTATCCCACTCTTCGTTACTTGACGTCACACACAAGCGACTGTCCTCAACTTGTGCACACTGTCAATGTCAACTGCCCCCACCCCCTTTCCACACACACACACACACACACACACACACACATACCCTTTTTCCTATCTGAGTACGTGAATATATTTACTGTATCTCCATGGCAACTATAACTTCCTTGAAGTTTATGGTCACGTGTAACATAACACAGAATAAAAACAAATGACATCCTGGGGTCTCCTGTCTGTGTTTGGTGGAGTTTTAGATTATCTGTCCATTATATTTATGTGGAATTTTGTAACTGCAAAGAAGTGCAACTACACTGATCAAAAATTTAAATGCAACACTTTTGTTGTGATGCTGGTTGGATGTAGTGCCAAATTCAGGGAGACGGCACTGGGGACGGCTTATGATAGTGAAATGAACATTCAGTTACGGGTAACAGCCTCCACTGAGTGCCTGAAAAAAACTCTTAGCTCTTTAACTGAAACCTGTGAAAATGGGTGCAAAAACAAAAGGGTTGCATTTAATTTTTTCACAGTATAGATAGAATCTAGACCAAAACATAAGCATGGTGTCATTATGCAAATGACTTAAAAGTGTAGGCGAGGTCAAAGCAAGTGAATATAGGCTGGATTGGGGAAAAGAATCTAAATAGCATCAGAAGACCAAATGGTGGGAAATAAATGAATAGCAATAAGATGCATAAAGTGAAAATAGATTGAAACAGTCCTGATACATGGAATAATATCGTGTGTGTGTGTGTGTGTGTGTGTGTGTGTGTGTGTGTGTGTGTGTGTGAGAGAGAAAGAGACAGACAGAGATCGTTCAAAGAGAATTGGTTTGGGATTTCATAAATGTAAATCTGATTTATTTAAGTTTGTTTGGAGTTGTTTACTTCGTTGCCATCTTATCATCAAATAAACAATTTAATCTTCTTCCGGTTATAAAGGAACTGAAGATTTTAATTTAATGTGCTTTTTTTCCAGCTGCAACAAACAACTTTGCATTCCCTATCTGATGAACTCGTGTGCACTATATCTCAAATTTTTTCAACTGTTTTTTTATTTTGTTAGTTTCTTTCAGAGATTTACTTTCTATACTTGAGGATTCAAAGGATCACATACACAATGTATTCTTAAAGCTGTGCTAAAATACATGTGTGGAATGAATAATAGTTATTGGAATAGCAGTAAATATAATTATATTTTTGAATTTTTATCCTTCATTTTTCTTTTTTCTAAGATGAAAATACATGAATTATGTTAATGAGCATGAACATGTGTTTATAAACTAGTATTATTTGGCTTTATTATGTGAAATCTTTGGCAGTTCAAGTGATAAAACATGTTCAGTGTAAAACAGCTCAGCCACCATTAGAGGGAGATAAAGTCTTTTCTTGAACCACTCACATCTCCATCCAGCTGTGACCCCTCTGTCAGGTTCACCATTGTTTCTAATAATCTGACACTTTCTAGGCAGCGTGGAGGTCACAGAGGGCTGAGGCTGAAATTCTGCAGTTTCATGTTCAGGGATGAGTCCTTCAGCAAGACACCTAACCTCTAGCTGTTAAAGAAACAAGAGGCAGGAGACTGGGCTGCAGCAGCATGAAGGTAAGAACGGGATTTCTGGCTTGTCTTATAAAAAAATATTTTAATTATAAATCAGTACTACTTTATTTATCCATTATGGGTGAGTACAAAGGACAAGACCGAATATTAAGACAGAGAATTACAAGAGACAGGATACTTGGCCTCTTACATATTTGTGATATTAGAAATGTAAAGCGTATACCTATATCTGTAATTATAGTTCAGTTGTCTTTGCTTAAGATTTTGTACTTGTCCAAGATTATGAGTGAGTTATTAATAGGGATTACAATAAAAAGGATTTAACAGCTTCAAGCTTTAAAGGTACTTAATGTAATTTTTTTAATATGTATTGATTGTTTTTATTGCCAATGGGTGAACAGGTTCTGACGTAACACTAAATCTGAACTCTTCCCTGACTTTCTCACTTGGGTGTGACAGCCTCTAGACTGACTTCAATGTAAAGGACTCTGGACAAATTTTACAGGTAAATCCAAAGGATGTATGTGCGCTAGCTAACATTAGCTAAGAAATGGAATCCGCTAACATCAACAAATGACCGGCACCCACAACAGCACAGAGTCCACACATGCTGTGTTTCTGTATACATTTTACAGCAGCAGCCCGGCTGACACGGATCTCTACTTAGCGCCCTGTAGCAACTCGAATTCAGTCAGAGCAAAACAGAGCACAAAAAATGCGGGGGGTCTGATCGAGTCCCAGTTGGATTAGTTAATGTGCTGTTGCTGCCGTTATTCCTCAGGGCTGGAGTTCACGGTGACTGAATTTGAGTTGCTACAGTAGCTAAGATCCGAGTTGCCGTCCTCCCTCCTCCAGGGGAAGTAGTGTCCTGGCGGCGGGGAGTGAGGCGGGGTGTCAGTAGGCTGCGGGTATTCTGAGTAGCATGCATGGGAATGAATTACAACATAATTTATTTCTCTCTTTTTTCACTTTTTAGAAATAAAGTCGCTAAGAGGGTCTGAAAAGTTGCTAAATCTAGCGAGAAAGTCGCCAAGTTGGCAACACTGTCTGCAAAGCAATGAAAATCCCCAAGCGTAAGTTGTGTACCTCCCCTTTTATTATACTGTGAAATGATTTGCTGATTTAAGAACTGATTGACAGATGGTTTAGGAAGGGTATTAATGAAATTAGTTTTTGAGTAACAGACAACTGTAAGCCTCTAACTTGCCAAAACAAAAAATGATTGCCAGTTACCATGTGCTCTTAGTCTCCGGTCTTCTGAGTGGATGTATCAGTTAGCAAGCTTGCCAAATTACTTATGTCAGTATTGATGTAGCCAATAATAAATGATGTAACAGCACAAAGCGCTTTCTACTAGCCAACTGCGATGCAGGCTAGTCATATTCTGAGCTAAGGGTAGCCAGCTAGCTGTAACTTGGCTACTCTCCATGGAAGTGCCATTGGTTGTTTCATAACAGCCTCAGAGAGAGATGTCCGTTACAACAAGGATTTTCTGAAGGCAAAGGAAAATCGTTACTTGAAATTTTTGAGAAGAAATCTATTTCTAAAACGTGGAAGTTAACAAACCGGGATCAGCACCCACCCTTTGTTCTTGAAGTCACCAAACCGCACTTAGACATCTTTGAAAGTGATGTCCAAGTGAGCCTGAGCAGCCCCCATCAATCCAGATAGTTGTTTGGATCTGTTGGCAAGGCGTCCCTAGTGTCACTTCCTCAGCCAAGGACGTCAGCGAAGGTTGATAGAGCAGAACAGTCCTTCCTGTCCATCTCAGATAACAACAAAACATCTGATACCAATCCCCACTCTGTCCCTTCCCTACTTTGCTCCCCTGCTTGGCATCAACAAGGTGCTGCTATGGAGGGAGGGAGGCAAGGAAAGCCTGAAGGAGAAATGGAGTCTAGTTTACCTATTCCATTTCTTATTTTCAATATATTTAATAGCTGATTAAATTGGAGGTAACATTTCTCAAGAGTTTCTTTACCAGTCAACCAAATAAATTGGAATATTCAGTTCTTCTTATTCCAATTCTCTCCATCTAACTGCAAACTCTCCGATAATAATACTGAAGTTGCTGTTGTCTCTGTTGATGTTCTTCCAGACAGTTATTACATGTAGGTTTAATCTTTGGTTTTTATCTACAGAACAGAGGTCAAAGGTGTCACTTCCTTCAAAAAACCACAAACATGAGTCCTTCAGAAGACTCAAAGGCAGCGCCAAGTCTGCACCTCCTTCCCAATCCTCCCCCCTAAATGAGCCTCGAAGACAGGGTCAGCAACCTTTACTATGAAGAGAGACTTTTTTGGCCAAAAAAGAAAAAAAAATCTGTCTGGAGCTGCAAAACTCATATGAGCCTCATAGTGAAGGTAACACAAGTCAAATTGGGCCTATCAACTTTACTAATAGATCTAAATGAGCATTTATTTGTTTCAGCCCAAGGTGAGTATTCTGCAGTTGGCTATTTTTGATTATTTGGTACTTTAACTTTGTAGCATTGCTAATGAAAGCAAACAGATTTGTCCACCGAGACTTTTCCTTGTTTGGATTTGGAATCCACAGCTAGCCCAGCTAGGAAGTCTCAAGACCACTGTATCCATCGCTTGTGATGTTTCAATGGGAAAAGGTGCCAGGACTTCAGCATCGTAGCATCAGAGTAAGCTGAGTTCGGGTCATTCCTGTTATGCAGCATTTTGGTCTCATAACAGCGAGGCACAGTAGTTAGCTATCGGTCATGTACGACTGAAACATATGATCCACAATGGATTGTTTTAGAACTTTTTGAGCAAGAGACTCTGAATTTACACCCACCTCAGAAGCAATCATGATGTATATGAATCTGCCAATAATTTAGTAATTTAATTAAATGTATACACTTTAGGCCACTCTACATGTCATTGTGGGCCAAGTTTAATATGAAACTCAGTTTTATATAATATATGTAGTCAGGTGTTCAACTAAGGGGTATATGGCATTAAAGACCCTTGATTTGTGTGATCAATTAACCTGCAAAATGAAAAGAGGGAACATCCCTTTTAGATACAGCTCAATTTCAAGTTAATGCTTGTAAATTAAACATAGAAATATCACTGTACTCACACGGGTGTGGTGCAGACTGTTGTGTTGGGAAAGTTCTGATGAAAGTGTTTGTCAAAGAGGAACAGAAGAAGTCTTCCTGGAGGTAAATTGATGAAAAAACTCCTCTCCTTCCTGTATTGTTTCACCTCTTACTAAAGTTTTGTTAGTAATGCTTTGCAATTTCCCACGGGGCTTTGGAGATTAATACAGTGGCATAGGTACTTTGGAGTTAATATTTCACACTTCAATCACAATGTAGATCTCAGTTTGACCCAAAATGTTACACGTGTGGTAGCATTATTACAGCAGGGGCAGCTGTGTTGTCCTCAAGCTTGTTTTTATTTATTTTTTCATCTATAAGGACAACACAAACACTTTAGTCCTAGCAACATCCTAGCAGTATGTTATAAACCATTGAAATGATAGGTTAAGAAATTCATGCATAAGACAATGAGGCAAATCGTGTAAGTATGTAGAGCAACAGGAAACAGCAAAACATTGATGCAGCAATACACCGACCACATCCACTATTCAGTACAAGCACACATAAAACCAATATAAAGCAACACAACATAGATGAGCAGTGCTCAAATGTTTACAGCCAGTAGGTATTCGTCTTAATAACATAAGCTTTTCTGATTATTAAAATGCACTAAGTGGTCAGGGGTTGAGTCATTACATCCCTTTCCTTCAAATATGCTCAAAATGTCCCCACCAACATATTAATATAAAAAATACAAATAAAAAATTGCTACGACAGGCAACCACGCATCACCGTCCGCAATAATCACCAGTAAATATAAGCACAATCATAAATAAACTAAACAGATTGTCATTATTATTAGTACTGGTTCTAGTATTACAGTGTACTGCAGTTATGCCTGCGGTTTGTCAATGTGGTGTTGCCGTAACCCAGCAGAAACCATTGCTCAACTGCTGCAGGTACAATCAGTGTCAAAACTGTGTTGTCATTCTATTTCATTACTTTGAAATGTATTTAGAAGTGGAAAACTAGAATGTAATATTAGTGGTGTCAGTATTTATGTTGAGCAGGTATGTCATTTATTTAGACATTAGTATCTTTTGTTCATTGTATAATAGTATTGTATACTCTGTAGCTGTACTGGATATCAAAATTATATCATAGAAGATTTGGTGTCCTCCCGCACCCACCCCTCACGCACCCACAATCTTGATTCCATGGCTGCAGCCTTGAGTATTTCATGACATTTTCCAATTGTGTGTAAGATTTAGGATGATTTAGTGACATCTAGTGGTGAAGATTGCAGACTGCAACCAGCTGAAACTTCTCCCAGGTAGATTTCCTTTTGTGTTTATTGTTCAGGAGGTTTTTACCAGGAGCCAAATTATCCAGAGGTCTCTTCCTCTCCAAAACAAACGGACCAAGTGATTAAAACTGGTAAAAAAAAAATACTAAGTAAAGCAGTCTCATGTTACAAAATCAATTCTTTTTCTCTCTTTTTCTTCCCATTGTGGAGGGGTTGCTAACTATAGCTCTTTTTAGATAGGAGTTGTGCATATTTGCAGGGAAGCCCAATCAGTCTTTTTTCAGTATTGGCAGTATAAAAACAAAATCAGGGAGTGCAGCGAAATGCCGCCTGCCTACTTTTGTTTATACAGAATGCACCTTTTCCAGGGCAATGGGGGGTGTGAGCAAGAAACAAAACGTGTAGCTCAGCGTGTGACGTAAACAGTGACGTGGGAGGGAAGCTGCAGCTGGTCAGTCCTTCGGCAATTCTCTCATAAGTTGGCCCGTTCTTTACCGTTCCCGTCATCTGACGTAAATGGCCTCTTCGTTTGTGAGGGCAAGGAGGGCGTGCAATTCTGTCTCCCCAGTTGCTCATCTTTACAGTGTCTGTCAGGTTTGCGTTTCCCTCTTGCTACTAGCTGCTCGCTAACTCCTGCTATCAGCTGTTTCCTGATTAATCCACCGCCAGTGGGTCGCACGTGCAGCGTCATCAACAGCTCCTCCCACAAGTCTTCAACAGCCCCTCCCGTTGCGGAAGGCAGCCTCAGTCTGTTTAAACTAAAAGGGTTCCGCCAATACGACTACCCTTCGAGGCGGAAAATTGGGCACCTCGGATTAACTCGCCAATTCGGCTCTGTGTGTCTAAACGCTCGCAGCTTGCCGGCAAAATGGCCCAACATTCGTGGAAAATCTGGCAGTGTAAAAGGGGCTTATGATGACCTTCACAAAAAAATGAATGACCCTCTCTAGAGCCAGTGTTCTGTTTGTTCGTTCTGAGCTTCCATACAAACAATGTGGTGCAACATGGTGATTTCCGTAGATGAGGACCCACTCCCTGTGTAGATATAAGCAACTTATTCTAAGGTAACAAAAACACAATGATTCTTATTTTCAGATGTTTATACACTGAAGAAAACATACTCATTAAATTAAATTCCATTTCTGCCAACATTTCCCCCTAAATCCTCCAAACAGGACCTTTCAGAGTGCCATATTTGGCAAGAATATAGCAGTGGTGCTGTGATCGACTGCTTCTAACAGCAAACATCCACCCTGATAAAGTGTTCTCACCAAAATACCAAATCCACATTGCATCCCTCAGAGATCAGGGAGACAAAAATGGACTTTTACCATTCTAGTCTTTTTCTGCAGTATTTATGTGTTGTCCAGTGATGTTGTTCAGACAGCACCAGGCAGAAAGAGATAGGAACTAACACTGCTTTCAGTCAATATATATCGACATTGCTTTTCTGTACTTTACCAGCCAGAGGATAAATATCCTATCCATCAGGGTGGTGGAGAATGTTCTTTCCAACATCTCCAGAAAGAGCAGTTTTCTTTTCCAAGACAACACATTGTTCCTAACAGTCTTGGGGCCAGAAAATATGACTCATCAGTAGTTAGGAAACTTAGACAAGGTCTCTCTCCTTCTGCCATCCCTGCATTTTTTTGTTTTGTTGGTTACTGATAATGAAAATATTTATCCAAGGACACATGGACAAGGGCTCCAGAAAGTGCAACACTGCCATCTAATCCATGCAGAGCACTTAGGGTTTGATGTTGAAATTAATGCTCTGTGACTGACATAAGGCACAGATTTGTACAATTTAAAAAAAAAAAGTCTGGTATCATCCCTCCTCTCCTTTTCCATTTCCTCCAATCGCAATCTCTCTCCTCTTCATCCAAAAAAATTAAATTTGGTTCATCCTGATGCTGAATGGGCCGGATGTCACTGTTGCTAGGATACATCATCCCGATGACTGGCTGGCTTTCCTTCAAGGCTAGAGAGGAACGAGGGAGGTGGGAATGAGGAAGCACGCAGGGAGGGGCGGACGGATGATGTAAAGCAGGGAGGGTACCAAGGAAGGGAGCAGAAGGAAGTAGACAAAAATATCAGAAGGTGTGAAGGAGACGTAGAGGTGCCAAGGAAGAACTAAAAGACAGAAAGAGGGGGCATGAGAGGATAGGTAAAAAAAAACGATTGAAAGAAGGGAGAGAGGGGTCGGAGGAAACATGGAAAGAAAGACAGAAGCAATGAGCAAAGAAGGTGAGAAGCAGAGAAGGAAAGAGAGAAATAGATAGAAGAGGACAGAAGGTAAAAAGGAGAAACAATGAGAGGGACAGTATAAAAGGATGTAGTAAAGGGAAGGAGAGAAAAGGAGGAGGACACAGTGATAGTGGACGATAAGGGAAACAGCTCATGTTTTGTTTATCAGTATGAGGCTGCTTTCCTCTTTGTGTTGTCATCATCCTTCTCCTCAGACTCCGCCTCCTTGGCATCGCCCTGGCAACGGGCCGTCAGACTGATGTTGCCGGGCGTGACTCCACAGTAAAGCTTTGCATTGGTGGGCATAGAGCACTGTGTTACACTGTATAACAGAGGTCAGTCAAAAATGCTGGCATGGTCCATTTACATGAACATACACTGACCCTGATCAGCCCATACTGACACATCACTTTTGTTTCATGTGAAGAAATTGTGCATTTCTTCACCCTGTGCGTGTATTTATTTATTAGAAGAGGCTTATTAATATTTAAAGCAGCTATACTGTCATCGCTGGTAGAAGTGCATTAGTTGTTAGAGCTGTGAGTAACCCAACGGTGAAGGAAAAAAAAAAAGGTTGTGTCATAAAAACGATGTGCTTTCAATGACATTTTACATTCAGAGCTCTGATCATTGTGTGAAAAAGTACAAGGTTATTCAATAATGGAGCAGGCTAGACACAAATAATAGAGCTGTCATAAAATGAGGTTTGTGTGGGTGGTTCTGCAGAGTTTCAGTCAATGTATATAGTTTATGTGTATCAATTAAAATACTTTTGCGATGTGGAAACTCAATTTTACCAAGATCGTTTTCTGTAATTATGCTATCAGGAGGTTGCAGGTGTGTTTTCATGCCTCGGTTTTTATGAACTTTTTCAATTTGATTATAAATAATCTGAGTGGAAATGGAAAAAGCATGAGAAAAGTTGATGTGCCAGCATGGGTGTAGTTTTAGGTATGGACGCTATGGACATGTCCATACCAAAGCCACGGAAACACGAAATGTCCCTCCCAAAAATAATGCTGAGTGAAAACTGCAGCCTACTTTGCAAAATCACCGTTTTAGAATTAACGTTACCATTAACAGCTTGCGAAACCTTATCTGGCCTGGTTGACAGCTACGTTCAGCAAGCTATCCAATCAACAGCCTACTTTTCCTCCCTCCCTCGCTTGGTGTCAATACTCGACAAGCGTGTCTGTCACTGACAGGGTGTCAATGTCTCGAGACGAGAGCTCCGTAGCTCAGAGTCAAAGCACAATGGATCAGCAACAGCGAGGATTTTGATTAGACAGCAAGTAAGATTGAAGTTATTGAATATAAAATGTTGAATGACTAGAGTTGTATCAATTTTAATAGTTTAGTTTGCGTCGTAATTGCCTATGTTAACTGTAACGTTGCTAGCCGGTGGTGCAGCTAGCACTAGCTACTGTAGCTAGCTATTAGCTAATAGGTCTCATAACGTTAGCTGAGGTAGAGATAAGGTGCTGTCATGTTGTCATAACAGTTGGCTTTAGCTAGTAATAAATCAGTTTTGGTATGTAACGTTAGAAACTCCTAGGTAAGGTTTAAGCAATGACAAGGTTCACTCACCCACTGAACTGCGTCTGGTAGACGTCTGGTTTGTTTATGCAATTCAAGCTGATTAAAGAAACAGTCATCAAGATCATCTGATCTGTAGCTCAAAATAGGGCGCTCACATGGTCCCTGCCAAAGCTCAAATCAAACCTACACCCCCTGTGTGTCAGTAAAAGTGAAAATGACTCGGTGGATTAATCCTGACATCCATGAAGCATGAGGTCTGTGTGGAGCAATGAGGAGATATTATCATTTTCGTTCGAATGGGATTTGACCAGCGCTTCTTTAATTCATTTGTTGGTGCCACCAACAGTTTGGATGGAAATTTGA
The DNA here is from genome assembly GCF_006386435.1 of Epinephelus moara. Classification (NCBI taxonomy): domain Eukaryota; kingdom Metazoa; phylum Chordata; class Actinopteri; order Perciformes; family Serranidae; genus Epinephelus; species Epinephelus moara. Next base: position 8,667,177 of record NC_065528.1, read on the forward strand.
TTAGTGTAACCAGGAAGGGCTTCTCTTCAAGCTCAGTACTCATTTGTATCCCTTAAATGGTCATTTGGGGGTGGAGTTTTTCTTTGTGTTTCAGTTATTTACCCCAAGTCATGTTGAGTTTGTAATTCTTTTGTTTTCTTGCACAACTCCACAGTGAACGAAGAATCCAAAAATCAAGTAAATTCTTGATGACTGAAGTCATAGCTGTCTGCCTTTGACAACAGCAAAACTGTATCAAAACATCCTTTTACAAACCCTCCCACAACTCGTGCAGTATAATCCAAGTCTTATTTATCCAGTCAAATGCTCAGAACGTCCCAAACACATGAATCTTTGCTTTACATTACTATTTAAAACTGAAATAAAGTTAAAATTATCTATGCTCTCTTCAATGCCGGACTCCATTGACTACATCTTACCTCACTGAACACAGGAGCTGCTGGTCTACCACTGCCTCCATCCGTTTGTTTGTCTTATTGTGTGACTTGGGTGAATCTGAAATACCCCTTTTCAAACCCTTTATCAGCATTCTGGGAAAGTTCTAGACTGTGCTAGTGTCAAAACAGAAAATGGTAAAAGGTAAATCTGTGTTTGGGGGGTATAGTGGCAAATGACTTCATTACAAAGTAAAAGAAGTATTTCACAGCTGGAAAGATGGTCTTTTCATAAAACTGGGCTGTCAATGCAGTAGAGAGACACAAATACTTTTGAAATTGGTGCTACATGACCGGGGAAAACAGAGAAATGGGGCTGTGTCATTCGCTTTTTTTTAAGAGGCAGAAAACATACAATTACCAGAATGCACTGCACTGCACCAGACCTATCCACCTTATTTTCAAACACGGAAGTAAATAGTGATCAACTAACGTTTTTTTGTGCGTGACTTCCGGTCAGCCGCTTTCCCTCATGCTTTCCCTTACCGGAGCTAAAGGTGCAAGCTAATTTTTTTCAATTTTCAGTTGTTTATGTTAGTCAATAAGTTAGTTAGTTAGTTGTCTGTGTATTTTATATAGATAACTGTGCCCACGTTTCCATTATAACGGAAATTTATTTCCTCTAAACGCGAATAAATCACACGTCAATCATAAACTATGAACCAAAAAAGCACAATCTATCCCGAGTGAGACAAACTGCTTGATCCCTGTCTCCAGTGTACCAGCAGAGAACCTGCAGAACCGAATAAGCAAAAAAACACACCAGGCTACACAGCCTCTCTACCTGAGCAGCTGAAGCTGCGGCTCGCACCCTTGACACACAGACTGTGCTTCTGCATGCCAGCCAGTCGTGTGCTCAACTGTGAGAAATAAATATGTGAGGTGTACGCTGCTTTTCTATCTTTTTTTTCCTTTTCTTTCTTTCTTTCTTTCTTTCTTTCTGTCAGTGACATACACTCCTAACACAGGACGGGTTGTTTTAATTGACTGAGTTGATTATTTAGCTATAGTGATGCACGGATCGGCTCTGATAGCACCCGAATCAGCATGTACCTATCAATCATCCAGCCGTTACAACATGATTGAGCTAGCAAAGCAGTTTTGTGTTGCTATGTGTGGTATTTATTCAGTTTTGGGAAATCATGATGTCTAGAAAGCATCAGTGGCTGCAGCTGACAGGGACAGCTAACACTAGCAGCAAAGCTAACATCAGGACGGGATCTGTTAAAAGCCTCCCGTTGTCGGATACGACATGAAACTACTCCAGTTAGCTCAATCATGTTGTAACTAAGACATCTGCTTGAGAAAATATTTTTTTCATGGGCCACTTTGTGAGTTTAGTGAGTTATTACAGACACCGCTAACGGCTAACAGCTAACGGTTAGCCCAGCTAATCTACGATAACCATGTTATTAATTACACACACAGAAATACTAATGTTTGTTCAATCATTGTGTTTATAGACTTTACAAACATCAGATTAGTCTAAACGGTGATATAGTGACGTGAAAAATGTGAGATATACATAGCTAAACTCAGCAAGGTAAACAACAAGGCAATTCCCATTTACACAGTGGTAAGAGTGCTGGACCGGAAGTGTTGCACAAAAAAACGGAAACTGGCTGCGTTCTGTTTTGCCTCCGTGTTTCCGTTAAAAATAAGGTGGATAAAGGCTCTTGTTGGTGGGTGACATAATGCAAGTTGCCTGTCTGAAAACAATATGGCGGCCAACTGGTAACATACATCTTGAATTAGAGTTAAACACTGAGATAAAATATGTTTCTAAAAACATTTGAGATGAGATAAAGGGAATGCAGTTACAGAATCTTGGTTCATATTTGATCGGCATTGCCTAGATTTACAGTTTGATCAGTTTGAGCCTGTTCTCACAATACAGGAACCAAAATGGTGCCCGCCTTCTGTTCACAAACTCTCGTATTACAGCTAAACAGGGCACAAAAATATGTTTGGACATTTTAAGCAAAAGAGCAACAGAATCTTGCTTTATATTTGATCCACCCTGCTTTACCGTTTCATCTGAGTTTGAGAAAGAGAGGCATCTCTCTCTCTCTCTTTCTTTCTCTCGATAAATCTGCTTCTATATTGTTTGTGTCCGTGGTGACGGGCAAACAAAACTGAGGAGGCATAATCTGTAGTTTGAGCAACAGCTGAAAAGCACTTCCTTGTGGCCAAACAGTGAAATTACACCATCACGTGATGTCCTGGGACCAAAAAAGTCTAGCATGGCAAAAGAGACATCTGTTAATCAGTGGATACATTTATTTGGGCATCATAAACCTGGCAAAAAGACTGTGGTTAGATAACATTTGAAAAGTCTAGAGAGTCAGACAATTAAATCATTTTATCCCCATTCGAGTTAAGGGGGCGCCGGCTCAGCCTGTGGAAGTCTCTAGAGTGCGGAAGCAGTGTCGATCATCCAGACATTCATAGAATGAACGGGGCCCCGCCTCCAACACTGTCAGGTATCCAGGTCTCTCTATACATCCATGCACATGAGCCAACAAAAATCTTTCGGATGACACGTTCGCATGTGCCGGATTTTCACTGGCAAATGAGCAGGGAGATCTGAGCGCTGCTGAGATGGAGAGAAGTTTAGCATAGGTCATATACACCTGGTACCCACATTGATATGATACAGGGCTGGTTGTAAATTAACCAAGTATCCCTTTAATGTTAATATTAAAATGCTAGCTTTTAATAAAGCTAGCTGTTACAAGTAAAGTCAGTGCAGTGTAAGAAGATGTGTTAACAAGGCTAGGATAGCTAACAAACCATTCATTTGCTAGCTAACAAGTCACTTTGTAAGAAACATGGAGGAAGTTATAATAGCAAGTATTTTCTCAGTATAACCAGCTGGCTGATGGAAACATTTTGGGTAACAACTTACAAAATGACGGCAGACATACTGTGAGTCTTATAAACTGTAACTTTAATTTTGGTAAAAATTTAGACACAGTTTTCTAACATATCAATATTATTCAGAGACTGTATTTCAGCATTTAACTGATTATATCAAGCCAAACCAAAGGCATAATTAAAAAAAAAAGCTTTCTGAAGCTGTAGATGAAGAGTGGAGGACCTCCATTATGGCCGACAGAGGGTGCGTTACATCACCCGATAGCCCTCTGCCCACTTTGGCAGCTTTAGTTGCCGGTAGGCTTAAATGGGTTAACAGACATAAAATGAGGTAATCCGCAGTGCTTGCAGTGCGGCGGGGTTTGTGGGGTTGCGCTGGGTGCTGGCTCAGCGTTGCGTTTATCCCCCTGTGGAATCGACAGAGCATAAAAGAACTGCTGCAGCGAGCCTCTCTCATTCACAGCCGGATTAGTGGAGCATTTAGTCGTCTTTTTATTATGATTTTTTTTTTTGGCTGCCCTCAACAACACAGACATGAACACACTATCAAGCGACCTAGCTGACTCTCAGGGCAGGGCTGTCCCCTATAACAATGTCTTTGCACTCCATCCCTGCCTCCTCTTCTGCTCTGAAACATCTGGGTCAGAGATAAGAAAAGTGTGACGTGTAATTTAGGCATTTAGGCAACGCCCTCAAATTACATTACAACGCCTAATGCCTGTCCACAAACATTTTCTGCGGAGACATTGTTTGGTCTTATTTTACAGGTAGTGATTCTTCCTCTTAGAACATTTTATGACCATCACACATTGTGTCAACGTTACTTTCATTAGATGGATTTCACAACATGCTAACATGCTGGCAGTGCTCCCTCCCTCTCTTTCTCTCTTCATTTGAATGCATGCTTTAGATGGTGATGTTTTTTCTCCTCTTGTCCAGGTTGGCAGAGCTGCAGCTATTTTTAGAAAGAGGAATTGCTTTGGGGAACCCCTATAAGTACAGCTGCCTGCCTCTCTGTCTCTCCTTTTTCTCCAAGCACAACATTCGCTCTCATACACACCTCAAATACAGACGTGCTGCTATCCAAGGCAAACCACCCTTTTTCCCCATTTTCCTGGTGCATATACATTTTTTATTTGCAGCAGGCAGCCAGAAGCTTGTGAAAAGTTCCATTTTTACTTCAAAAACCTGAAAAATAGAGCAAGAAAGGAGTGCTGACTATGGATAGTACGGCTAGTGCAGGCAGGCGAATCTGTTCGGGAAACATATGCATTGCCTAAGGACCGTCTGCTCACGAGCACAGATGATGTTTATCCTTTAAATGTGACATTTTGAGCTGACAGTAGCTGAGACAGCTGACGTGCTTGCGTGTCACTCACACACTTGCACTTGGCACATGGCTGCTGATGGACACACGGGAGCTGTTGTGCTCTGACTTTCAGATCAGCTGCTCTCTCAAATAGTATTCGATTGCAAAATAGCTTATGATTGGAAATATCATGTAAATGCCTCAGCATTTCATCCACGTGCTAGTTTGTTGGAAAGTCAAACACAGAGGATGAGTGACTGACAAAGGACGATGGTAAATTTTGCTGTTTCATCCAGTTTCTGCAAATGTATGTTTGTGTTTGTGACTCTCCAACGACCACTAACAGACAAAAAACAATATTTATGTACACTGATCAGCTAAAACTGTAAAACCACTGTTGTGTGAAATGAATGACATTGATCATCTTGTTACAATGCAATATTCTGCTGGGAAACCTCGGGGTCCTAGAACTTGTGGATGCCACTTAATGCCACTTAACATGCACCACTAACCCAAACACTGTTGCAGACCAAGTATGGCATCAAGGTGTTGGTGGATCCTTTGAGACCTGTCACTTGTGAGGTGGGGCACCAGCACGTCCCAGACCGACGCCTTGAACTCTTTGTCACGTTCCTCAGGCCGTTCCTGAGCAGTTTTTGTGGTGTGGCATTGCGCATTGTTCTGCTGGGGGTCCACTGCCATTGGGGAGTGCTGTTGTCATGGGCAGGGGGTGGGGGGTAATTTGGTCCACAGCGGTGTTTGAGTAAGTGGAATGTGTCAAGTGGTATCCACATGAATCCACCCATTAGAACATTGTATTGTAACGAGATGATCAGTGTTGTTCACTTCACCTGATAGTGGTTTTAATGTTTTGGCTGTTTGTTGTTTATGTTTATTGTCTTTGTTTTGTGTGTTAGCATGCGAACATTGTCACAGTAGCACTGAACACAAAGTGCAACTGAGGCTGATAAGAATGGAAACTTATTGGAGAAATGTAGGGTTTAATTTCCTGGTGGCACTAAAATAAAAATCAGGGGATCATCAAGGTCACCAGGATTCATCCACTGGGGACCATGGATTTCAATGCAAAGTTTTGTGCAAATCCATCCGGTAGATTTAAGATATTTCACTAGTTAAATTAAATATATTTTGACCCGCTGTTAGTGAGGAGTCATTAGATCACAAACATCCTCCGGGGATCATGAATCTCTTTTCTAAATTTCAGTGCAATCTATACAATAGTTGCTGCGATATATATATCTGGACCAAAGTGCTGGAGATATATCAGTGCTGCCACCAAGGAGTGGCCAGGGTCTGATACAGTTACTGATGTAATTGCTTTATCAGTGTGACTCCTAAACTTATACATTAAGATGGTTCTTAACTAGCCTAGACAACAGCATACTAGAATTTCTGAAACTGGTGTGCAACCCCAGGATTTTCAGTGGCCCCATCTGGCCACCCTTATGAAAAATTTTTGGGGTGCCACTGACTGAAATGTCCATTCTAGAGGTGCTAGCCTGGCTAAAAGCCCTTCCATATTTTAAAACTGGTAACACTGTGGTGTTTTTCTCACTTGGAATGAGAAGCTATAGTCAGTTTACTGCGTGACCCAGGTCTGCAGGTTGTGAACTACATCTGTCTCCTCCTCCTGATCCAGAAACATTACCAAAGACAAATTCTTTGCATACATTGTCCCTCTCTGTTTCATTAATAGACTCCCAGGCCCTATCTCAGGTTTCCCTCACCTAGCTTTGCAACGCCATAAAAACAAAAGCCGATCTGATGGTGGCGTAACGGGGCGAGATCATCAACACAGCACGGTTTGCTCAGATACAGTTTCACCACCACAGCATTTTTTAAATAGATATGTGCTCCGGGTCTGCACATCCACAGTCAGGACACTGTTTGTCTGCTTTGATGACCTTTGACCTCTGAGGGATGTTCGATATGCACATGGACTCTGATTGAAATTCAGTTAGGAGAGCTGCATCTCTTGTATTGTCGGTCTCCATCTTTGTTGTGTGCAGGAAGATGAAAAACATTTTATCCAGTGGATCAAACTAAATCAGTTTTCAGTGTCTCTTCTGTTACGTTGGTCTGTTCTGTCTCACCCACCTGTCGCCTCCTTGTTTCCTTGAGCCAGTTAACATCAACAGGGTACAGATTTTGTGTGGGTGTCAAACACTTTCTGTGAAAGATGCTTCAGTAAGTTTCCAGTCCAGGACCCAATTAGACTTCCTTGAAGCTACCAGCATCTCTGTAATTGGAACAAAGTATTTCCAAGGTTGTGAAGACATAAAATGTTTTCAGATAAGAAGTGTTTAGTAACAAGACTTAAAGGTCCAGTATGTGCGATTTAGTGGCATCTACTGTAGCAGGTGCAAGCTGCATATTATAACCAAGTGAAACCTCCCATTCTAAGCGTGTCAGATCTATGGTGGCCTTCACTTCAATATAAAAATGCTGAAGGCCCTCTCTAGAGACAGTGTTCGGTTTGACCCATAGACTGCATAAAAATAATGGATGTAACCACCATGACGTCACACATTGGTTTGAACTCCTGTTTTCAAGCTGTGAGTTTGCGGCTTGGATGTCGCCATCTTGGATTTTTGGAGGCTGATGGAAATGTAATTTTCTTCTGAAACCTATGGAGTGCTGCATAAATGCCATAATTTTGTAGGCTGACATGGAAGTTAGCACTGCCCTGGTTCCCTCATCAAAAAGCCAATGGGCTTTTTCCATTGGATTATGGATTATTGCAGACTGTGGCAAACAAAAGTGACGATATTTACGCATTTTTAGCAAGATCATCTAAATCGCCTAATCAAAAACCTATTCAAAAAAACCCACTGACTTAAAGACAAGGAATTGGTGGTGCTAAAATGCTGACTCATTTCTGGGTTTTAGGACTTATCCCTTCACAACTCTATAGTTGCCATAACATTTCACTCAAAACTATGAATGTCAACCTCATGGTGGCGCTAGAGAAAAAAGTCAGAGGATCACCAAAATGATTAAGATTCATCCTCTGGGATCCATGAATGCCTGTACAAAATGTATTGGCAAGTCATCCAGTATTTGTTGAGATATTTCAGTCTGTACCAGAGTGGTGGGTGACTCACAGCTAGCCCAACATTGCCCTCCCTGAAGCCATGTGGTCAGTGTGGAAAGGTCTTCAAACACTTTAGGTTTATTCTAAGAAGTGATGGTCCTTATATTAATGGTACTACTGTTTGTCCATGGGTTTAAAGTTAAATGGTCTGGGATGTTCCCATTCCACAGTTACCTGTTTAAACCAGGTTTACATGCACTGACTTTAAGCTATAGGTTTAAAATGGCAAGTATTAGACCTCTGTCCTCATCCTCTGTTTGTCTCGTTCTCACTTTATTGTCTGTCTTCATGCTGGCAATCTCAGGCTGCATGCTGCTATAAATAGAGGAAGCACTTTCACATCACCGGTGAAAGCTGATCCCTTTGTTTTTGAGTTGTTGACATCTTTTATGTCTGTTTGTGATCATGATCAGGATTTGGTGTCTCACCTGCACAGATCTCACTTCCTGTATCATCCCTTATTACTCAGTGAATAATATAAACCTGACAAAAACAGCTTGATGACAGAAAGGTCACCGCTGTCCTGATTTATATTCAGCTCCAAGGATTTGGTTTTTTTTTTTGGACTTTCTCTGCCACAGGAGAAGCCAGCAGAGAACTGTCCTGTGACACGACCACAGATATAAAGACCGCTACATACTGGCTATCATCAAATCCCCAGTTTGTCCTTTCAACCCTCTCTGCCCATGCCTGCTCTTTTCCTGCTAATGAACTCCCTGAATTGTCTGAGTTGACACTGTTCCCCTCCCGTGTTCATGGCGGCTGAAGGTTTCTCCCATTAGCCTCTGTGTACGACTGCTGCCTGACTCCTAACAGCTCTATTTGCATGTGCTGTCACTGAGACTGATGGCTGAAACAACAGAGCAGGAGGGGGGGGGGGGGAGAAACTGTGTTGGTGCTGGGGAAGGGGGGCAGCAATCAAAGGAAGCCAGGCGATGACTCAGAGGTTTTCAAGCGCTGCCTCCTCTGGTTGCCAGCCTGCCTGTCTGTGTGGCCGACAATCTGCTGACTCCTCAGCGCCTTATCAGACGCCTCGGTTGGTCTCTGCTTGGTCTGGTTACGCTCTGTCCTGACCCAGACAAAAACCCTGTCTAGAGGGTTGGCATTTGAGACACTTTGGGTGCTAACTCTGTTGCTATATATATAGGAATATGTTGTTTTTATTTGATCATACATTGGAAATTCACAGTTTCGTCTAGCCTCAAAAAAGGAACACGGAAAATGAACAGTAAACCTAAACCCCAGGCGTCCCATGGAAACCTCAGTGGGGGAGTGTAACTAAGTGCAATTACTTGAGTATACAAATTGGGAGAGAGGGGGATTTGGGGTTCAGTATCTTGCCACAGGACCAGTGTTAGGGTCGTTACTCAAAAAAAGTACAGTATTACTTGTTACTTTAAAGAGTAATGTATTGCTTTAAATACTCCCTGTAGAAAGTAATTCATTACACTACTTGTTACATTACTTGCCTAATCTGATGTAGTGACTACGGAATGGACAAAAGTGCTATGTAGTGTGAACATGACATAAGTACCATAAACATTTGTTTGCCTCAGAGGTTATTTTCTGCAATAATCCAAAAAATCCAGTGGAAAAACATAGGCTTTTTGACGAGGGAACCGGCACGACACTAATTTCTGTGAAACATCATCCCTGCAGCACTCTATATCTCCAATGTTATCTATGTTTCATTATTGTCATGTTGTAGCTCCTGTACTCATGCAAGAGGTCATGGAGGACGAAGAGCAGTCGGCATAGTGGTTTGTGGTTCCGTCCGACCATTCTACAGAGCCAGAGTTGTGTGTGAACACTGGGGGTTTTTTTTTTTCGGCGCACACACACAAAACAGACAGCTGGCGGACCATGAGGAGATATTTGCTGAATTTGACAAAAAGTGTATTGGATTAGAATCACAGACTGCACCTTTAAGTAAAAGATGTGAGTACTTCCTCCACCAGTGGGACCCCTACAGGCGGTGTCACAGACTCTGGGTGTGTGTTTTTATGTTTAGTTGGCGGTTTTGTTTTGGCTCATTTTAGAATGAAAGACATCATATATTTACACAAACACATTTTCTGTGTGTCTGTACACAATGTTATTCCCCAGGTCCCACTGTCACTAGCAGAGTTCTGTTATCATATCCACCATTGTTTTTCTCACACAGCTGACAACCTGTGAAAGCAGGAAATGGTGTGACTCTCAGCTCTGCACTGAGGTTTGCTTCCATCTGAGGATTTCATTCCACTCAGCCGTCTGTGCTTTACAACAACAAACCACTGCCACTGTCTGGCTCTGAACTCATCACTATTTTAGATTCCTGACCGGTGAAAGGGAGCAGAGGTTAAAGTGGCCTTCATATCATCAAGTGACAGGGAGAATGCAGTCGGTAAATACGAGTGAAAAACATCATCAGCAACAGCTGTTCAGGTGTCTGTTAGCAAGGCACTATAAGCTCAGAGCCAGACAGTACACAGACGACTGTGGTTGGACCAGACTTGAAGCTTCCAGCTGAAAATGTGAAGCATGATGCTGCTGCAAAAGAATAAAGTGTTCAGTTAACTTTCCTTTGATTACAATTTGTATAACTGTTAGAAGTGGGTTTGAAAGAATCCAGTTTTTGCTATCTGACTCACCATCAGGCGATATCTTTTGCACAAATGATGAAAACACTTGAAAGGTAAGAGAAGACGAGACGTGAGCTTCTCAGGTAAGAAATAAAGACCTTCTAAAAACAGCTCATAAATGAAAGCCACAAAAAAAATCTGAACGACAATGACGCCAATGACTCTGAACACTCAAACAGATGAAACCATTTTCATATTCACCAAAGTGTCACTTGGCTATTTATAGCAGAAAACACTAATCTCAATTTTTTTTTTCAGGTGTATTCTTATAAACTTTTGAATGGAGGGGTGTTAAGACATTATACACATTATTTACATTATGAATAGTCAGTGTAATCAATGAATGCCAGATAAAAAAAGTGTTCAAATATGGAATTATATCAGTAAATATCTGCTGTTTGTAACCCCAAATAGCCTAAAGCCTTGGACAGATTTTGAGACAAAAGGCCCCCCATCCCTCCTGTAAGAGAACTAAGACCTCTGTGGTGGTTTTGAATCACTCTGTGGTCATTTTGTGCCTCTTTGTGGTTGTTTTGCACCTTTCTGTGGTCGCTTTGTGCTACTTTTCTGTTCTTTTGCACCTTTCTTTGGCTATTTTGTGCCTCTTTGTGGTTGTTTTGTGCACCTCTCTGTGGTCATTGTGTGCTTCTTTGTGGGTGCTTGCACCTCTTTGTAGTTGTTTTGCATCTGTCTGGTCATTTCGTGCACCTCCTTGAGGTTGGTTTGCACCTCTCTGTGGTTGTTTGTGCCAGTTTGTGATTGTTTTGCACCTCTCTGTGGTCATTTTGTGCACCTCTTTGTGGACGATTTGTGCCTATTTGTAGTTGTTTTGCACCTTTCTGTGGTCATTTCGTAACCTTTTTGTGGTTGTTTTACATCTCTCTGTGGTCGTTTTGTGCCTATTGGTGATCGTTGTGTGCTGCTTTATAGTTGTTTTGCACCTCTCTTTGGTCGTTTTGTGTACCTCTTTGTGGTCGATTTTTGCCTGTTTGTGGTTGATTTGCACCTCTCTGTGGTTGTTTTGTGCACGTCTTGTGTTTTTTTTTTTGTGCCTATTTGTGATTGTTTTGCGCCTGTTTGTAGTTGTTTTGCACGTCTCTGTGGTCATTTTGTGCCTCTTAATAAACATTTGATTGACTCTCCAATAAGCATCAGCAGTGTCTTCATACAGAGGCTCTGGTCCAGGGGCCCTCAGCCTGTAACTGGTCGGCTCCTTTAATAATCCGTACTAATAAACCAACTGTATATCATGTGACTCTGGTAGGGGAGCAATAAGAGTGGCCAATCAGTTTCCAGGCTCTGTCACCTCTGGCCACCCTTCAGGCCCTGCTTTTGCCTTTTGGCTAACAGACTGCATTATTATTGTGTTGAAGTCTTTCACAGGTCACACAGCAGGTGTGTGTGTAGTTTATATCCTCATATATAAATGATGACTGCAATAAAGGACTGTGCATTTCTGGATAAACTCCAAAACAGCCTCATCCCTCCTCGTTTTATGCCTCGGAAGATGGCTGACAACAAATGCAGCAGTAAAACAACACAGCTGAGACAGAGAATTTCTGTTATTAGAGAAATAAAAGAAATCAGATGATGACAGAAATGTCTTTTATGTTACTGACAGATAAACATATATGATGTAAGATGTAGAAATCTGTCATTGTCGGCGAGGTGACTCAGTGTGAGTGGAGGAACACCATGTGTGAGGAAAGGTGAAGAGAGGACACTGCTGAGCGCTTTTGGACTGGAGAAACTTTTCATTACCAAAGCTCCAGATGCTGCTGTGGTCCTGTGGAGCACAGTGGCCAGATACTGCAGTACCCATGTCAGGATTAAGGAAACTGATGATTGTTTTGGTTGAATTTTGCCCTTGTTGGACAGCCAGGAAATATGGAGAAATAGACTGAGGCTACTGATTGCATAAAACGCAGGAAATTGCTGACCTAAGAAAGAACTGATTAAAGGAAAGGTCAGCTTCCCTGTGAGAGAATACAGACCCCAAAACCATCCATGTGTCCCCACTGGATATCGACTCTGCTAATTTACTCAACACAGCACACACAGCATGTATCTTGAAAGTACAAAAACAGGTATTAGAAGCTCCAGGAGGAAGAAATACAAAATGACACTGTTTTGAATAGCAGGGACTATTTATAAAGTAGTGGGCGATGTGTGCACAGCTAAAATAATTATATTTTGATATCTCCTCTACTCATCCTTATTATGGCGGTGATAAATGTCCTCTCAGTGGTTATTACTAGAATGATAAGTGTATTTCATATAAGAAAAGGCCTTGGTGGGCAACTGTGCCATCTGTGTAAAAACAGTGACTCATTTTTCCCACTTTGACACCGGCCTGAGATCTGCATCACTGCCTGTGTTATGTAACTTTATTGTTTGTAGTGTACTTTATTCACTTTTACTGATAAGCCACCCAGCAGCCTGCAGGTTTGCAGCGTTCAGCAGAGACTCTGGGTGTAGCGTGAGAGCGCTCTGAAGGCACGCGGCCGGCTGGCTGTGGCCTGCAAACGGCTGCGGACAATGACCTCGCTCTGCCCAAACCAGCCGATGAGGCGCTTTTCATTGAACCTGAGGATTAGAAGCCAGTTGTCCCTCGTCTCCTCAGAGGCCCAGCCCGCTCTCCCTGCTCGCACACCAGCATTCAATGTTGCAATGCTGCAGTTCAATTCACTTCAAAGTAGTTGTCCTGTGAAAGAGTCGAAAACCTTTATACAGTTTTAACACGAATAAGAGTTCACAGCTATGCTAGCTGCTCTGTGATTACTGTAATTACTTTTAATGTCCAGTCAGGGCAGTGATAACATTTCCACTTGGTGAAAAGATTAACAGTCAACACACTGCTAGCAAAATGGCTGCAAAGCGTCCATCACTGACAGTTACATCCAAACAAATCAAATATTTACACTAATCGGATCAATTCAGCTAATTTAAGCTAAGCTATACTCATTTGTTAACGAACCACTCTGTAATACACATTACTAACAAAGTAGCTTATTCATGCCATTTAATGATGCGACTAGTCTACCGATGGAGGAAACCATTTTGGAATTATGAATGAACACTCCCATATTCTAATAACAAGAGGTTTTTCAGTTATAATGATGTTGGTGATGTCAATGTACAAAAGATGTGACCGGCCGTGCCTCCAATTTTTTTTTTTTTTAAAGGCCTTATCTCAAGATCATAGTTTATTATTGTGTTATGTCAAGAAAACAAGCTTTGGCGTTTCATGATAACAAGATAATCAACCTGAAACCAACTGAAAAATAAAATTCAGTTATCTTGAGATGACGAGATGATTACAAAGAGGTTGTTTCCTTTCATCAGGCTACTTATTGTGTTTAATCAGGAGTGCTATGCCAGCATGCATAGATGGTGTCTTGACAACTGTAGCAACCAAAAATGCCTTTTGAGATGACGTAACAGCCATTATTGATATTATCAGTCCCATCAGATACCTCAATTATAACGTCTTTAAGCTCGTTTTCTCAAGATAATGAAATAAAAACCTTGTCAATTTGAGATAACAGCATCGAAAAAATGATTAGAAGCACGGCTGTTCTTGGCTTCCGTAGTAATGTTTATCCTGTTCACCATTTTAGTTTAGTTTTATACTAACATTTGCTTATTAGCACTAAAAACAAATGAATGTCTGTGAAGTGACCAGCCGACATGGCGCTAGCATGGCTAATAAGTCAATAAATATAGTCTGTAATTTGCTTTTTGTTTTGCTTTTATGTTTGCTCATATTTTTTATGGGCAGGATGATGACATGATCCATGAATTAGCCACAGCCGGGTTAAAAAAGCCCAGCTGCTGTTGTTATTGTCTTAGAGGTTATGAATGGATTCATGTGCCTGTGAAGCTGCTTATATAGATGAGCCTTGGCACTGCACCGTTCACGGCTAATGGATTCACGAGTGGCTCTGTAAATAGGCCATGGCACAGGAGCAGGCCAACGGCAGCAGCCAGGCCATGAATAATGCATGGAGGTAAATTCAAAAAAATGACTTCCGGCTTCGAGGAGGCTTCACTTAAACTCTGCTTTTGGAGAAAGTCAGATGCGGATTCGGAGCTGAAATATTTTTGCTCAGCACTTCTGTCTTAAAAGCAGTTTGTGCAACATGTCGCCTTGCTTTGTGTCGTCAACACATTATTCTTGGCTTTGTTTTACTCACGCATCACTGTTCTTTATTTACACTGCTGTGCGAGGGCTTTAGGGAGTGACAGTCGTCTGGCAGCTGAATCTCCAGAGCTTTTTTAATCCTCTCTGAATATTTGAGGCTTAACAGTTCTGTTATACCTCCACCGTACTGATACATTTTTTCATCACATGTAATTAAATTTATTTTCATTTCCCTTGCCATTTTGGTGGGCTAAAGTATAATGTTTTCATCATGTTCTGTTCTCCATGTCCTGCAGGCTGCGTTCACACTGCAGCTGGAAATATCCCAACTCTGATTTTCCTTCCTCCTATATGTGACACAGATCTGATGTGTCTTCAATGACAGTCTCAGTCTTTCAGTTCTTAACTTTGGAAGTAAATATGTAACATTCACACGCATGCACACACATTTCAATCACTGCTTGACATTTCCAGTAGTGACTTTCTAATATTTTCAGAGTCATCCTGGTAAACTTGTGTCACAGATTACTGTCAGCGGAGCAGGGCTTACAGGAGTGATGCCGGCTAACGGGACAAGCGGGCCTGTTATTCCACTGCCCAGCGAGTGTGGCAACGCATTGTAGTGACAGTGGTGAATAGGATTACAGAGCAGCTTGACGGCACAAACCAGAGCTCTGGAAGAGAGGCTTTTTCATTTCACTGTAGAGCTATTTTTAAGCACTGTCAAACCTGCCTGCAGAGAGAGAGAGAGAGAGAGAGAGAGAGAGAGGAGTATTTTAATGATAATGGAAACGCCATAATTGTGTCGTGATGACAGTGAAGGATTGAACCCTCTTTGTTTTTCTTCTAACAAAGTCCTTCTCTCTCTGTCCCCAGCGTGTGGTCTCTCGATATGCAACATGAGTCTGTTTTGCCTTCTCATTAAGTCAGCTGGAGTCTGCGTGTTCATCCTCCAAAGCTTTGCTAATGTAGACAAAACTGTGTGTCTGTAGCAGAGTTACTATGGCGCCCTATGGAGTGTCTGCTCCTGAAACACTGCAGTGATATCCACTTTAGGACGTAAATTAGATCTGATGCTCATTTGTAGAATTATCTTCAAACACAACATAGATAATGCGGTCAGTAAACGTGTTATCAATATGTCACCCAACAAGTTACAGGAATATCCTTTAACTCTGTAATACCCATGTAGATGTCTTATTTTTAAGGTTTCAGTTGTATTCACTGTTTTGCATTTTTATAATTGTCTACCTATATTACATGTTCACATTTATGCAACTTTCAAATAGAACAAGCAGTTTGTGACAGTTTGACAAGCTAATATGGCAATATTAATATGGTTTTAATATGGCAAACAATAAGCATAAGCAAACAGTATCTTATACACAAATCCAGCAGACATTCATTTGGAGTCACCATCTAGTAAATGTAAGTCAAACGCTCACTTTTAGCTCTGTTTGGTCTCTATTAACTCTTGAGAAAACGGTCTGTTAGCTAATCGCTAACTTCGTCTCTGCCATATAAGCTGAGCAGCAGGTTTATCTGTGCTTTTACACTGAAAACAGCTGCCCGTTGCTGCAGGAAACAACACTGATGAGCCTAAAGTCTGTAAAACCAAAACAATCAGCTGAAAAATGCTAAAATGCTACATAGAGCTGCACAGTTAGGTTATAATTCCCTGTGAGTTTGTCAGTTCAAGTGACCAAATGTTAGAATAAAACAAGTGATTAATGCAGCGTTAAGGTTTACGTACTGCTGTAGTGTTGTGCCTTCTTCTGATCCTGTTCATGGCTCTAACATTGTTGTTTATTAAATAGCGATGATGTGAAGGTGATGAAGGAGACTCCGATGACACTGTCTTGCTTGCATAAAGAAAAGGTTTATTACAAGAAGTACAGCATCTATCAAACATCTAGGATGCTTGGAGAGGTTCGAAGCCAATGTGAACTGCTCTGAAAAGCAGTCCCAAAATACCCTCGTTATATAGACTCGCTGTTTTGAGAAATGTGAGACAAAGTCAAACAGATGACAGAGAGACATTCTTGTTGGACTTCACCAAACCTAAACCTTGGGCCATAAATATCTTCTTGACCCTGACCAAACATGCTTTTGACCCTGGGCCCCTTACTGGTCATCTGTTCAAAAACTTCAGAATATATCTTCATACACTACAGTAGCTTTTTCCAGAGCGTTCAACCATCATCTGTTTTCAATATGGATAGTTTGCTCAGTAGTAATTTTTTGATTAGCCTGTATAGAGGACAAAATTATATATATATATATATAAAATTATAGTAAATGAGGGTATTTAGAAATCTTGATGGTAAAATTTTCAATACCATCAAAACACAAACTCATATGGAGATGCTGTATTGAGGATGTATTTTATGTGATGCACACAACATGCCACCAGAGGTCAGCCTCTACTGGTGGAACATGGAAACATGGCGACTGCGAGTGATGGGATACCGTTACAGGACTGTAAACAGTTGGCAAGCAATGACACAGAGAGAGACTGTGGGGAGGAGTAGCATATTTTCACATCTATTTCAACCAAACCAGAGTTTGTGATTGTTCAAACAGTGGACTAACTAAGACAGTTTTGGTGAGTTGTATTTTGTTTCTCTCAAGTTTGAATGAAGTGTCTTTGACCATGTGTTAACAAGACAAACAAGCTAATGTTAGTCTTAGTTCGGTGAAAGAGAGAAACTTGTATTCTGAAGGTTGTATTTCTCTGTTTAAGAAGGAGAAGTGACGTACATATATAATTATTCTCAACATTTAGTGCGCTTATATTGTTTATTTATTAGACTGCAAACTAAGAGAGCTTGTGGAACGTAGTGAACTCATCTTTTGGGGTACAGGCAGCACTGTCATACAGTGTATTGTATGCCTAGGTATACATTTCAGGAGGGTATGCAGATATGAGAAAATAGATACCGCCCAAGCCCAAAAGAAAGACTTTATTCATTACAGAAAACTAGCATCCAGCATAGCACTAGCATGGCGTAACATCGGAGCTACACTGAATCCATTAAATGTGAGCCTCTCCTACATCATGTAAACAAACCATGTAGCTATCAGCTGTGTGCGCAAGATCAAGCTGGAGATATATCCACTTAAAAGATGGGTGAGCAGTCTATTTGCTGTCTTCCCACATTTGTAACATTCCTTTTTAAATTGGAACGCATGTTTTATATTTTGATATTTACTGGAAATATGATATAATATATCCAACAGCAAGTTGCATAGTTTGTCAGTAGCGCTGGTCATTTATCTTACCAGAAACTTTAAGCTCTCTGAAGATCTCCCTCCAGTCAACTGTCACCTTATTTAGGTTTTTGAAGTGAAATAAGAAGGTTTAGTGTCGATAATTTATCATTTCAGCTTACTGATCAGCCGTTCCTCGATCCTCCATTGTTGCGCTTTCAAAGTCGGTTTCAGGAAGAAAATAGAAACACAGCATTTAACAAAAAGTCAGCTCCAAACAGCAGCACTGCGTCAGTCATAGTTAGTCACCTCTTTCATTGACTTCAAATCCAGAATGTTGCCATATTGGTGCAATTTTAGTTTGTCATGCCTCATCTCGTCACCCCAAAACACACATTTACTAAAGTTAAGAGACACAACGTGTGCCACTGTCCCTTTTTCCACCTCTACTGAAATTGATTTCCTTTATGTTGCTGATTCCCTGCTTGGCAGTAAATTGCACATGGCCTGTCAGACACAAGTGGCTTCGTTAGTCCGTTAACGAACATAATATTATGTTAATTTATGTTGTATATTGCTTATTATGAATGCAATACAAGTTGGCTTTAGCACTGTGACATTGTTAGCACAGGTTGCTGATGTAGGCTACTTTTTCATTTGCTGGGTGTCATAATGACAAATGCCGGTTCAGCTGATTTGCATAAAATCCACCGGTTTAAGCTTGTATGGACTAGACCAGGCAAAACCGACCCAACTCTAACCACCAGGTATATTTTCTATTGAATTTAAACTACTTTTCCCTGCCCTACCAAACTCAATCTCCTCCTAGTCAAAATAAGAAATTCCAGTGGGAAGATGTCTTTGACATAGGAAAAAAATACAGTATTATTTTGAATAAATTAAAAAAAATCAGTTTAGGTGCAGTATTCATTTAGCAAGTGAGTGTAAAGCTCCTTTGTAGTAACCTGTTTGAAGTTGACTCAAAACACCTTTATTAGAAATTCAATTCATTGTTCTTTCTGAATTTTTTCCAACAGCCATGATGTGTCTGCTGCCAAGGAGAATCGGATGCGGGTGCCACATCATGCAGGAGCAAACATGAGGCTGTGACGCAACATCGGAATAATATCCAGAAGATCACCACTGGAAGCCTCACACAGACACAGACAGGGAGGAGGAAGGGATGTCACACAGTCGCTGTAACCCCTATAAACCAATAACCCCCATCCCTCCCCTCTGACCTGCACCCCACTGTCAGCCTCCAGAGCCTGATTCACTACTTGTTACGCAACAGGGGTTTATGCCATGTGCTACAGGCTAGTTAAGTATTTATCAAGCCTCTTGTGTAAGCTGGGGACGGCAGGCGGCTGCCAGTTGCCTCTCCCTCCCAATCTCTCCCCTGCCAAGCTTGATCTATTTTTCCTTCCATTAACTGTGTGTGTGCTCACAGGATACCCCCACATGTCACGACCCATCCTCGCAATTCAGCCGCCCCGTTTGTGTGTGCGTGCATGTGTGAGGCTTCAGATGTGACATTTCGTGACAATGCTCAATTCTGATGCAGCGTCATTACTTAACCCCCTGTTGTCCCCTGAGTGATATGCCACACTCCTCCCCTCTTAGAAAAAAAAGAATATGAGTACAAATCCAGCCATACATCACACCAGGATGAGAAGAGGCTGAGACAGAAAATCAAACATGCTGTGATTGAGCTCCTCTACTGCTGCAAGTCACTGTCTCAAGATCTGCAATGATGGTTTGTGACAAAAATCCCATCTGGCAGATCCAACTGAAATTCCCATAATGCTCTGTGGTGGCAGACAGAGAGCGCAGGCCGGGATCCAGTCTGTCAGGAGCCCGCTGGATTACACCCATCACAGGTTTGTCAGCAGAGCCATTTGCAGGAGGGCAGAGCAAAGGGTGGGAAGGACAAATGTTGTCTTGGAGGACAAATTCTGGAAATAAGTAACTGTAGTAGTGACGCAGGGAACATGCCCCCCTTAATATTTAGTATATGCGCATTTGTCCCCCCACCCAATACAAACATGAAAGTAGCAGAGGACTTTTACTTTGACAAAATGAAAGACATGTAAATCATACATTGACGCACAAATGGCATTAAAAAGAAATCACCAGAATGCAGGAAATTATGGTTTGAACATCAAAAGTTTCTGGCAGGGGACCCCCAATCCCCCTGTTTCATATGCCCCCACAATACTGAAACATAACCTACGACCTTGCTTCCCCTTGGTGTGGCCAAAGGCAAGGGGAACAGGAAATAGTTTGGGTAGGGTTGTAAACATAAACTGCAGGAGCTAGCATGCTAACAAACAGCATCCCTTTTTTCTGCTGCTCTTGAACACTGGAGAGCCTCGTGATTTTATGTGTGGAAGTTCAACTGGATCGAACTCTTTGCAAAATGGACGCCTGAAGGTGAATTTTGGTTTAACTGTGCCATCACAGTGAAGCGTCCTGGTATCCTCTGGTTGGCTAATGATGCATACAAAATAAACTTGTAACATGCCAGATTAGACTTTGACCTTGGGCCACCTGGAAAATGTTCCAACATAGCACAATAAATCTTTAAGGGCTTATGTTAAACGCAAGTCACAGGTGTTTTCACTAATTTCACTGATCAATTAGTTTCAAGTTAATTTCCCAAGAAATTACACAGGATGTTCTTTTTGTCAGCCCATATATCGTTTGTCTTCTATTTTAAAGCATTCCTTACACTATCAGGCTGCTGCTAAGCTAACATCAGCCCTGTGGCCGATACTGCTGTCTCTCCCTGTCTTCTCCTCCCCGTGTTCACTCAGCTGTCAGAGGTTGTCCGTCACGCTTGTAATAATTTTATTTTTTTTCTGGGTGGAGAGGAGATGGGGGAGAAAACTGGGGAGCGTCTGTTATCTAGGAAAGGGTTAAAGGAAGCGGGTAGCTTCCATTAATATTTAAATTTGGCACCTCAGTCGGCCATCTCTCCTTACAGCTTCTAAGAAGATGTCGACTCACATCTTTGCAGTTGATGACAGCGCTGTCATCAGTTCCTTCCTGCAGAGCTAAAGAGCAGAAACCACTGAAACTGAGAATTATGACCTCAGACTTTCAGTCTCTGGTGGTGCAGAAGTGGGCGGCAAGTTATCCTTAGCAATGACCTTTGAATGTAAAGGCCTTTAAAGGTCACGTGTTTTGGTTAATTGAAATGGGGGACTTCGGGGTTTGTGGTTTTGTCCTTGCTTTTCTCACAGGTTTGAAGTGGGCATGGCTCTGCTGAAAAAGGTGATATCATGTGCACCAATTAGAATGAAATAATAAGTACTTCCATTTGAATAAATGACATTTGTGTGGTTATTTGATAACATCGCCAGCCACTGTCAATTAAATCTGAACAACAAGCCTCTTTGGTCTGAAAATCTCAACAACTTTTTGATGGATTGCCATGATTTCTTTTACATACATTTATGTTCTCCACAGGGTGAATTGTGAAAACTTTGGTGATGCTCTGAATTTCATCCAATGCCACCATCAGGTCTAAAATTTGAGTACTTATGTGTCAATTCTGGTACATTGAAAGCAAGTCTTCCAGAGTCAAATTCCTTGTATGTGCACATGTACATGGCGAATAAAGCTGATTCTGATTCTGATTCTGAAATGTCAACCTAGCCAATATTTTGGTGTACAGGAGATCTGTAGCCTACTTAGTGTTTAGTGTTATCAAATGTTGGCTTGCTAATACCCCAACAGGGTCTACAGGTCCTCAAAAAGTCTTAAAATGTCTTAAATGAAGTTTTCTTAATGAAAGGCCTTAAAAAATCTTAAATTGTCTTAAATTCAGATTCGATGGGTCTTAAATAGTTTAGGTCACATTACCATGAACATTTCTCCAGCCTGACAGACCCAATAACTGTTTACAATCATTGGACAGATTGAAGAATTGCGATGATAAATAGCGTTTATGACAGATTTTGATTTTGTTATCTTTTAACAATAAACACATTAAACTCACCCAATTGTTGTCATTTTTCCTTTCTGTTCATTTCAAACTGACATTGGTGTGCTTACTTGGAAAGAGCACTTACACGTGTCTCTTTCTCTCACTCACACACACACACACACACACACACATATATATATATATACAAATGTGTGTATATGTAATGTGTATTTCTATTGCAGGTTTGGTCTTAAATTTGACATGAAGAGGTACGAAAAAGGTCTTAAATTTAACTTGGTTATATCCGTGGACACCCTGGTTAAATTAATATGAGAACATCATGCCACTTAGACATCAACATGTTAACATTTTCATTGTGAATCTTTTTGGTGGCCGATCCATCCTGGCTGCCTGATTGGTTTGGGACACGTGCATCTCTCAACACAGATCAGTAGGAAGTGAGATTGCAGTAAATTGCTGACTTCTTCCCGTTTATCTTGATAAACCTGCAGCAAATACACTCAGCGATCTGATTTCATGTAATAAATATGCGCTTAAATAACATAAGTTTTGTTTTTTTCATCAGAGTAGTTTTGACAGTAAAAAATGAGGCTCAGTTTGCAGCACACAGTGTAACTGACTATGCATGTACTGGGACAGAAACACTTCACAACTTGCATCATCCAGTTTTTAAGACTTCTTCAGTATCAGAGTAATTCAGTGATAGTTGTCAGTTCATCTAATGGCACCCAGCAAAAAATGAGCTGTTATGAGCTCATTTGGTGAACTTAATTTTCCAAAATGTCAGCAAGTGTTAAACTCAATCAATGCAAATGTACTCATCCTGTTTCATGTAAAAGTTTATCTGTTCATATTTCTAACCCATCAGACTGCATCCAGAAGACGTTAAAACTTGTTTTAAAAGTCTTAATCAATAACATTCTGAATTATACACATTATTTTTTTCCAGAGCTGATGATGGGAGGAGCTAACGAGTAAGCCATTTTGCTTCATCTAATCTCTGCTGAGAGTTGGACATGCTCAGTACCAATCAGGCAGCTGGGATGGATTGGGCAGTGACGAGCCTGTTTGCATGCTGATGTTAGCATATGGCCGAAAGCGCCACTTTGCTGAGGGCGAATATGAGTTTCCAAGGATAGCGAGGGAATGACCCACCCTACTCTCCCTCAGATTGGCTAGTAGTCGTTGCCTTCGTTGGTTGGATTGGTTAGGTTTAGGCAAGAGTTGTAAGATTGGGGAGGATTAGAGTAAGAATGGCAGGGTAAGCCAGATGCACAGTAAAGCAAAGTAAGGTAGGCAATTTCTTCGCTATCCTGGCAAACGCAAATTATTGTGCTGAAGCCTTATGTTGTGTTCACACCAGGAGCAAACACACATAAGCCCGTGAAGAGAGCCTGAGCAACACTTAAATGGTGACTCTGCAATAATGCAGCTGTTGCGTCATTGCACACAGTGTGAACACAACATTACAGAGCAGCTAGTTTTCAACTCAAAATGATTAAACCAAAAGATGTTTTCAGATTTTAACTTAGATTTGTGATTATTCAGTTCTTAGTATGTAATGTCATTAAGACAAGCTTTGGTTTACAAACACGTTTCATGGC
This sequence comes from Epinephelus moara, assembly GCF_006386435.1. Classification (NCBI taxonomy): domain Eukaryota; kingdom Metazoa; phylum Chordata; class Actinopteri; order Perciformes; family Serranidae; genus Epinephelus; species Epinephelus moara. The sequence continues at coordinate 8,690,446 of NC_065528.1, forward strand.
CTCTCTATAAAATGTGCTTCATAGAAAGGATGAAGGGCAAATATTTTCCCAGGTAAGAGAAATCAGAAGGCTGAGTGTGTGAGCAGATTGTGAGCAGATGGTAGATTACTGTGACAAGAATTGGCACTGCTAAATATTACAAATGAGAAACAACACACACACACACACACACACACACACACACACACACACACACACACACACACACCAAAATACTGTTTATTTAGTACTTGATACACACTAGCTATTGATCAGCTGGGCTGTGAGTCATCAATTACAGTAAGTGTGACACAGCACTTATCAATGTGCAATAACATCCCCCTGTTCTTCCCACAGCGATCACTCTGGAGACAAGTGTTATGTCTGCTCTTGAACGGAAAATTGCAGAGATGGAATATTCACCCCCACACGCTCTGAAGCCGAATGCCTTGCCTGGGCGCTCAAGAGTCACAACTAAGGTCCCATTTGCATTTGATGGTCTCATTAAACAGCCCATTAGGGAGCCTCGCTGTGTGGATGGGAGGCTTTGTGTGGCAATTTGCAGTTTGATGGCCACGGGATGCGTTCCTGCACTGTTCTGCCAGGTGCCCTTGAGAAGTACGTGGCATTTCTCCTCCTAATGGAGGCTCCGCAGTTAGTTTTTGAAAACATTGTTTAGTCTGAGAAGTCATTATTGGGCCACAGTTTTGACACAGTGGCAAATTCTGGCTCTGATAATGATGCCATCCAGCTCACATAAATAAATATTTCACTTGTCTGTACCTATGATCTACAGGGTTGTTGCCATAGCAATTCCAACTGACTTCCTCCAGGCTCTGGGTTATTATTCTTAAACAGTTTTGATGCTTGCTCATCAGTTTCATTGAGAAATTAGAGGTCGAGGCCATCAAACAATACAGCAGATGCACATGGGAGATAAATTAAGAGAAAAAATGAATAAATGATTGGTGTGACATACAGTCTCACTGAATGGTGGGATGAGTGATGATGCGAATCATGTTATTGCCTTTACAGTCACTGGATCTTAACATAGCCGAACGCCTAAGGGAGAATTTATGATGACATGTTCAACTGCACTCTCCAAGGCAGTAGCTCAGTCTGACATCTCTCCACTTTGCGCATGTATTGGTCCTGTTTTTGCATGTGTGTGTATTTCGGATCTGTGTGTTAATGACCCCTCAGGAGATTAATAAAGTATATATAATTAAAAATTACCATCATCAAAACAAATGGATGAATGCTCTTCATTCCTACAGTAGAGTTTGGCACACTTGGCACACTGGCACACAAGGTGTACCAGGAGCTTTGCATTTCATTGTGCAATCCAGTATTGTTCAATGACAATAAAACTCTGAACTTTGAACCGTGTTCTAGAGGCTTGTGGTGACCCAATGTTGAATTCACACTGCACAGTGTCAGCCTGGTAATGGCCCTTGTAGTGTGTCATAATGGAGGACAACCAATGTAGCAATAACTTCTGGGATGTGGTCTGTGATGATGACTCAGAGGAGTACAGAATGCTCTTCCACACTACTATTGCATGGCAAAGCAAAATAATAATGCCGTTTTTTTGAAATTCAGTGATCCTGAACTGTTTGACCCTGTCATCTACCTTGAATCAGAAGTATTTTACACAATTAATCACACCAATCCCTGCCCTGTGACTTGGACCTAAAAGTCTTGCAAGAATTTATGATTATCACCACAAACGTTATTGAGTGTAATGTAACGTCATTAGCCCACTACCACAGCTGCTACAACCCATACAGCCTGTGGTGTGGTGATGTCAAGCGGGGCGTATTTGACAGAGTCTGCAGTTCAGCATGCAACAATGCCACCAAAACGTTTGAAAGTATGGCTACATGATTGTGGCATCTGGTGACATTTTACGCAGCCAAAGGCTTCCATTCATTCACATGATTGATATCGAATGAAGTAGAAAAAAACTGTATCTAATAAAGCACTTTATTATTATCAGTATCACTTTAAGGGATTGGTATTAATGCTGGTATCGTAATTCTTTAAACATACCCAGCCATAAGTGTCTTATCCCAGCATTATTTATGTTGGTTCTTTCTTTTTATTTGTCAGCCATCTTTACATGGAGTAGTCGTGGAGTAGTGTTGCACTCTGCCAACTCCAGTGTGTCCCATGTTAAAGTGATATTGAGCAGTTTTTCACAGCTGAAGAAAAATGTATAAAAATATCCATAGAAGCCTGTCCAGCATAAACCACCTACCTCTCTTCTGTCCATCCATATGAGTAAGGTCCAAACACTCATTGTTTTGCCAAAATGTGGCTAATTTTACTGCTTCCATTTTTACTCATCATGTGTGATCCCTTCAAGAACACAAGCAGGTGCATGCCTTAGTTTGGAGAACGCTCCCTCCAATTGGTCTGTCCTAGTTCATATATTGCCCATATTGTAGTTTACGTACAGGCAACAAAACACTGAAGTAATTTCTTTCTTTCTTTCTTTCTTTCTTTCTTTCTTTCTTTCTTTCTTTCTTTCTTTCTTTCTTTCTTCAGTAGATGCATGACAGAAACTTGCTTCAAGTACCAACTCAGCTGTGTTGTTTATAATAAGTGCAGCACCAGATTCAGACAGTTGTGCATTAAAGGGGAACTACGCCCAGTTTTAGAATTCACACATTACTCCCGTGGTCTAAGACAGTCCAAAACTCATATTTGTGTTGTCATCAAGTCTAAGTCTGGAACTGTTTCATAAACCCTTTTTAGATAGGAATTGTGCAAAGTTGCAGGAAAGCCCAATCAGTCTTTTTTCAGCATTGGCAGTACAAAAACAAAATCAGGGAGTGCAGCGAAATGCTGCCTGCCTACTTTTGTTTATACAGAATGCGCCTTTTCGGGGCAATGGGGGGCGTGAGCAAGTAACAAAATGTGTAGCTCAGTGTGTGGTGTAAATAGTGACGTGGGAGGGAAGCCACGGCTGGTCAGTCCTTCTGCGATTCTCTTGTAAGTCGGCCTGTTCTTCACCGTCCCCGTCATTTGACGGTTAATGGCCTCTTCGTTTGCGAGGACAAGGAGGGCGCGCAATTCCTTGTCTCCCCAGTTGCTCATCTTTACAGTGTCTGTCAGGTTTGTGTTTCCCTCTTGCTACTAGCTGCTCGCTAATTTCTGCTATCAGCTGTTTCCTGTTTATCCACCGCCAGTGGGTCGCATGTGCGGCGTCATCAACAGCTCCTCCCGTTGCGAAAAGCCGCCTTGGTCTGTTTAAACTAAAAGGGTTCCGCCAATATGACTAACCTTCGAGGCGGAAAATTGGGCACCTCAGATCAACTTGCCAATCCGGCTCTGTGTGTCTAAACGCTCACAGCTTGCCGGCAAAACTGCCCAACATTCGTGGAAAATCTGGCAGTGTAAAAGGGGTTATAGATACATGTTGGAGATGACACTGAGAGCACCCAGAGGAATGTTCTGAGTGTATGGGTACATTTTCTGTTTCCTGAGAACATTTTCCTTGGGTCCAGACCTTCCGCCTACTTCCACTAGTTGACTGATTCGTCCGGCATCATGACATGAAACTGTGGTTTCTCGGTTGAAATAAAAAAATGACCAATGAGCGCCGCTGGGGGACTCACATTGTCAAGCAGGTGTTGAGCGTTGTCAAGCAGTGTGAAGGAACCAATGAGTAGTAATAACAACAACAGTGACCAATTTAGACGAGATCGACACTGCTATAGGGGCTGTTCTAAATCAACATATCGCCTGAAATAGTAGTTTGTTTTGACTTCACTCCGCTCCACGCTTAATACCTGACAAAACAACTATGTTGACATGACTTTGTATCAGTGTAGACTTAAGATGATGGTCTCCAGGGATTCCCCCCAAAAATCAGTTAGAATGGGCACAATGTCAGACTCATGCCTCATTTCCACACAGTATTGTTTTGTGTCAGTATTTATGTAAAGTATACAGAGTGTGGGCAGAGTGTTTAATGCAAGGAAACACATGTCTGTCAGATGTGTAGCCAGCTTCCTTGAATATTTTGTGAAAAGATGTATGATCCACCATTCATGCACTCTATGTTACACAGCTAGCATCCTACCAATTGTTAGGCAAACATGCTGTTGAACTTTTCACTTAGAAAAAATGTATAAATAGAGGTGTATTATGTTCATAAGTCTGTTCACTAATTTGTTGTGATGCTAACTTCCTGTAGCACATTGCATGCAAACAAAACACGGAGTTTCATAAACACATTGATAACGAAGGGTCTCATAGGAATTAATGGACTTCTGGTTGACTTTGGTTTTGGTAAATCTCATTGCAGAATATTTGTACTACAAAATGTGTTTTCAGTGATACATACTTTGGCATGTAGTCCATAAAACTTGCATGTTTGTGCTGAGTTTGACACAAGGATGAAAGAAAACATCTTGTAGCGCTTGTAAAACAGCTTTCAGTATGCGTGACTTGTGCAGTAGCAGAATGGAGCGACATGAAAAGCTTTTAAAGCTGCCTAAGGTAACTGTGGAACTCGTATGAAATTAATGAACTTAATGGCAAGAAGGCATTAAAAACTACTGTGAGTTTGTGCTGCACACCAAAGGGATGGGGGAGCTGTGAGTGGGAAATTGTATTCAAACATAAGGAACTCTTGAGCATAGTGTGGGCTGCCACGTCAGATGCCTTCCATTCACTGAGGAGATCTCATCTGATTACAAAATGTGACCTCTTCATTCCGGGTCAACGCTCTCCACTGGATTCAGGAGCTGCTGACTCAACCGCAGGGGCAAAGTTCACAGAGGAGGCAGAGTAAACGTCACAGGCTTACTTTCTAAAAACGAAAAACTCTCTTTCTGTCTGAATTAAATGAGCAAAAACATTAAGAATTTCAGTGATGTTCCTGCTGAAACTCTTCATTCCTGCCGGATGTAATTATATCCTGCTTACTGGCGCGTTACAATTTTTGCCCGCTGTCAACACGTTATTCTTTATTTGTTGCTTAATTGGCTGCAGAAGCTCGCAGGCGTGTCTCCCCTCAGTCGCAGAGTGTCCTTCGTCTGTTAATAATGCAGAGGGATGGTGAAACTTTAATTTTCAACTTGAATGCATTTGCAGTAACTATCTGGTGTGCATTTCCCCTCCTCTCACAGTCAGGTCACTGTCACTGTGTGCAAACAAAGCGGAACTATTTATACACTTAAAACTTGATAGGCCTTGTGAATCAACATGAACAATGTGATAGTGGATCCTAGAATGAGACGCCCCGACTGAAATACTATGCTCAGGGAGGGCTGTGACATTTCAGATAACATTTAGAGGCCCGCTTAATTAATATGAGCAAGGGTGTGTTTGCAAACCCACTTTGCAAATTCAAATTTATTTCCCAATTACTTCAAAACAACTGCTCTCTTAATATGCCTAAGTCACTCTTTGTCAACTAACTCACTGTTTTGTTTCCCAACATGGCCACTGGCACACATACAGGCCCACACAGTTGCTTTAAAGCTAAAATGCTGCTCTGGACTCTGGGTTGTTGCATCAGTCTGTAAATCAATCAAGAACTGCTCAGTTCTGTTTGTTTGTATTGCACTAAAGAGGTTGCTCATGACTTCTATTGCATAGCACAGCATGATGCCCAACATATTTAGGTTTTGTTATGATAGTATTTCAGTTAGCTGGTTGGTCAATCCATGACTTGAAATATCATTTTATTTAAAAAAAAAAGCCAGGATTTTTATATATATATATATTAGGGTTGGGAATCTCTCTGTGATAGACGATTCGATACGTATCTAGATACACAGGTTACGATACGATTCAAAAACGATATATTTTTAATACAGAACGATTCGATACGATTCGATACAGTGTAGGAACGGTACGATTCGATACGATTCTATGGTTAACATTTGTTGATGTAGACATTAATCATACATTGTAAAATAAAGAAGCCAATTCTATAAAAGTGACATTCTTACAGTATTTTCAAATTTGTAAAAGACCACATCCCCAAGCATTGTTGCTGTATGGCACTGGCAAAAATAAAATAAAAAGTCAAACAACAACAAAATCACATATCAAATGTATTTAATTTTAGACATGGACCAAAAAAAGTCTTGCTGAATGAACATAATTTTGTTGGATGGGATCAATATAAAAATGAGAAGAAGTTTTAAACTTTAAGTAAAGTGAACTTTAAGTAAACTTTAAGTGTTTTAAACCTACTTGTTGTGTTGTTTTTATGGTATTGTCTGTGTTTTTGTATGTATCTTATATGGACTTGAGTCTGGAATAAAGTTTATTATAACGCTGTACAATATAAACATAAAGCAGAATAAAATAATAACATGCAATGTAGGGGCAGTATCTGACATCTCCTGTTATTAGTTGATATCATGGACTGTGATGACTAGCAGCTTATCACTGTCAGCATGTCAGACTATTTCTCTGTTTGCTACACACATCTTATAAAAAGATAAATCACTTTTCTATAATACATCAATGATATTTCAATGGAATAAATTACTTATTGACTTATTCATACTTCAAAAACAGCATCAATAAGTGATTAACATAGGGGGGATCAAAATAAAATAAATAAATAAAATAAAAATCAACCAGCCACCCTCCTCCCCTGACAAGTAAAGAACAGTCCCTAAAGTGCGCTGAGGTTTGTGGAAATGTGAACCGCTCATTTCTCCTCTGACACGTCACATACCTGAGTGCTGCCAGGGCTTGCCTGGTATTTCTGGGCAGTCATGACACCGACGAAGACTTCTTGGACCTGGAGCTGGGCTTGTCGGTCGCCGGTAAGCCGTTATCATGCGCCGCCGTATTTGACAGGAATACGTATTTCTGTCTGTGTCTGTGACCCCGCGTTCAACCCACAACCGGCAGGATTCGCTTTTAGTTTCTGCTGCGGCTTGGCTGCTCCCTGGTTTATCCAACCAGCATTAGCTTCTGTTCCTCATCTCCACCGGTCAAGCTGGCGCTGATGTTTACATCCATTATCGTTGTCAGTAATGTCAACATTGTCAGCTACGGAGCATGCCGCAGGCTCTTGCGTTGTTTTCGAGATGCAAACTGTTAAAGTCAGTCAACCGATTGCTAGTCTTGCGATAGGCGAATCCATGACTCTACAATTGATTCATCTAAGGATTCATGGCTGATTCATATCGATTGAGGAGGCTGCTACCGACGTAGCCGTATCTCTCGCTTGTCAAACCGGATATCCGGTCGTATCGGTTAATCGTTCCCAACCCTAATACATATATATATATATATATATGTATGTTAAAAAACTCAGAAACACCATTTAAAACCAAGGCTGAACTCAGAAACACCATTTAAAACCAAGGCTGTTGGTGCGTTCCATTTATCTCGGAAGTTGGAAATTGGAGCAGGGATTAATGTTGGATTTTGAGGTCATGATTCATTCCTCTGACTTTCCAGGTACAAAATCCGACCTCAGGGGGCGTTCCAGTTAAAATTTACGACTATGAACTTGGAAATTCTAACTTTTCAGTGCAAATGGAATGAACCATATACGGGTGTGAACATTCCCCTCATGCATGGTTGTGCACAGGACAATGGATTTCATATTTTCTTATGTTTTTGACTAGGGTCTGTTCATTGTCATTGGTAGGCTATATTCCTGTGATCCATACAAGCAGCAACCTCCAGCACTGTAAAATGAAGCCAAAAATTGCAGTTCTTTAAACGGCCACTTGAGGCTGGCTCCAGAAGTGTGTCAATCCCCATAGACATCCATGTTAAAATGCTGGACTCTAAAGCAGACATAAACATGTTTACAGTGCAAGAAATAGTATTGGTCTCTATAGCTAATTTCCCCGTTCATGACAACTGTACAGGGGGTGAATTTTTATATAACTGACCTGTTTACATTTTTTACCAAGGCTTAAAGTTATGCATAATTAAGGGCAGTACACTTTGAGTGACAGTCTAGCTACTGATAGTGTCCTCGGCTTCTCAGTCAGATCCGCTCCTCACTCCTCCACAGCGCCAGCTTTTTGTCCAAGTATGGCAACTTCTGTCTCCAAAAAACCAAGATGGCAACCACTGTGATGCTGAAGGCTTCAAAACATGAGACCACAAACCAAAGGGTGACAACACAATGAATAGTTTTTTTTTCCTTAGCAATGTCCTGCCCCAGGTCAAATGCTCAATGTATTCCTGGGTCAATATGTTGAAATCATAGCCTACTGATCCTTGAAACTTATGCCCTCAAATTTGTAGGCAAGACAGTTTTCTTGACTTTAGACAAGATATTGCCACAGTGGCTGAATGGATTTTCACCATTGAAACTGCATTTGAAACATCAATATCCCATGTCTCTTTGCAAATTGAACCGCAAAGCTAGCCCTTACCAGTGTCTTACCCCAGGAACAGGCTAAGGTCGACCCTGCCCTGGACATGTTGTGTGGCTGTCCAAATTAAATACATTCGTCTCTCATGACTGTCAACTCCAGGTAACATTTATATCTATATCTTGACAAACAAATGAGTGTCATAAAACAAAATTATGTTCTGCTGTTCTTTCTGACTTACAAATGACATCTCCTGAAACCCATGGCCGAAATTAGCCCTTCAGAGATGTCAAATCAGGCCTTTGGTTACTTCTAATCAACTAAAATACGTGTTTATCCAAAATGTGTTAATTCCGTGTAATTCTAGTTGTCACCAAAATGCCTCCCTCTGAAAAGAAAAAGAGCATGAAAAGAAGCAGCGACAGGGTGTCGACGGAGCAACATTTGTGCTTGTTTATTAACTAGGCAATTAGAGCAACTCTGTTGGAGCAGAAAGCAGCTTTTCAGATGACACACTCAAATGTTGACACCACTGCTAATGTTTAAAAGTACCATACAGAGAATTCAGTAGATTGATGCTTTTTATGTCCATGCTAAAAAGCTTGGATCCAAAAATGGAGCTTAAAATAAACTACCATTCACACTAAAACTCCCCGCTGCACATTGTCAATGGTAATAAAGGTGGCAGTTAGTGCGAACCTTCTCCAAACTTCTATCTCTATGTCTGTCCATTTGGCTGATAGATCTTATGGGAAATCAGTTAGTAGGCTTTTACTGTATCCTGTTGTTTCTGAATTAAAACCTCTATATGTAAAAAACAACAACATTTATATATATATAGAAACAATTCATTAATAAAGTTTCCCTGCAGGTTTTCCAGAGTAATTTTCCATCACTGTGATCAGAGAGGAGGGAGCAATCAATATCTGTCCAACCAAGCTTTCCCACTGTAACCACAGTCTTCTAATGTTGGCCATTAACACCTGTATCAGTCTGGGTTAACTACTGTGCACACTGTCTATCTTTTTAACCTTAGGAGAGGGTTTCCCATTTATGTTTTCACCACTGGGGTTTTCAAAAGGAGGAACAGTTCTGTACAGCGGTGGTGGAGAAGTTGGTGGCAGTGTCATGGCTCCAGACACAAACTTGTGTTGACATTTTTAGGCTGGTGTGTACTGCGTTTAAAGCATGCACACAAGTTTCATTCCTATGCAGCAAGGCTCTGAGGAGTGTCTGTTGATGTTACTTCTGTATCTTCTAAAACTGCCCTGTCTTCTGTTTGGTGCACTTGAGTGTAATTTAAATACTGTTGCTCACAGGATCCAGTTCAGTTTGAAGCTCATCAGATATCCTGCTGACAGCCCAGGCTGCCTCCATAACTGCACACTCAGTGGTGAGCATTTTGTTCAGAGAAGGAACTTCCTTGTTATTTGAAACGTTTAAGTCCAAACGCTCATAAAATGAACTCACTCACATTTGCTTTCACAAAATGAGTGCTGGTGTGACAATGAAGTACACAGACGTTACTGCATAAAGAAACTATTTTGCTTACAAAATATCCTGTCTTTTACATTATCCTCTCTTTTTATTTGGCCATTTTCCACAATCGATATGTTGTTTTGTAAAACAGATAAGATATGAGTCTCCTTTGGGATGCATTAATGACAGTAATTGATGCAGGAATTACTGAAAGTGTTGAGTTTAAGTTATAACTTGATGTTAGTGGCAATGAGTCTTTAAGTTAAAAGGAAATGATTGTCTGAAATGCTTGTGCTTGCAAAAAAATGGATAAAAAAAGGACTCTTTTGTGATGTAGAGATATGAATATCTAAGAGTAGGGCTCCAAGGTGGAGGCCTAATTGCATTACCGATATGGGTTTGATACCAAGTTCATGACAACTTGGCATCATGGAGATGGAGGTACTCACCTAGGTAGCCAAAGTGACCTGGCCCAGCATCGGCCCAGACTCTGCACACCAGAAGATATAAGTCGGACCACATCCGGTTGCCCGACTTGACTGAGATTTGGAATGAATGAGAGGAATCATACCAAACAAACTGGCCCAGTTCCAGCTACTGACACCATCATCACTGGGCCATTATCAAAAAATGACCTGGCCCAGCATTGGCCCAAAGTCGGCATGCCAGAAGAAACAAGTCAGGCCACATGGGGTTACCAGACTTGTCTGAGACTCGGGATGAATGATGCCCCAGAATTGGGTGAAATAAACTTCCCCGATTGCCATTGCAGACACTGCCATCACTGGGCCGTTATTAAAAAATGACCTAGCCTGGCATCAGCCCAAACTCTGCATGCTGGAGGAAATAGGTCTGGACAGGTCAGGTTGCCTAACTCAGCTGAGACTCAGGATAAATGACATCCCAGAATCAGGCCATATAAACTGGCCTGATTTCGGTTACTGACACTGCTATCACTGGGCATGGTCAGACAGCAAAAAAAGTAACACTTTCTATTGTGAAATCTGTCGTGGGTATGGTAAGAACCCAATAGCAGCACCAAAAAGAGAAGGACAGTTGGTAATAGTCTTTAAGGAAACCACTTGCAACACAATGAACAAACAGGCAAGTGAAACAGCAAGCAAGAGTAACTTGTAGGCCTGAGGCTTCTGGGGGCACAGGTTTAGTCCAGGAGCTGAAGCACAGAGCTAGTGAGTCAGTAGCATCTGCTGGTTGCACACAAATGGCAAACAGTTCAGATGTGTGCAATGGTACTGTGAGGGAGTAGGCAGAAGGTAAGGTCTGATGAGCAGGGAGTCTGGAACCAGTAGTTCACACGGGAGAAGCCAACACACCTGTGCGGAGCTGACTGTTGGCAGCAAGGATCTTGACAGTGGCGATGATGAGTGGATCCTGCAGCGCGCACACAATGGCAGAATGTGCAGCCATGTGGTGAGGTAATCACCAGCACAGGAAATCACAGGCAGCAGAACAGGTAAACTCACTATGAAGAGCTAGGTGACGGTCTCTCCAAACAGCCACGGGAGACAGGCAAACAGAAACCAGGAATGTAGAAGCAGAGCTCTTGGTCGGGGACAGAAGGCTGAGTGGTTTACCGGGGACCAGACAAAGCAGGAGAATCAGTGATGGGTGAGGTCAGCAACATGGAAGTAGTCCGGGAGTAAACACTGGAAACACTGAAAGAGAGTATGAAAAAGAACAATCTGGCAAGGAGAGTCTGTGAAGCAGGAGTCTTTATACTGGCAGGAAGCTATGATCCACAAGTGAGAGCGGTTGGCTTGATGAGCTGGGTGTGGTGGACTGGCAGGAGTGGGAGATGTGTGGGCAGGTCATAGGCTGGTAGGTAGGTGTAGTGGGGAGGCAGGGTTAGTGGAAATTTACTGGGTTAACTGACAGAGGGGCATGTATGGCAGGTCGACAGTGACCATTGTGACAAAATATTTTTTTTTAAATGACAGCTAGGGCTGGATTCACCTGCAGCATTCGTTCTGTCATGTTTGTGTCTTTGCTGTTCATCATCACTAGTCTGTAACTCCCGTGTTTTTCCTGTGATAACAAGTCAAAAATTCTGCCTTGATGAAGGACTGTGGGGGCTGTAGGAAAATGGTAATTAAAAAAATTACCAGAAAGTTTTCAAGAGTTAGTAACAATTAAAAAATAAAACTAACTGTTTTGTCAGTTATATAATGGCCTTGACAGGCCTCCCAGCTGGCCCAGTGACGCTGCTCACCAGTATGACACTGTGGTTATCGATGCAGCTCTCCGGTCTAATTGTAATGTGAAAGATTGCATGGCTAGAAAAGCACCCCTGAACACCTCCAGCGATCTGGCCTGCTGTCTATTCCTGTGCTACTGGCCAGCATGACTCAGGGAAATATTCACTTATGAGTTTCTGACATGGAAGGCACACGTGGGAAGGCTTCCTCTTGTGGGAAAGCGTTGGATGACAGATCTGACCTTTGGGCTCGTGCCAGATATCTCTCAGAGAGCGTTGACGCGGAGCAGCGCGCATGGTGTTAGTAACACTCTGGCTGGTGCTGCCTGATGGATGAATCACACTGAAATCCGTACAGTCTTTGCCTGGCTTTGTTCAGGGTCAGGAGCAAGAGATTCAGTATGAGTCCATCTGTGTATTGCAGTGCCTCGTCACTGAGAATGTGATCTGCAATGTAGGTTAGAAGTTTCTACATTTAATAACAACCCAGACAGTACCAGACCTAGCACATTCTGCGCCCTAGGCAAGACCCCCCAACACACACACAAATACCTTAGCATTATTACTATCTTTTATATTTATTGAATTACAAAGAACAACAGCTAATGAGAGGTCAACTTGCAGATTTTGTCTTCTTTTTCCTTTTTGTCTTTTAATTTCCTCCTACTGTTTTGCTCTCTACACATACACTCCACTCCACCATACCCACCAATGCTCTAGCATGTTCTAATGATCACTCCACTCACTACTAGACCGACTGATAGCATTAGATCTTTGGATTGTTTTCTATTATGCCTTTTTTTTAAGTCTTTTTTTTCTGGCTGGTGCCCTAAGCGGCCAGCTATTTTCATCTGCAGGAAATCAGTTCAATTGTCTCTACATTTAGTGCAGTGCTGAACAAAATTGGCCATTCTTGATTAGAAGAACCCCTCACTCATGTTTAGAGCAGTTTATTTACACTCTTGAACATTTACTCCTTCAATTTTGTTAGTTCTGACACGTGAGAAAAATGCAGTTTCAGCTTTGGTGGCACCAAAAGACAGCTGTGACTAACCCCAAAAATATGAGCCTTTTTCATAGAGAATGCAATCTTCAACAACAGCAAAAAACGACTCCAAAATAGAGTTTTTTATTAATGCATGCTGGGAGGGCTTCAACAAAATGAGATGAGTCTGGATTGATGCTCTTTTTTAACAGCCTCTTTGTGTTATTTAACTGGCATTGACATCAGGAAGAAGGCAACATTATCATAAAAATGCAGACATCTACCACGCTTGGATGAAATTATAAGACTACCCCTCACCTTTAATTCACCAACACTCAGTCCAATAATCAGGCTGCTTGTGATCCTTGTGATTAAAAAATAAACAAAGTTCTTAGTTCTGATGTAACTCGGCTAACGAACAAAATAAAAGATAACAAATAAAGATGAGAATGAGCTGTAAGTGTAATCACGCCCAGGTTAATCCCCAGGTAGACCAACAGGTGGCACAGCATTAAGGCAGGTGCCAATTTAATATCTGTCATCAGTATGAGAGGTGTAGCAGTTTCTCTCATACTGGCAGGGCAGATATTTATCCTGGATAACACAGAATGCAGAAAAAAAACTTGGATGACTTTTTACATTTTAAATCACATGGGCTCCTTGGCAGGTCCACCACTGTTCCTTATCATACATATCTGGCTGAACAAATGAACCAAAATAATAAAATGATGCACAGTGATGGCATCTAGAATTTTCAGTGTGATCCAGTTGTGCAGCTACAAAAACAGGTCTTGGATGTGAATATTTAATTCTGTATAACTGTGACATCCATCTGCCGATGATGTCTGAGAGATGTGAAATTATGTGTTCACCTCCTTCAAAGTATAGACACTTTTTTTTTGGTAACACACTAAATAAGATGATGGTGAACATGGTAAACATAACACTTCCTAAACATCAGAATGTTGTCATTCTTAGCATTTTAGCATACTGATGTTAGCATCTAACTCAACACAATCCTGCGCCTGAGTGCAGCTTTACAAAGCAGACTCTGAGGACACATTTACACTAGGATAATCTGGGGTACTCCGTTCGACTGGGCGGGGAACGCTGAAAAAAATTTCACACCTTCATTTGGTTCAGTTCACTTTCACACTGCACTTTTTAAAGTAGACCAAACCGCCTGGACAACATCACGCAGTTACAACAGCTGCTCGTTTGGGGGCGGTATTGCCTGAAACGACCACTGACCAGGAAGAAAAAAAGCATGAGGAAGAAGAATCCCAGCTCATCGACTCGCCAGGCCTGAAAACGGAAATCCATCCCCTTCAGCCAGCTTTGTCACCACAAAAACACCAAGCACCAAAATCCACTGCGCTCTACGTCACTTCCTCTCTTTGGTTCACTTCCTCTCTTTGGTTTGCTGGATAGTCCGTTTGCATTTCCCACTGCAAGTGAACCGCACCAGGGTTCACGTGCAAGTGAACCAAGACCCCCAGTTTTCAAGCAGACCAGAGTTTGCTTGTTTGGTCCGAATGAGTCTGAATGAGTGTTCACACCACTCCAAATGAACTGAACTATCCGTGGAAGCAGACCAGGGCCTGTTTAAAACGGACCAAATTGCGCCAGTGTGAATGTGTCACAGTGTCGCGCTGTGTCAAGTTGTTCAAGGGGGGATATCTTAAGTCAAACCTCAATATTTCATTGATGTCTTCACATGGATCTTATTGACTCAATTTCCCCAATAACTTAGGTAACCTTAAACTGTATAAATAAATTAATTAATGTTTTTAATTTTGAGATTTTCAGAGTTATAATCATATGGATTTATTTAATAGCTTTAATTTAATAGCTCCTCACAGTATTTACATTCTGTAATTAGTCCGCAGTTCCTGCACATGATTCTAATTGCCCGAACATTATTGTTTGTAATTTTATCTAGCTGACAGAAGCCACTCTGATTGCAGATAGCTCTCCAACGAAGGATGATCTAAGGTTTGTAAAGTTACCATTTGCTATGATTGGTAAGCAATTTATCTTAAATCCAGTATTAAATCAAATTAGATTTAGCTTTTAATAAGGCAGACATGCTACAGTTTTGAGATGCAGCCTAATGATTGTTCACAAACTCTGGACATAACCTGAAAATGAGAGATATGTATCTGACACATCAGAATAACAGGTGCAGCCAGCCAACGGTAGTTTAGGCAGAAGGTGACCACAACAAGCATGGAGCCAGCTCTTAGACAGCTAACTACTTTCTTTTACACCAAAGTGCAAGTTTAAAACATTTAATTGCTATGCATGAAAGTTTAACTTGAAGATTCTCCTTAAATTGACATACATACATTGACAGATCATGTCTTTAGTGGAGAGCCCCCACTCTGTCTATGGTGTTGTTGAACTACAACAAGGCACAGTTCACTACAGGGAGTGGTGTAATCTGCTGCTGCTGAAGTTGATCACTTTTACCAGAGAAGAAAGAATGAGAAGCCTTATAGATGAAAAATCAGCTTTTGTGTTTTGTCAACTAGTCAAATGTCATATTTCTACACCCAAAATTTGTAACATAGTATTCTGTTGAAATTAATCTCAAATACTACCCATAACATACCCATTCCTGGACCCCCTGCAGTTTGCCTACAGAAGCAACAGACCTGTAGATGACGCAGTCAACATGGCCCTCCATTTCATCCTCCAGCACCAAGACTCCTCAGAAACCTACTCCATGATCCCTGTTTGTGCTCTCTGCATTTAACATCATTCCTGCTCTGCTGCAGGACAAGCTCTCCCAGCTGTACGCGTACGACTCCGCCCGCAGCAGGATCACAGACTTCCTGTCTGAAACTGGGGAAACGTGTCTCAGAATCCTGAAACATCAGCGCTGGTTCCCTTCGGTGCTGGGTCCTTTCCCCTCTGCTCTTCTCCCTGTATACAAACAGCTGCACCTCCAGAGTCACAAGTCCTCACAAGTCCCTCAGGCCACACCAGCCTCATCAGACTCATCTCTGGTGGGGCTGAGTGTGCCTGGTGCAGACAGAGCAACCTGGAACTCAATTCTCTGAAGACAGTAGAGATGGTTGTGGGTTTTAGGAAGAACTCAGCCTCCACAGCTTCCGTCACTTTGTGTGACTCCCCAGTCAACACTGTGGAGTCTTTCTGCTTCCTGAGCTCCATCATCTCCCAGGACCTCAAGTGGGAACTGAGATTAACATAGTGCTAGTGTAGTAGTGACACGGTGCTGGTAATATACATTTATGAATAAAGAATCACTTAAAAAACTCACAGAAAACTTGAACTTTGAGAGCCTTGATTATTTTGTAGTATCTATTTTTATTAGCTACACAAATGTCATAGTTCAAGGTGTTAGTGTCAGTGTGTATTTTTGCCTGTCTGTTGGTCAGTCCATCTCTTCAATGCAGACTAAAATATCCTAACAACTAGTCAATGGATTGCCATGAATTTTTGTACAGGCATTCATGGCTCCAGATGATGAATCCCAATGACTTTAGTGATCCTCTGACTTCCCATCTAGTTCCATCACAAGGCTGACATTTGTGGTTTTGGGCGAAACGTCTCCACAACTGCTGGATGGCTTACAGTTAACTTGTGACTTTCCTTTGGAAAACTGCTGTGGATTTTGAGACATGGTGATGTTTGGAAAGCCACTGATGCAGTATTTATAAAAAAAAAAAAAAAAAAAAAAAAGCTACTCAGTGTTTAACTTGGTCCTGAATCCTGGCACCTCTTACCCTTCACAAGTGGATCACTATTAGATGTGCAAGGTCATATAGTGGGCCAGATTGGACCTTTTGGTGGGCCAGTTCTGGCCCCCAGGCCGTATGTTGACACCTTTGGTCTATACTGTAATTTTATTATGTTGGTTATCTGCACACACATCTATTCCATGTGCAGGAAGTTTCTCCTCATCCAAAGTAAGGCTCTGTAAGGACAGAGGGTCTTGTAGTCTGGACAGATTAAAAAGCCCCTTGAGGCAAATTTGTAATTTGTGATATTGGGCTTTATAAATAAAACTGACTTGACTTAAACACTGTGTTCAAGTAGTTAAATGGAAGGGGGAGTTTATTGCATGAATCACATTATGATGATGATGGGAGAGGAAAATTAAAATGGTGATGGTTGTGATGTTAATGGAATGATGCTGCTATTGCTGATGAGGGTGAAGGATGATGGCTATAACAATGAAAGCGACAGTGATGATGATGATGAGGGTGAGCTTTTGTATCAGCTGATGAAGTTCGCGCTACTGATCAAGGTGCAGGTGGATGATGAGGATGATGGAGCTGCTGTGTCTGATACTGATGAGAGCACTGAAATGATGGTGAGATGATCATGATGTTGCACAAAATGATGATGATGATGATGATGATTAAGACTGAAGTGGTGGGGGAATTAATAATGGGGGGTGATTATAATGACAAGAATGAATGAAATGATGAGGAAGATTATTTAATGATGAGAAGAAGATAGTCGTGGTGATGATAATCTTTCATCCCCTTCTCCCCCCTATAGGGGCACCCTCGGAGCCGCCCCTCCCATGGACAGCGTTGCCTCGGTGACTGCCGGTTTACGTGATGACGTCGGATGTATATGAGCGCAGGCGGCGGGATCTCTCTCCCTTTTACCGCCATCGGAGCGGAGTCTCTTTCTTCCCCGGGACCTCTTCACTGCGCAGCGCCGCCTCACCAGTGCAGCCTCCGGCCAGACAGCGAAGGTAAGGGACAGGACTTGGAAATGGCTTCGCCAACGCCCTGAGCTTATGCTTCGTCTCGGAAGTTAAATTTCAATCCTGCTGCTTTCATAAACGGCGGCAGAGGAAGACGGCTCCGCTTTGCTAATGCTAGTCAAGTCAGACAGCGGCAGCAGCCATTGAGACTGGCTCCACCATGATGTGTGTTAACGTTACACGCGATTAAAAAAAATAATAAAACAACGATTATCATGTATGTCCGTTTCCACTGGATTATTATGACAACCGTAGCGTTGATATAAACGACAAAACGTCGCATAATAGCTGTTACTGTCGGCTTTTTTCGACATTTGTTGACACGTGTCTTGTATCTTGTATTTTTGGAGTTGACCTTATTTTTTTGGAGGATGATACCCAGGGTGGGGAACTGTGGATGGGAGTCTGGACTTAGAGATACAGCGCGGCGGTTGGTTTAGCTGCATAGCCGGTATTACTACATAACGAAAGCAGGTTATAACATGGTATCGGAGCGCTGGCACCACTTCCTAACTGGTCCATATTCTCTAGCTACGGCACCGTGCCTGTCGTAGCTGTTCCTCCCACTTGCTCAGCCCAAGTAACGTTAGTGCGCATCAAGCTAGCAGCACATAAGCTAGCTTAAGTAGCCAGACACATCGAGGCAGTGCAGTGACAGTACCGGGCAGGCCGGCTAAAGTTAGCCTGTTTACTAGCCTAGGGCTAGGCTTGTTTGTGGAGGAACTGAGTGGACATTTGTTGTTTCACGTCGGACGGTAAACGTTTCAACAGGTTGGCATGCTCGCATGGTCCATGTGAAGTTTATAAAATGTGGCTTCAGAGTGAGCAGACAGGCACCCACCCAGGGCTTTTGTCAGTCATTGATGGTTTGCTCGACTTGAGCATGCAACACGTGGTCGCTGGGCAGGATTAGGAGGAAAAAGCCTGTCCCAGAAAGTAAAAGGTCTGTGTTAGGTCACTCTGCTGGACCACATGGAGTTGATATCTTTTTATATATAGATCTGAGAGAACCTGAATTGTGTAGTGGCTATTTGTTGGCTTTTTGTGCCAGTGGTGGCATGATTAAAATGTGTATTTGTGTATGCTTGGCAGCTACATTCCAGGCTGAACATGACCTGTTAAAGCTGTAACGTGTGCCAGATATATCAGATATGTCTCATATCATGAATCATCACTGGGACAAGTCAGATGTTGATGTTAAACTCATGAGATAGCTTTTCACATGATCTACATTGTTGAGATGTAGGGGTGGGGGGAAAAATTGATACAGGATAGTGTTGCAATATTTTTGCCTGGCAATATTATATTGATACACAGACCCTAAGTATTGATTTTATTGTTATATGAATTATTATTTACAATACAAATTAAACTTTCGTAGCCCACTAGAATTGTGGAATCAGTTGATTTTTTTAGTCCACTGGATACATTTTGCTGCAGTAAACACAAAGAAAGTGAGATGAACAGACTGAAAACTTTAGTAGTTTTCGTTTGGGGACATAATTTGCATTTGAAAAAGGTCATAATTTGCAAAATACTGCAATATGTTGTCATAGTACTAAGCATATCACAATACATTTAAGATCGCAATAATATTGTATTAGCATTTAAGTGTCATGATAATGTCATATTGTGGAGCCTCTGGTGATTCCCACCCCTATTGAAATGCCAAAATGTTTCAAAGAGATAACATGTACAGGTATTCTAGGAACGTCTACAGTGACACATGACATAAACACACTCCTAACTCCTTCAAGGCATCATCTACATTGCGTGAAAATACGAGACCCGTCTCCTAGTAGAGCAGTTTGTCCATATGTTAACATGCAATTATTTTTATCCATTCAGAAACACCCTGACAACACATTTTGTGCAGTGACGGTATATTTGAAAAATGTGTGCTGCTGCTAAAAGCTTTCTACAGTACTTTCCCATCAATAATTTGGCATAATAGAGAATACATGATGGCTTGGGTGGGGGGTGTCATCTTACCTTAGCTACTGTAGTGTGATATGGGGCATATATGCATTTATTATTCCATGTGCCTTTGTTCATTTGGACCATTGTCGACTAAGAAGTGAAAGCTTTAAAGTGTATTTTCATATTTTTAAAAAATGACAGAATGCGGCTCTCTTTTGAGAAATGGGACATGATTAAAGCCACAAATCAGAGTCAACACACAGGCTGCTCTCTCCATCAGTTGTCCCCTTATGGCAGAAGAAACAATTTGATCTGCCACGTGACTTTGTTCGGAGCTCGGTGAACTGTCACATCAGCTCTGTAGTTGAATAATCTTGCTGTATTAGCTGAATGTAGGTGAGCTAATATATAGAGAGATGGTGATGATATGATGGCTTTGCTGAAAGTATATCTGTCCTCACTTAAAAAAAAAAATCTTAAAGGCAGCCTCTTGCTTTTAGTTTAAATTGTTTACTCTCTTTGAAAACAGTTTGATCTCAGTGTCTGATTTTCTGAGCATGTGTGACTCCAGAGGTTCTGGGCCTTGGGACCCACAGCTGTGCTTCTGTTTAAAGTGTCACCATCTAGTAAGGGCTGATCTACCCCTGGGATGACAGGTGGATGCAAGCAGGAGGGTGGCAGTCAAAGACCAGGATTAGGGACCTTTGCCATAGGCTGTACCCTATTACAATCAGAGTCACGTGTGCTGCAGGTGATTTTTGAGTGACCATGTGCTGCGGTGGTACCAGATTTATGCTTTATGTTAATGTGAGTCTGGGTTGGAACTGGGCGATATGGTAGAAATGAGTCAATTTTTCAACAAGATATATTAGATACTCCTACTTGGCCATGAGTGAATTTGCCAGCAAAAGGTGGTACATCGAGAATGAAATTGGGATTAAGAGGCTGTACAAAGATTGTATTTTTAGGGTATTAATAATTCTAAAAACTTGATTTATGTTTAAAAACAATTCATATTTAATGCACACTATACTTGAAAGTGGACAAGATGTTTTTGTAATTTGGTAAAGGGGGGGGGGGGGGGGGGGGGGGTATATGTGCATTTCGTGGAATAATCAGCTGCTGCCTGTAAGAGTTCCAGGGTGTACCACAGGAACAGTGTTGCTAGATCTTCTTGCGATTTTCTTCGTTGTATTTAGCAATACAGGTGCATAAATGATACTTTTCAAACCATACCGGTGCCTAAGCACTGCAAGGGCAAGACAGGGGAACTTGGCTTGGGTCTTGGGAGTTGTAGCATTTATTCACTGACAAATACATTGATGCAGAAATGAGTACTTAACCCAGAAATGAGTTAGCATTTTAGCACTCCTGGGTCCCTCGTCTCAAAGTCAGTGGGTTTTTAGTTAGTTGCCTGAAGTAAGCGCTGTGATTAACACAAGCTTAAGAGATGTTCACTTTTTATTCTACAACATAAAATACATTATTAAATACCCTGCTCACAATTTTTGAAGCCTTCAAGTGTCCTTTAAAAAAAACAGTTGCTAACGAGTGGCTAAATGAGACTACAGAACGTCATCACGCTGAACACAGCTTTACAGCCTTGATGTGGTGGCGATGTTAGGCTATAAGCAAACTACAACACAGTCACATGACTAACGTTGGGTTTTTATTCCTTTTCAACTTCATTTGCACTTGAAAGTATCATAAACTTGTTTGCCACAGAGCTTATTTTCCACTGTAATTCAAAATCCAATGGTACTGGTTGGTACCCAACCGCACCTCGATCGACCTTCCCATATTTGAGAGAAAAACTCCCTGAAGGAGTGAAAGACAGGTGAGCAATAGCAAACACTTAACATGTATCCATAGTCCTGTGCATAGCTTACCACATGTCTGGGTGTTTGACGTTTTTACGTTGATTGGTAGTGGCCGCATGTTTCACTGATGGAAGCTGCCAATATTTAAGGCTAGCCTGACATAACATAAATTTCCTAACTAGTTTTGGATCTACTCTGGTTGGTGCTACTATTGAACACATTCCACTACCTCAAATGACCTGAAAGTACGACTGTTACATCTGGAAATCAGATTTCTCCCCCGCCCATAAGCCAGCACCACAAGGCTATGGGTTTGAGTTACAGCCACCTTAGCGATTGTGAGTTTTGACACCGTTGTCACTTCCAGGTCATGATCTATTGCCTCACTATCTTATGGGCCCCGATCGCCTCTGCAAGTCTCCCCTATCTGTCCCTTTAAAAAGGATGCCATGGTAATCCATCTCTGTAAAGGGAAGAAGGCTCAGGGAGAGGTGAGGGGTGGGTGAGTCACAGTCAGGGTTGATCCTGTCTGGACCGAGAAGAGAACTTCTTTTATAAGCAAGTGGCCCAACTTATCCAAACCCAGGCTTAATAAAAAAATGCTCACTGTCCATTGAAAGCAGGAAGTTTATTTCAAAGGAAAGGTTGTGATAAACTGAGGAAAGTGAGGTCGTCATAATTATGGGTTACTCATTGTGTAATTACTGGTTTTGCAGGCCTTTCCTTATAGAATGGAACAATAAGGGCAATGCATCCTTTTCCACTGTACCACCTAGTTTTAAAATGGGCAGAATATTTTCATGATACATTTCTAATAAGCCCCAATATTCTAAGGAGACCTCTGCATAGGAACTGAGTCAGCCTGCATTCTGGAGAGACTTAGTTTATACTCTTTGTAAAGACAGGCAGACTTTTTTTTAGGTGCAGCTTACATTTTAAAGGAATGTTTCTGTACCGCTGATGTGAGAGCTGCTCGCTGTTTTTTCAAGTGTTCTGCTTTGCTTTGATCTTTCTTCGGATGCAGGCTGTCAGTTCAGTGTTGTTGACTGCTGCATAGGTTCCTGTTTGTATGCATTTTTTATGCATTTCTTCTTGGATGGGGGTAGAGCACACACAGCGGTATTTTGCAGGAGTAGGATTAGTTGTAATGCTCATTTTCATTGTATTTGTATTCATTGTCACAGAGGCAGGGTGGATCACCACCAGGGGTGTAACGATTCTCCAAATCCATGGTTTGGTTTAGACCTTGTTTCTTTTGGGGGGGACTGAAAAACAAACAGGTCCTGTCTCATCTTGTCTGCTCTTGTCGTAGGTTTGAATGTCTGAAGGTCTTTGTGACCACATTGCATGGAAACATTATTGGATTAGAGATTAGAGCCTCACCTGTGGTTGGTGTGTATGCCAGAACCTTTATAAGGTGATAATGCAAGATTCATACCAGTGTAGAAAAGTGTGTAAGCCTTCAGGTGTAGTGTTTAACAGGTGCTCAACTGTATCAAGAACTAGGAATAGGTTGTTGGTATAGCTGTAGCCTACTTAATCTGATTCAAGATACTTGAAAATACTGGATGTCCTGGTCTGAGGCTTGGGCGGTATCGAATTTTTTATACCTTCCTGAAATTCCCCCACCTACCAGACGAGTTTGCTATTTTTCGCAAGCTCTCTTTTACCTTCTTCAGACTAATAAATACACAACAGACACTCACAGTAATGTTAACAAAAGTTAAATTCTCACGACACCCGTTTTCCTTTTTAAATAGAGAGATACAACTATAAACCTTTTGAATTTCGTTCATCTTGGCCATGGTACTGAGAATAGCTTAACTGCCTCATAAACTCTTCATAACTCATCACACTTCATTCAGACTCAAAACTCACCCAAACTGTAACTGTTTGCCATCCAGTTAGTAAGTCCACTGTTCCTGGGGTGCCCAGCGGATCAGTGGGTGGAGCTGGCAGCCCATGTGCAGGGGCAGTATCCTTGCTGTGACGACTGCGGGTTCGATTCCAGCCCGCAGCCCTTTTTTGCATGTCGTTCCCACTCCCTCCCCCTTTCATGCTTCAAACTGTCCTGTCATTAAAGGCAAAAAGCCCCCCAAAAATCTTTGAATAAGTCCACTCTTGGAACAATTACCAACTCCGCTTCGGCCGAAATAAATCGTTACCTCACTTAGTTTTCCCCCACGGTCTCTCTGTACCTTTGCTGGCCAGCTGTTTACAGTCCTGTTATTTATCCCTCCACCTTTCGGCATCACGACGTCTGTCTCAGCTTCCTGTTCCAGCAGTAGAAACGGATACCAGAGACTGACCTCTGGTGGCACATGCTGTGCACTACATACAATTGATTTAATAGAAAGACGCTCCTTTATTTATGAAGGTATTGAAAGTCATACTATGGGGATTTCTAAATACCCTGCTATCCTGTGATATCGCCCAAACCTAGCTTAATTCATTGATATAATATGAATTAAAGATTAACGGGAGAATGCGAGTTACTCACAGAAATAACATTTAATTAGTGTCAGCTGATACTGCCGATGCTTTCAATTCAACTGGAGAAAGAGGTGGTTGCCTGAATGTTTTGTACACAGGGTGTTGATAATTATAAGTAGCGTCAGAGCTTCACGAATATTCCGAACCTTGATGTCAAAATGGATAGTTATCAATGTGTCCAAATAGTGTTTCACATTTCCACACTCCACACAGAGTAGAACCTGGCTGTTGTTAAGGAAAGTAGCACTGGATCAGATTTTGATCGACTTCATTTTAGCCTATGCTGATGCATTAAAATGTACTCAAGTTGGCCCTGATACCAGCTTGGGACATCTCAAAAATTAACCATAACTCTGAAAAAACAACAACAATGGTCATGATATACGAAGGCATATCAAAGAAATGCTTGCTGTTGTAATCGCTCAGCTGCAGGAGTGTTTTTGCGCTTAACTACTTAAAAAAACTTCTGTACCTTTTTTTTTTTTTTTTTAACTGTCATTCATTTTGTAGCTAACTTTAACATCACCCCTGTAGTACTTGAAGCGTCTTAAAATTAGCATCAGGAGTGATTTGCAAATGTTGTCTGACCCAAATCTGGTGACAGTCAAATGTTAGTCAAAATTAATTAGTTTATGTCCTCCAGTATTTCCAAACTAATTACTCTCTCTGCTCTCTCTTCAGCATCACTTGAGACTCGGCTAAGATGGCAGACATCGACAAGTAAGTACATGATCCACCAGTGCTACTCTGTGTCAAACACTTGGCCTCTCCGCCACCTGTCTCCTCATTTGGCCGAATGCTTGTGGTGCCTGAAGCTGACAGTTAAAAGGGAAACACCTGCTGTGATATCACCGATTTGGGCGAGGTCAGATTAACATTATTAAACACATAAGGGGCAGTGCAGCAGGCTCTCCCTTGATGAGTCCTAATGGAAAGCCTTGTTTACTAAAGCCAGGGCTGTTTGGAATGCCACGCCTTGGCTTTGATTACATTGCGACCGTTTCACACACATAAAAGACACCTTGCAACATTTGAGTGATGGATGTTAAGACGTTCTATCAGCAGTGATGCTTCAGTGGTTGTCGCACAACACAGCATTGGATGCAGTCTTCCTCACACACTCCACTGTTAGCCATTGATTTTCATTTGTGCCGCAGACTGACAGGAGGATGAGAGGCCATGCCGGTGAAGCTGTGTCGTATTCAGTATTGAGCTCTTCTGCACTGCATCTTAAAATACCGTGTCATGTTTCAGTGCTTGGAGCAGCATCATGGGTAAAAAGAAGCAGCCTCAGTTTTGATTACTGCTGGTTGAAACAGCTGAATTGTAACTGTCTAGGCAGGGAATAAGACTGAGCTCCTCCTCTTGACTCGCGATTGTTCCCTGAAGCAAATCATGCAAGTTGGGCTGCAGGTTATTGCTCATTTTCAGGGTCAAGTACTTAACCAATCCTTTGCATGCTTATTCTTTGAAACCTCAGTTGTGAATTTGTTATTTTCTGGTTAATTACAAACTAAACAAGTTTCCTAGTTTAATTTTTCAGTGTCATGAAGCAATTATGTTTTTGGAATTAGAGAGGCGTTCATTTGGTTTGCCTGTCAAAGCAGCTGGCAGGGTGGCCAAAGTCGCTGGCAGCCTCAACCGAAACATGCCAGAAGTAGTTGGTGGCCGGTGTTAGTTCTGTGCACTCAAACAGTCTGAAGTGTTTGTGTGTTGGCTGACCTTCCCTTTTGTCCCTTGTGTCTCCCCGAGCAGCAAAGACCAGGCTGAGATGGACCCGGCAGATATGGAGGACGTGGAGGAAGTGGAAGA
Source organism: Epinephelus moara (assembly GCF_006386435.1). Classification (NCBI taxonomy): domain Eukaryota; kingdom Metazoa; phylum Chordata; class Actinopteri; order Perciformes; family Serranidae; genus Epinephelus; species Epinephelus moara. Next base: position 8,716,214 of record NC_065528.1, read on the forward strand.
GGAGGAGACGGGAGAAGATGAAAACAGCAAAGGTTGGTCTGTCTACAAAAATGCTGCAATAGAGGTTTTGATGGTGTGATTGTTGGCAAGATGTAAGTTAAGTGACGAAGGATCTGTGTTTTTTAAAATGCAATTTAATGTGAATTTGTGCAGTTTAGATGATGGAATCGAGGATTTGAATCAATCAGCTGTGTGGAAATGTCATTTCAGTAGCAGAGTAACAGTGTGAACTTTGTGTGCCTCTGCCTGGCACTCAAACTGAGGAGAGTTATTTGCATGACATGATTTTGAATTGTAGTTAAGAGCCGGGAGGCACTAATCCATTTTATTTTGGGATCTCGATGCTGTTTATGCATCCTTTGATGCTCAATAAATGATTCAGACGGTTTCTCATATATTAGCCTACTCCCGGCTCATTGTGGATAGATATAGATGGCTGTTTGGCCTTGTCTATTTATAACAAGTTTGAATGGTCTTTTAAAAGCCAGACTTGAAAGAAGGCTCGTTCTGGCTGCCTGCGACTGATCCGTCATAGCGACCACACTCCCAGGAAAGCTTTACATGAGGCCTGGAAACTGATGGGAGATTATAAATGCATGAGTAATACACAACTTGCCAACATTAACTTCACAGTGCAAACTCTTAAGAAACATCACATGTCACACATTCACACATCAAGACTGCCGTGAGACAAGTAACAAACTCAAGAGGGACCCACAAATCTTAGCTCCTAAGATTCAGTGAAGTGAACTTTTATTTAAAAAAATGAGACTATTCCTGTTGCTACCACAGTGTGAATTATACAGCAACATCCTTAAGTTTATTCAACGTATTAAGTGTCTCTACTTCATGAAAATAAGGATGCATAAAAGCTCTACCTGCATAGGTGTAGGTGAATGTGGTGACCTGGGGTTACTGCTATCAAATCCTTAACCTAGCAAGTGTATGTACCATGTACAATTATATGATAGCAATTTATGGACCTAAAACACACCAGTAACAACAATAAAGGCCAGTAATGATTTGCATTGACTTTTAAACTTGACGTCATTACACAGGTGAAATGGTGGAGACATTAAAAGGTTTTTTGTCGAGCATCCCTGGTGATATTATTCGAAAATCCATGACCATCTGTTGTGCAGCTTCAGGAATGGACGAGAGTCAGTAGAAGTGAGGAAGGGAACAGTTAAGTTAATATGCAAGTGGCCTGTGTAGAGCAGTGCATCCGGAGCATGCTAAAAGTCATAATCAATCACAATCTTAAAGGAGCAAACACTTCACTTTGACGGCATAAAAAGTTACTGGAAAGGGTGTGATGATTTCTCATGGACAGGAAAAGGCAGCTGTGGTCTAGAATAGTGTTGCTGTGGACTCTGATGTGACTGCATGTTACACCACATGGTTTAAGAAGTTTTATTTCTCCCACTGAGCAAATATGTAAACATTGGAATTCATTCTGAGTAGATTTAAGATGTGTGCAGTATTCATCTTTTGTTAAGAAGCAAATCAAGTTTTGCAGCTGCCTTTCAAGCTATGCAGGTAGATTGCTATCAGGATAAATTATGGGTGGAGTGTCCTTTCGGGGGTCATTATTAGAAATGTTTGGTTAAGGTTAGGCATGCCATGATACCAGAAATTTAATAATCTTAACCGGTACCAGTAAATTTCCTTGATTGTTGATACCAAATTAGACACCACTAAAACAACAGCAAAACACTAAATCCCATGTACTAAATGCTGCGATCCACCTCAGACACAAAGGACTAGTCTATATGGGTTCATAAGATTTTGTAGGTGATGAAATACATCAATACATGGCCTACAGTATATTATCGCATTTCTCCATTGTTGTTTAGCACTAGTTCTTTGTGGTAGGCTATCTGTCCCACCTCTCCTCCACTAATTGGCCGACTGGGTTAAAAGCAAAAATGATAAGCGCAGCGTCATACCCAACGTTGAACATTTTCAACTCTCAGACCAGAAAACCAGGCAAGACTAGATGCTAAGCACCTCGTTAAGCTGCTTGTGTTTGTAAAGTGTAAATATGTGGCGCTCCCATTGCAAAGAATTAACAAAATATGCTGGCCTCAGGAAAACTTTCTTTTTTAAGCGTTGAGGCGGAGCCGTTGGTGCAGCTGCACTCATTGCCATCCTCCATTTGTTGGTGTCCTTCCCTGCTAGTAGGCCGCTGCTTCTTTCTTTGGCATTTAACAGCAGATTAGAGCACTTGTAGGTGTATATGCTGCCCAGTCTTATCCGGAAGAATTGCAGCTTTGATACCTGCGTTACTGAGGCAAAACGACTACTGTCACATTTTCAGAATTTTAGCATGGGCTTGTTACTGAAGTATCGGTTCTCTTGATATGCCCAGTCAAGATCAGAAAGTGCATGGTAGTCTGGAGGGACAGAGTTCGGTGTACACAGGGGACACTCATATTATCACCTCAAAAAGCAAATGGCCCCGTGGTAGCTGACCCTCTACTGATGTATCTACCAAAAAAAAAGCTTTTTGTATTACAGCATCAAGCCAACAGCTTGTGTTGTGTGAATTCAGACAAGCAGAGCTGTATTTATTTGACAGGATGCAGAGTCTTGGACAGCTGATCTTTGCTAGCTGGTAACACATTACAAGCAAAGTGCCCAGGATGTGCCAACAGAGAAAAGTGACTTCCAATCTCTTTAATCTTCTCACCTGCCAGCAGCGATCTGACTGAGCTTTGATAGGTGCAAGCAATGTGTCGGACACTTGGATCGTACCATCTGTCACCTGTCTGGTTGCACAAAGGAAGAGCATGCTTTATTGCCGACTGCCTCCTCTTGTGTCTATGCATCACCGGCGGAGTGCACGTCATCAACCAGGCCATTCACTGTTTACCTTTTATTTACCTGAAATCACACAACATGCACAATATGCAGGAAACAGACATGTTAAAATGTGTCTGAGAGATGAATGCTCTGAACAGGAAGCTGCTCTTGTACTCTGCTCCACCCCACTCGCACACTGTGATAAACATAAACAGTGCTGCGATGTGCAGTATACCTCAGGATGTCTCGGATATTGCAGGAAGGATAAAGATGTAATCCTGACTAAAACAAATAAAACTTGTGTCCTTGTGCAGCTGCTGATTCCTGTCCCCAACATGAATTTGAGCGCTAATGTAATCAAACCTCCCACTTCAGCTCTCATCAAAAATATGAGCGAAAGAACTCTCTCATGCTCCTGAATTGATTTTGCTGTCCTCACGTTGCACTTTTGACTGTATATATGTGTTGTGCTTTTTCAGCTCGTCAGCTGACGGTGCAGATGATGCAGAATCCACAGATCTTGGCCGCGCTGCAGGAGAGGCTGGATGGCCTGAACGGCTCGCCATCAGGGTACATGGAGAGGTGAGACCTAATCTTATTTTTGGTGATAACTTAATCTTGGAACACATTTGTGCTGCTTGTCCCCTCTCACAGTTGTCAGAGCAGAATCAGCTGCAGTGTGGTTGACAGATGTTCAGTGTCTGGAAGGACTCTAAAGCAGGGAAGATGTTTTTAATGGAAGTAACTGCATCTTATATGAAACTTAATATTGGTAAACACTATTACATAGTTTACATTATCCATCAAAACATTCTCATCTGTCATTTTTGTATAAAACTAACAGTAAGAAATATAAAATCCAGATAATAGATTTGTTTTTAGTGTAAAACTCTCAGTAACTTAAACAGCGGATGTTTTTTAACCCTGCTGTTGATCCCTGTTGCTGTGGGCTATCAGTTGTAGGTTGTAATCATTTACTCGCGCCTGGGTGGTAGGTGGATGTTTATGCTTGAGCCAGTTGCATACTTACATGGTAATTTCTTTTCTAAGTGGTGGATGTGCCTTGTTGAGTAGCAGTGCTTTTATGCAAATCAAGTTCAAGCGAAGTTCAGTCATATTCATGTTTAGCAGCAATTTTAAAAAAACGAAGTAAAAGATAGAACTGAATCCGGACACTGCAGACGCAGCCTAGGAGCTCAGGCAACGATGAAAGCCTGTATATGAGACACTTACACGTTGCTGTCTCAAAGACAACAGCCACTGTGTCTGGTAACTGGTGGCGGTTTATCTGCCAAATTTTAACGGCATTTGACCTGCACAGAGTTGGGAGGGTTACTTTCAACATGTGTTTCACCACAGATTACCAGGGGTGATGGGAATCCGGCATTGTGCCAAATTTCTGGTGTGCGGCGATCAGCGAGGGAAAAAAAATAGTTGATGCAGGATTTTTTTTTTTTTTTAAATGTCTGTTTTGGGAAATGCGTGCCCCATAGCGCTTTTAGCAGGGTTGTACTCAACTCAGAATTATGTCATTTGAATCAGACTTGGTAGTTCAATCTGAATATCTGATGATTCTTTTTTAATATTTGAGCAGGCTCAGCAGGATGTTCAATGTGACAATAGCATTCACGTAGTAGAGTAAACTGACTATGCCTATGACAGAATGGAAATGAGCAACGTTGATGAAACTAGACATCAAACAAAAGTCAGATACTGTTTTGTATGAAGTTGCTGTGAGCTGTAAACTCACCATTTCTAAGCAGACGAGAGAAGATCATGTTATCTTGGAGCTTTACCGTGCCGAGTTTCTCCTCCTCCGGACTGCTGCATCATGTCCGCTGCTCTCTGTACCAAAGAGAAGCATGAAAGTCAAGAGCGCTCACTCCACAGCAAAATCTGGGGACCAAAATGTCCCCAGATGTGCACGGCACAGCACACTCACTAGCAAAAAAACAAAACAAAAAAAGACTGCTTACCTTGAAGCAATCTCAGTTGACTGAGGGGTCTCCAGCTTTCAAGGGGCACTGTGCCCTAACGGTAAACAAGCAGCACTCTTTGTCTGCACTAAATCCAATGAATAAGCCCTTCTGTCACGCCATGTAAACAAATCACATACCTATCAGCTCTGCGCTTGACTGGAGACATTACCATTTAAAAGATGAGCAAGTATTTGCCATCTTCCTACTTTCCTACTAACCCTTTTTGAAAACACATGTTTTATATTGTGATATCTACTGACTTACAATATATCCAGCAGCTAGTAGGTTATTAGCGATGGCCATTGACCAGAAAATTTCAGCTCCCTGGTGATCTACCTCCAGCCAGCTGCAACCTTATTTAGATTTTTGTAGATCATTTCTCATTTAATCCTCAGGAATCAGCCCATCCTCGTCCACTGCGGCGCTTCAAAGTGAGCAACAGGAATAAATAGAAACAGTGTGTCAAAGTTGGGCTCAAAAGGTTGCGCTGCATCACTCGTTGCCAGTCAAGACATTCCAATAGAAAACGGTACAGTCAAACTGACACTTCGCTCACATTGCATTCAGTTAGAGTTCAGAGTAATCCCTTCAAGTAATCTGTTGAACAATAACTGTATTCAGAATGGATAAAAGTTACTCATATTTTATGCTCTAAACTTGTAACATAATTATTTGTATTCCATTACTCTGACCCTGGGCATCCAGCAGGTGGTGACTTCAGCAGCATAAGTTAAGGAGAAAAGGGATGTGCCCCGCTAGATTAACGCCTTCGTCAAAAATGTGTGGAAAATTTGAAATGGCAAAAAATGTAAATGAAATGTGTGATTTATAATTGTTTTTAAATTTATTTTATTTTTTGTTTTTTTGCGTTTAAACTTTGACTAGTTGATCAGTCTGAAAGTAAGAAAACAGTCAAAATTAAGCACTATTCAATCAAAATGTTTAATAAATGTGTAAAAAATATTGTGCATATTATAAGAGCATTTGAAATTGTTAATCTTGTTTTTCAGTAATAAACGTGTATTTTAAATACAGCTGAAATATGTGACACTTTGTGCTGTGCATTATGAACATTGCACTGTCTCCTACAAAACATGAGAACAACTCACTAAACAGAAGTTATGAATTTTTTTTTTTTTTTTTAACTGGATTTAACATCCTAACTCCTCGTCATTTAAGAAAACACACATGATCGTGCACGGTAACTGACACACACACACACACACCCACATACATCCAAGCTCCTCAAAATCTTTCCTAGTTAAATGGCTGCAGACAGCTCGAGACTTGTACCAGATGTGCACGCAGTTCCATCCTTGAAGGTGCATTTCTGTTTTCTATATGCGTTTGAAAAAGTTTAAGTGACTAGCATTTCTGGTGCTGATTAACAAAAGGTAGCAACACTTCAGTAAAAGTGCATATCCCTAGTTGTTGCCTTACCATTTTTCCACCTAAAAAGGTCGCTGAACATAGTCCCTTGCTTACTTCTCCTGGAGTTTACATGACTGTGAGCACCAGGTTATCTACTGGGTTAAGTCCACAAAACTGGCATTGTAAGTGTATCCTGCTAATGCATGTTCTTAGGTAATTTGAACATTTTAGTCATGGAGCTGGTGCAGAGGTACAGTCAGTAATAGTACTCTCTGAGATGCTGTGTGAATGTAGTCGTGTGTCTTGGCTGCAGGGCTGTGCCACCCACTGCTCCTTTTCTCAGCAAAACCATCAGCAAGCAGCTCTTTGATCAACTTGTCAAGTATTTGGCAGTCACCAACAAACTCACCAGTTACAACATCCCAGCACTTGGGACCAAACATGCATTCCCCTGCCAGGATAGTGCAGGCGTTTTAATTTACCATACTGCGGAGAAACTCGACTCTGTGCAGCCGCACTACAGCACTCTAAGCCTGGAGACCAATGTCATCTCAAAATTACTGCTCGAGAATAAGTCTCTTGATGTTCAAGGCTTCAACCAGCTTCCCAGCAAGGCTGTCTGTGGCAGCATTTGAATACAACAAAACATACAAGATGAACGGTTGTTCAAACTTTTGTAGTGCTGTAGCTATTTCAAACTTTCTTTCCAAATTTAGAACTGGATGCGAGCCTGCCAACAAACTAATGGCATCAATAAAAGTCTTATTAATTCAGCCTTCATTACATAAATACACTTGCTTGCGCGTGACACACTGACACACACACACACACACACTGCAGGAACAGTAGATGTGCAGTGGGAAGAGATGTTAGCGTGATGGGGCTTTTCTGGTCAGGTGCCCTAGGAGCATTTAGGGGTGTGGTGCCTTGCTCACCTTGCCAGTGCCCAGAAGGTGAACTGGCACCTCTTCAGCCACCATTTCACACTCTGTATTCGGTCCGCCCCCTGCTTGGTTTCCCGAGCCAAGTCCTCACGGACTGAGCTACTGCCACCCCAGAGATGTTTGCAATTTTAAGCACAAGCAAGAGACCTAACATTAAAACATTCAAAACAGCATCTGAAAGAAAAGATTTGGATTAAATCCTAAAAAGACAGTAAACAAGTCGTTAATCAGCTGCAAAAGTATGGGATATAATCTTAATGAAATCATTAAAATCTACAGTGACTGTTTACATGCATAAAATGTTCAGTTTTTTTCCCTCATCCTAAAAAAGACAATATATCTGCTAAGCTGTGTACATGGCTTATGAATATTCCACTAACATTTCTGTTAACATGCAGCTGTGTGTACTCCGATTAATGTGCCCTTTCTTTTGGGCATGCTTCTCTTACCCCAGCCTTGCAAACTGCCATTAAAATGCTGTTGACATGTCCAAAAATGCTCCTAAAACCAAAATAATATCAGCATATTCCTAATTTTGTTAAGTCATTTAAAGCTGTACCCCAGAAAAAGGGACTAAATATTTGTTCCACAAGCGATAAAAAATAATAAAAGCGATAAATAAAACTGATAAAATTAAAATAGAATTGCATCAGGAATAGAAACGTGATTTATTTAGCTGATTTTAGGGTGTTTAGTCCCTTATTGACTGACTACATTTACATACATATTAATATTCTACTATTATTCCAACAATATACGACAATATTCCAAATTTGATGCAGGAAATTTAAACAGTATATTCTGTTTGGATTTTCCAAGTGAAGCATTTTCCCATTAAGACACAATCTTGGGATGCATATACTATAAGATGTATACAGGTATTATGTAACTTACAGAAAGCCAACCTGCATTTTGCTCACAGGTTGCGGTGATGCATTACAAGTCAGGGCTGAGATATAAAACCTCTAATGCTGCCATAGTTCAGGCCTGACAGGATTGTTTAAGGTAGCAATTGTTGCCTGAGTGAGTGTTCCTGTCTCTACAGAAGGTTTAGCTCTCAAGTGTTTTGAGGTCAGTGTATCATTTAAAAGACAATTGAGGAAACGCCCTGACAATATTATTTTAAATGTTATAATCTCAAGGAATCACTGCATCACCCACAGCAGGAACCAGGCCATAAATTCCTGCAGCATAAACCAATAAATATGTGTACATGTTAGACACCATTTCTTCACTCTGCTGTTACATGAAGCAAATCTCAATAAAAGCTGTTCTGGGCACAGTTTGAGTTTGTTTACAGTGTGTACCTGGGAGGCCACCCCGACTTATTGGAGATCCTCTGGGGACAGTGCTGCTGGGCTCTAAAGCTCTCAGCAGATTAACTTCAGAGGCAGAGTGGTACTCTGCCACCATTTGCTCCCCATTAAGCACATTCTGTCCAGTGTTTTGAGTTTAGAAGGCTGGAAGCAAAGGAAATTTATGATCACAAAATATATCTTTAGGTTTCAGATTGCAGAAAGAGCTGCACAAACCCAACACAACATAACTTATGATTTATACCTTGGTCTCATTACTGTACTTTTTTGGCATAATTGACCAGAAGTATAATAATTGTAGTTATTTGCAAGGAAGATCTTTTTGCAGGATTATACTCAAATCTCTGATTGTGTCTGTCACCCCACAGTTTACCAAAGGTTGTAAAGAGACGTGTAAACGCCCTCAAGAACCTGCAGGTCAAGTGTGCCCACATTGAAGCAAAGTTCTACGAAGAAGTACACGAACTGGAGAGAAAGTACGCAGCCCTCTACCAGCCCCTCTTCGACAAAGTACGTCTTTTCTACCTTTTCTTTTTGTACTTGTATTTCTGCAGCTGTACCGTTTTTGTCCACCTGTGTTATAAAAGCATATTCCTTTTTTGTTTTCAGTGTGTACTTGAATTTTTCTAGATACAGTTACACGTTCTGTTTCCTCAAAGCATTAACTATAAGATCAACAAGCATCACATTTCAGTTTCCATTTAAAGACTTATGAACCTTTATGATTTGATACACAAGTGTATCAGTGATGGGAGTAACTGCACAAAAAAACATGAGGCACTTGATGCATGCACTGTCAAATACGTGGTTGATGCATTCTCCCTCAGCATCTGTTGCCTTGAGCGAGCTGCCATGTTTATGCTGATCTGTACTGCTGCGCACCCAGTCAAAACAACACCACCACCACCACACACACACACACTGTCCAATCTTTGATCTGCGAAGCAACCTCAGGATTTAAAAGCACCTCGGGTAGTTCCACTGACTGACTCAGATATAAAATGGATCGCTCCAGTTGTCGCTGTAAAGCTTCTTATGGCCTATAAATGTAAACACAAATGCTACTATGTGGCTGTAGCATTTTATTATTGCTCACACTGGAATGTGAGGCTAAAACTCTTAAAATACCTGGAAATGCTGAACAATGTGTATGATTTACCAAAGCTCAAGGTAATCTCGAGACACCTCACGGTTTGATTCAGAGGGCTACGATGCAATTATTAAATGATTATTGATGCATCAAAATGTTTGTTTCTTTTACATGATAGGGCTAGTGTGACATGAAGGAAATAATTTCTACCAAGTGCTTTTATTAATATTGTCACGATATTGCAGGGTTGAATATTGGTGCATTCACAAAATATGAACGTGCACAGTTGCCCACGTACAGTTTACCGTTTTGTGTTTGGGATACAGGTCATAGGAAATTGCAGATTAAATAGTCAACTGACCCATTAAGAAGAGCAATGTATTCAGACAGAGATTTTGGGGATTTGATAGTACGATTGCAGCCACTGCTATCTGTTGCATTTTTAAACATTTTTCTGTTGTTATAGCGCCACCCAGTTGACAATTAGAGTTAAATTTCTCCAGTCACCTTGAGGCATCCTTTTCTACGTGTCTACCAGGTTTAGTAAAAATCGATATGGCGGTTAGGCCTAGATCAGAAATTAGCTCTCTAGCGCCCCCATTTTGTTTGATCAGGTCAATAATGGAGGGGTCCCCTCAGATTATGTGTGGTCATATGCCTACAAAGTTGCGTGGTGAT